>NC_090646.1:322605674-322920502 GCF_040937935.1 Hyperolius riggenbachi | reverse complement strand
CTCCTGGCGCAACACTTTATCCGTAAGTCTGTGTGTGTAACACAAGTTGTTTACAAGAGTGCATGGTTCTGTTTTCTGAGGGGAAGCTAGTGTCTGAGATTGATGACTGGAACTCTGATCTGATCACGTACATCATTTGTAACTTGTCCAATCACACCATCATTAGAAACTGCACAAATTCAATCATTGGTGAAGCACTCAATAGTCTTGATTCACAAAGCCGTAATAAATGCCATCACGGCCGTGGTAAGCCTAGCATGCCCACAGGTTTGCGTGCGTAATAGTAAAGTTTTGCGTGCACTAACTTTCCCCGTTGACGCGCTAACCCATATGTTAGCGTGAACGGGAAAGTTAATGTGTGCAAACTTTTACTATTATGCGCGCAAAGTTGTACGCGAGCTAGGCTTATCACGACTTTGTGAATCAAGTCCTATATGTTGGCAGCACTATGTGTCCAGCAGATTTGGCCAAAGGGAATCTGCCATAAAAAATCAATATGTGTATGGTCAGACCAAGCCAGGATACATTAATGGCCAAACAGCACAGGAGGTTAAACCCCAAGAAAAATATCTAAAACTGAATATAGAACTCAATTCAAAATGAACCAGGGGGGGCGCCATGGGACGGATGAAAGGAGACGTCTGCTGGGTAAGATTAAAGTGGTATGAAACCCAGCATTTCTTCTTTGCTCTAAAAGATTATTTACAACATATATACTACCAACAATTTTTTTTTACTAGAACAGCATTTAACTAGTTAAACACAGGACTTACAAGCTCCTTGCAGGGAACGCTGGATGCATCCGAACTGGAGATAACATTATCTTACTTACTTAACTTGTGTTTATTTACTTAATTGTATCAAGTGAGGAATGTAAACATTCTCTGGCAACTCAGACACTCCAGAACACATACAGATACTTGGAAAGCATTTTTGGGTACATTACAATATGAATACACCAGTTATGAATAAAATGCAATGTCAGCTCTCAAAGCAAAAAAAATTTACATTGGGAACTTGTAACTTCTAAATGAATAATGATACTTATGCACAAAAGCAAATATAACTGTATGGGATATAAAAAGTAGGAAAACATGTTTTAATTGAATATTATGTCAGAGTTTTATACCGCTTTATCCCCCCACACACACTCACTCAGGTGCATTAATTAGGAGGATGAAATCCGAATTAAAGTAATTCAGATTTCATCCGTTGCTTATCCCTGGTAAAAACAGAAGAAAATCGAGATCCCATAATAGTGTAGTATATTAGTCATGTTACATAAAATAAAATCATTGTGAATGAATACTCACAAGGAAGGATTGCCTCTAAGGCAACCACTGTATACGCAGGGGGGGGTGGGGAGATTAAACCAGACCCCACTCGTTTAAGAAGTCGCTCTCTGTAGATGGGAAAATGGGGGAGGGTACACCCCTCTACCAAGGGTGGACAAACTTAAGCCTGAGGCACACTGCACAATGCTTTTTGATCTATTCTGTGTTTTTCAAAAATTCTCCTGTTGACTTGCATAAAAATAACGGTAAAATCTCAGTGTTATCGGTTTGTTTTTTTTAAATTAGTAATCGCTGGGATTTTGCTGCCAATTTTATGCAAGTCAATAGGAGCGTTTGCTTTTTTTTCTAAGCGCAAACGCAACGCTGATGGATCAAAAAGCCCTCTGCAGTGCATCTCAGGTTTTAGAGGTAATAGTGCAAAACAGAGGTGCTAGGAAGAATAAATTTAATATACGCTAAAAAGTATTGAAAAATAGGAGGTAGTGGTGGAATGATCTCCCCATTGAAAACTCAAACTATTTGATTCAGGCAAAATGTTATTTGTATACTCCACAAAACAATGCAGCACGTTTCACAGGTATTTCACCTGCTTCTTCAGTCAATTAAAAGGAGTAACTGATTACGAGCTCTTAGCAGGCGGTCTTTCCATTGGGCCCCAAGTGGCGTGGCACTCCGGGTGACGGACAGGAGAGGGGTGTCAAAAAGGCCTACCACAGAGGCCATGAGTAGGAGGGGGGAAGCAGTGCAAGAAGGAAGAGCAACGGCATTAATGGAGGCCAGACCCTCCACCTCCCTCACCTGGGTCCCCTCCTCCGCCGCTCACTGTGTTCTGCTAATAAGGAAGCACAGTGAGCTTTGGAGAAGGCAGATACTAGTGGCATGGATGAAGACACAGCGCACCGGTGCCTGAAACGCAGGAAGCAGCTGAGTAATTCCTTGCCCACTGCTCCTGTTTGTCGCCGCATATCTGGAGGGGGAAGCGCCAGAAGGAGGGGACTCAGGTGAGGGAGGTGGGTATCTGGCCCTCCTCTCTGCCACTGTCCCCGCTGCCCCTCCTTCAAAGCTTCTCCCGTACCGGGGCAAACTATGCTACCTATACTGGGGCAACTTTACTACCTATACTAGGGCAACTTTAGGGGGCAACTATGCTACCTATACTGGGTCAACTATATTACCTATACTGGGGGCATCTACATCTGGCATTACCCACCGTGGCACACTTAGCATGCCTTACTCGCTGTTTTCCTATTCTGGGAAAGGGGGGGGGAGTCTTAATACCCAACACTGGGTGTCCAATGCCCTAGGTATGCCACTGGTCTATCGTAGTCTAGGGTCATGGTGTTTCAATGTTTGGGGATGCTTAAAACCCTTAAAGTCAGCAGCTCACCTTGAGTTGTTGCTGAGAGAGTCAATATTGACTAATCAGCAAATAAAGCTTATGAGTAGATTAACTATAATGCAGTATCCATTTGTCTGTTTCCCTGTCTACAGACTGGGATGAGGAATGCTGTTTACGGGCACCTCTCCCATCTCTGGCATGGGTGGACCAGTAAGCAAGTAGGGCTCTCTCCGTGCGCATACATGCATGTACTCTCCCGGCAGTGCTAAGGCAGTAATGATTGCTGCAAGGGAACGTGTGTTCCCTGAGTCAATCCGCACCTGTTTTTTTCTTTTTGAATGATCACTGTAACAGTCATTGTTCATTCTCCATGCAAGGTAATTGGACGTGATAATCAAATCCTCTTTTCCGACCTATACTCTGTCACCACTGTGCACGATTGCCACACCCTAGCAAGCATAATCCTGAAAGTGCACATCCTCTTGTGGGGCCTCTTGCCTGTGCGCATTTTCTTGTGCACACACACTCATTTTCAACGGCTCCCAAAGTGGCAATGATTGGTACTGGAGCCAATCCGTGCCTGTTTTTTGTGGATTTCAACCAGTAAAAGAAGAGAAAGACAAAAAGAGCTCCTTGTGTTTAAGGTCGGTTACACACCTGAGGTTTGTGATGTGGTGGGAGCACCACATTGCACAACAGAAATGTTGCTTCATATGACCATGTGCCACTGTACGGTGACAGGGTCATATGCATAGGCCCATCCCTCAGCTAGTGCTATGCAGTGCTTTGAAGTACGTCACTGGGTTTCCTGTAGTTTTACACATGCACGCTGCATTGCACCGTGCTCCTATCATGCACATTTCCTGCTTCATCCATTGACCTGCATTGCTACATAATCCGTGCGGTAGGTTCGGATCATGCAGTAAGGTGCTGCAGCCTTTGCATCGGCATTGCAGCGATTTAGATATGTTAACTGTCATGTGAACTGTACAAGTCTCCATAGACTTGCATGGCCCTTGCAGTGGGGAAGTGGTGTGGAAGAGTAATGCGGGGCAACGCAGCACACAAGTGTGCAAGTGGCCTAAATGTATGGGGATGCTTAACCCCATTAAGCAGCTCACCTTGAGTTGTTGCTGAGAGAGCCAATTTTGACTAATCAGTAAATAAGGCTTATGAGTGGATTCAGGCATCAGGCAACATCAGTTTGTCTGCAGGTCTACGTGCTTCTCTGTTTTCTGATAATAATGAGAAATGCTGTTTTCAGGCACCTCTCCCATCTCTAGCATGTGTGGAACAATAAGTGAGAAGGGCTTTCCAGTATAAGGAAAGAGTTCTTTATTGTATGAACTGCCATGTCAAAAGCAATGTGTTTCCTGATGGGTCACCCTCGCTTCATCAGGGATGAGATACAAATGGTTATAGAGTGCAAATACAGTGAACATATATAGTGCTTAAAACAAACTCAAGATGAGAGACCTATGGAGGCTGCCATATTTACTTCCTTTTAAATAATACCAGTTGCTGTCCTGCTGATCTGGTCAGTAGTGTCTAAATCACACTTGAAACAAGCATTCAGTTAATCTTGTCAGACGTTTGTCAGAAACATCTGATCTGCATGCTTGTCCGGTGTCTATGGCCAAAAGTATTAGAAGCAGTACAGCCAGGCAACGAGCATTGTCAAAAAGGAAAGACATTTTTCTGCTCGCCTCTACTCGGGGTGGAACCATGAGATAGCTCCGCCTGCGTAGGGGACAGGAAGCACAAGATACAATTAAATAACCACATCATCCTACCTATCCTCAGCAGGGCCGGCCAGATTTTGCCCCCCCCCCCCCCTCCCACATTCATCCTCTTCGCGTGTGAGCGCACCACACACATACACTAATGGGGGGGGGGGGGGCTTAGTGCCAGTGTAGGTGCCAGGATTCTGGGAGCAGGAAAGAAGGACTCGTCGTCATTCAGGATATTGTCACAGGGCTGAGTGGCACACGTGCTGCGCACTTCTCTGCAGCTGCCTGAGGCTCAGCGTGCCTCCGACCATCCTGATTCCTGACATATAGCTATAAGTCCCCCCAGTATAGGTAGCCAGGCATAGGTGACCCAGTAAAGGTAGCCAGCTATAGATCCCCCCCCCCCCCAGTATATGTTAGCCAGGTAGGTGTCCCCAGTATAGGTAGCCAGTATACTTGCCCCAGTATAGGTTAGGTAGGCATTTGTCCCAGCTATAGGTTAGATAGGTAGGTGCCCCCAGCACAGGTTAGATAGGTAGGTACCTGCAATATAGGTTAGATAGGTAGCTGCCCCAGTATAGATTAGATAGGTAGATGCCCCCAGTATAGATTAGATAGGTATCTGCCCCCAGTATAGATGAGATAGGTAGCTGCCCCCCAGTACAGGTTAGATAGGTAGCTGCCCCAGTATAGATTAGATAGGTAGATGCCCCCAGTATAGATTAGATAGGTAGCTGCCCCAAGTATAGATTAGATAGGTAGCTGCCCCCAGTATAGATTAGATAGGTAGCTGCCCCCAGTATAGATTAGATAGGTAGGTGTCCCTAGTATAGGTTAGATAGGTAGCTGCCCCCAGTATAGGTTAGATAGGTAGCTGCCCCCAGTATAGGTTAGATGGGTAGCTGCCCCCAGTATAGATTAGATCGGTAGGTGCCCCCAGCAAAGGTTAGATAGATAGCTGCCCCAGTATAGGTTAGATAGGTAGATGCCCCCAGTATAGGTTAGATGGGTAGCTGCCCCCAGTATAGGTTAGATAGGTAGGTGCCCCCAGTATAGGTTAGATAGGTAGGTGCCCCCAGTATAGGTTAGATAGGTAGCTGCCCCCAGTATAGATTAGATAGGTAGCTGCCCCCCAGTATAGGTAGGTTCCCCCAGTATTGGCTAGATAGGTAGCCGCCCCCAGTATAGGTTAGATAGGTAGGTGCCCCCAGTATAGATTAGATAGGTAGCTGCCCCCCAGTATAGGTTAGATAGGTAGGTGCCCCCAGTATAGATTAGATAGGTAGCTGCCCCCCAGTATAGGTAGGTGCCCCCAGTATTGGCTAGATAGGTAGCTGCCCTCCAGTATAGGTTAGATTAGGTAGGTGCCCCCCAGTATAGGTTAGATAGGTAGCTGCCCCCCATTATAGGTTAGATAGGTAGGTGTCCCCCAGTATAGGTTAGATTAGGTAGGTGCCCCCAGTATAGATTAGATAGGTAGCTGCCCCCCAGTATAGGTTAGATAGGTAGCTGCCCCCACTATAGATTAGATAGGTAGCTGCCCCCCAGTATAGGTAGGTCCCCCCAGTATTGGCTAGATAGGTAGCTGCCCCCCAGTATAGGTTAGATAGGTAGGTGCCCCCAGTATTGGCTAGATAGGTAGCTGCCCCCAGTATCGATTAGATAGGTAGCTGCCCCCCAGTATAGGTAGGTGCCCCCAGTATTGGCTAGATAGGTAGCTGCCCCCAGTATAGGTTAGATAGGTAGGTGCCCCCAGTATAGATTAGATAGGTAGCTGCCCCCCATTATAGGTTAGATAGGTAGCTGCCCCCCAGTATAGGTTAGATAGGTAGGTGCCCCCAGTATTGGCTAGATAGGTAGCTGCCCCCAGTATAGATTAGGTAGGTAGGTACATCCCCCCCCCTCCCTCCCCTCATAGTGGAGGGGGAGCCGTGGGGAGGGCAGCCCGACCTCTCCCTCCCTTCCTCTCCGGGCCACCCTCCGTGCTCCCCCCCTCCGATGCAGAATGGAGCAGGAAGTAATGCAGGGAGAACAACTCACCTCCCTGGTTCCGATCGCCGGCGCCTCTCACTTGCAGCTGGTCTCCTCTTCTGCATAGTTACTGATAAACACTAAACTTCCTGTTAAGCAGGAAGTTTAGTGTGTATCAGTGACTATGTAGAAGAGACCAGCGGCAAGTGAGCGGCGCCGGCGATCGGAACCAGGGAGGTGAGTTGTTCTCTCTGCATTACTTCCTGCTCCAGTCTGCATCGGAGGGGGGGAGCACGGAGGGTGGCCCGGAGAGGAAGAGAGGGAGAGGTCGGGCTGCCCTCCCCGCGCTGCGGCTCTCCCCTCCATCACGGCGGCCGCACGCACATGTTTGCCCCATCACCCCTAGCAGCGACACCAGGGGGCGGAGCGAGAGGACCCAGCCGGGGCCCGCAGCGGCAGCTTCCATAGTAAAACATGCGCCCAAGGGACAGGAGCGCCCCCTGGAACCCGGCGCCCTGAGCGATCGCACTGGTCGCTCAGGTCAAAGGCCGGCCCTGATCCTCAGTGCTTTCCTGTCCCCTGGACAGACAGGATACAATTGCTGGGCTCTCCTGCCGGCCAGAGTATACTGGGACTCTGAGCCAGCCGTCCGCTGTGTGGGGCTGAGACAAGGCAGATGACGGGCTGGTGGAGCGGGACCTGACCAGTGCTCTGCACTTCTGCGGCCCTGCTTGTATCCTCGCGTCCGGCTTTCCGCATAAGCGCTGAGCGAGGAGGCGGCACTTTCCACTAGAGGTGGCGGAAGTTTGTTCGCGTGGCACCCAGAACTTCCGCCTGTAGGGGGCGGACCTTAAAACCTCGTGGAAGCGCTGCCGGCGTCTGTTTATTACACAGATGCCGCTGAGCATAGTATGCTGTACACAGCTTTGCCTCTGCTATCCGCCATGGAGGACTCCTCTCAGGGCAGGGACACTGTTGATCAGCCTGATACTGACCAGGTAAGGTCTTTTTTTTTATCAGCATATGGGGACAATATCTTTTCTTTTTGTACTCTAACGCTCTGTTTATATTTTTCAGAACCCCACGTCTTTCAAAGTTACCAGAGAATGTGGTATTTGTCAAAAAGGCTGGCCCCCTCTTATCCTAAGCCCTTATGTAATGCCTGTATCTTACAGGTGGTAAAGCATGAAAGTGGTGACATGTTTAACCACTTGCCAACCGCCCACTACCTATGGGCGTCGGCAAAGTGGCACGCCCAGGACCGCCTAACGCCCATAGGCATCGGGTCCTGGAAGAGAGGATTGCGGGCATTCGTGCGTGCGTGCAATCGCCGGCATTAGGCTCCACTCGCCTGTGACGTCAACCTGTCGGCCAATCAGCAGTGCCGGCGGGTTGTAAATTTTTGAAAGAGCCAATTGAAAGTGTATAATACACTTTGTTAGGTAAACAAAATGTATTATACACGCTGCCTCCTCCCTGGTGGTCACAGTGATCGATCGACCACCAGAGAGGATGGCAGCACTGTAAGTAACCACACATGCACACATTCAGGCACTCAGACCCCCTGATCGCCCACAGCACCCCTCAGACCCCTGTTTGCACCCAATCACCCCCCTAGTCACCTATCAATCACCCCCTGTCACTATCTGTCAACGCTATTTTTTAGATCAGGTCCTAAACTGCCCCCTGGGGGCTCCTGATCACCCCCCCCCACACCCTCAGATCCCCCCCCCAGTGTATCACCTGTCAATCATCCCCTGTCACCGCCTGTCACTGCCACTCATCAGATCGGACCCTAACCTGTTCCTTGCGGGCATCTGATCACCCACCCACACCCTCAGATCGCCTGCAGATCACCTCCCAAGTGCATTGTTTACATCTGTTCTCTCCTCTAAACACCCACTGATCACCCATCAATCACCACCTGTCACTGCTACCCATCAGATTAGACCCTAATGTGCCCTTTGCGGGCACCCAATCACCCGCCCACTTCCTCAGATCGCCCTCAGACACCCTCTGATCAACTCGCCAGTGCATTGCTTGCATGTATTCTCCCCTGTAATCACCTACTGATCACCTATCAATCACCCCCTGTCACCACATGTCACTGCTACCCATCAGATCAGACCCTAATCTGCCTCTTGCGGGCACCCAATCACCCGCCCCACACCCTCAGCTCGCCCACAGACCCCCCCCCCCCCCGACCACCTCGCCAGTGCATTGCTTGCATATATTCTCCCCTTTAATTACCTACTGATCACCTATCAATCACCCTGTCAACCCCTGTCACCACCTGCCACTGCTACCCTTCAGATTAGATCCTAATATGGAAGAGGGGATTGCGCCCACACCCTCAGATCGCCCACAGACCCCCCCCCCCCTGTAATTCTTCCCTGTAATTACCTACTGATCACCTATCACACCTGTCACTGCGGGCTCCTGATCACTCCCCCCTGCCCTTAGATCACCTCCCCCCCCCACCATTGTGTACCTCTAATCTCCTGTCTGTAACGCTTGATTGTGCTTTGATTGGCTCCGATTGTCTCATTTGCGATTGACTTTGATTGTCCCGTGATTTGGTTTTCGATTGTCTCGTGATTGTTTTTCGACTGTCCCGTGATTGTTTTTCGATTGTCTCGCGATTGGTTTTCAATTGAACTGTGATTGGTTTTCGATTGCACCGTGATTGGCTTCGATTGCCCCGTGATTGACTTTGATTGTCTTGTCATTGGTTTTTTATTGGTTTTCGATTGTCCCGTGATTGGCTTTGATTGCCTTGTGATTGGGTTTGATTGCGCTTATTGGCTGTGATTACCATCTGATTGCCTCTAATCACTCATATTGGCTCTAATTGTGTTGTAATTGCCTTGATTGCCCTCTGATTGGCTTTGATTGTCTGTGAATGTTTCTGATTGCCCCATTGCTGTCTCGTTGTCCCCTGATCACCCCCCCCCCCCCCCCCGTCACTGTCCTAGTGATCTAAAAACAATGATTAGTGAAAACTGTCACTTTTTTAGTATCACTAGTGTTAACGGCTAGGACAGTTAGCTAAGCCCCTGTGTTAGTGTCAGTTGGCGCTCAGCCCACCGCACCACAGTCACTAATTAGTCGCTGATTAGAGTCATCACTGTCGCTAATCAGAATTGGTAATATATAGTATCTGTAAGTGTTCATTACTGATCGCAGTCGGATCTATATAAGGGTCACTAGAATCCACTAAAAACGCAGTGCCTGATCATTCGCCTGCACTTGCGTTCAGCCCGCCCCACCGCAGTGACAGAATTTTTTTTTTCTGATCACTGCAAAAAACACTGTACAATAGCTGTGGCACTGTAAAGATCAGTTTTGATTTTTTTTTTTTTAATCAAAACTCAGTGACTACAACTTTTTACTCCACAAGTACTCCCTTTTGCCACCCCTCCCATGTTAGAGATATTTCTCCCACCCAGCATGGGTATGTGTAAAAATACACCCCAAAACACATTATACTACTTTTCCTGAGTACGGCGATACCATATGTGTGACACTTTTTTGCAGCCTAGGTGCGCTAAGGGGCCCAACGTCCTGTGAGTACCTTTAGGATTTTACAGGTCATTTTGAGGCATTTGGTTTCTAGACTACTCCTCACGGTTTAGGGCCCCTAAAATGCCAGGGCAGTATAGGAACCCCACAAGTGACCTCATTTTGGAAAGAAGACACCCCAAGGTATTCCGTTAGGTGTATGATGAGTTCATAGAAGAATTTATTTTTTGTCATGCCAGGACAGTAAACACACCCCACAAATTACCCCATCTTGTAAAGTAGTCACCCCAAAGTTTTCAAAGAGGGGCATGGTGAGTCCGTGGCAGATTTCATTTTTTGTGTCACAAGTTAGCAGAAATGGAAACTTTTTTTTATTTTTTTTTGTCACAAAGTGTCATTTTCCGCTAACTTGTGACAAAAAATAAAATCTTCTATGAACTCACCATGCCTCTTAGTAAATACTTTGGGATGTCTTCTTTCCAAAATGGGGTCATTTTGGGGGTATTTATACTATCCTGGAATTCTAGCCCCTCATGGAACTTGAAAGGTGCTCAGAAAAGTCAGAGATGCTTTAAAATGTGAAAATTCACTTTATGCACAATAGTTGGTAAACGCGATAACTTTTACCCAAACCAATAAATATACACTTATTGGATTTTTTTTTATCAGACATGTAGCACAATAAATTTAGACAAAAATGTATATAATAGAAATGTTACTTTATTTGAAAAATGTCAGCACAGAAAGTTAAAAAAAAATTTTTTTTGACAGAATTCATGTCTTTTTTGATGAATATAATAAAAACTAAAAATCACAGCAGCAATCAAATAGCACCAAAAGAAAGCTGGATTAGTGACAAGAAAAGGAGGTAAAATTCATTTAGGTGGTAGGTTATATGACCGAGCAATAAACCGTTAAAGTTGCAGTGGTCTGAATGGAAAAAAGTGTCTGGTCTCATTTCCCCAGACTGGCCAAGAAGGCATTGGTATCCTCTGTTACTCTCCCTAGCAGTAGAGGAACCCGTGGTCCTGCCAATCAGGGAGGATCTGCTATATCAGGGACAAGTGTACCATCCCTCAGTGGCCAGTCTGAACCTGAAGGTGTAGCTTTTGAGCGCCGCCTATTACTGAATCAAGGCCTATCTGAAAAAGTGCTTTCTACCCTGCTTTATGCAAGGAAACCTGTCACTTCCACTATTTATCTCAGGATTTGGAAAGTGTTTTGTGAATTCAACAAGGACACTCCAGAAAATCTTGAGAAATTCTCTATCCTCAATGTTCTAGAGTTCTTGCAGAAAGGGCTAGATATGGGTCTAAAATTAAACACCCTTAAAGTGCAGGTAGCAGCCCTGGGTGCATATTTTGATTTTCCTTTCACTTCAAATGCTTTGATTAAAAGGTTTGTCAAGGCGGTCAAAAGGAAAACAGGGGTGAAGAAACCAACTGTTCCGCCTTGGGACTTGAATTTAGTCCTAAATTCTCTTATTGCATTCCCCTTTGAGCCAATGGACCAGATCTCCATTAGGGACTTAATGCTTAAAACATGTTTGCTAGTAGCAGTGACTACAGCCTGGCGTATAGGGGAAATACAAGCCTTATGCACTAAGCCACCGTTCAAGACTACCCAACCGGATAGAATCACTTTTAAGTTACCTCCCAATTTTTCTTCAAAAGTTGATACAGATTTCCACAGTGAGCAGGAAATCTTTATCCCTTCTTTTTGTCCGAATCCTTCGAACCGAAAAGAGGAAAAGTTCAGTTCCCTGGATGTCAGGAAAATGATTTACCGTATTTTTTGGACTATAAGACGCACTTTTTCTCCCCCAAAAGTGGGGTGAAAAAGTTGGTGCGTCTTATACTCCGAATACTACTTTTTTTTACTTCCCATGTCCCCTGTCCTTTGGCCCACCTGTTCCCTCTGCTGTGCCACCTCCTTAGTCCTCTGCAGTGTTGATACCCCCGCACCCTCAGTCCTCTCCAATGTCGCTGTTCCCCGCCCCTCTAGAGAGTGGCCACCATCCTGTCCCCTCTGGCGTCCATTACATGCCTGAGATGAAGGCTGCAAACGTTTTCTTCAGGCTACGTCCCCTCCGGCGTCCATTAAATATCGGAGGTGAAAGCTGCAAAAGTATTCTTCAGGCTATGTCTCCTCCGGCCATTAAATACTGGACATGACCGCTGCGCGGTTACCCAGAAGTGGCTACGGAACTAGTAGCCTCACAACTTTGAAAAAGATCGGCGAATCAGGCGGAGGGGCGCTGCCCCAGACCGCCAATCACAGCTCTCCCTGCTCTCTCCTCCTTGCTGATAGGAGCCGCTGTCTTTCGGGCAGGACAAGTCTCGGCATTGGGGCCAATCACTGCTGTCCGTGCATGGAGTGCAGTGATTGGCCCCAATGCCGAGACTTGTCCCTCCCGAAAGACAGCGGCTCCTATCAGCAAGGAGGAGAGAGCAGGGAGAGCTGTGATTGGCGGTCTGGGGCAGCGCCCCTCCGCCTGATTCGCCGATCTTTTTCAAAGTTGTGAGGCTACTAGTTCCGTAGCCACTTCTGGGTAACCGCGCAGCGGTCATGTCCGGTATGTAATGGCCGGAGGGGACATAGCCTGAGGAATACTTTTGCAGCTTTCACCTCCGATATTTAATGGACGCCGGAGGGGACGTAGCCTGAAGAAAACGTTTGCAGCCTTCATCTCAGGCATGTAATGGACGCCGGAGGGGACAGGATGGTGGCCACTATATAGAGGGGCGGGGAACAGCGACATTGGAGAGGACTGAGGGTGCGGGGGTATCAACACTGCAGAGGACTAAGGAGGTGGCACAGCGGACATCAGAGGGAACAGGGGGACAGGCACTCCACAAGACACAGGGATACTGGAGGGCAGGATTACACAGGGGTATGGAGGACACAGGAGGATAAGAGACATGGGGACAGAGGACACAGGGCTACATAGAGGCAAAGAGGACATCAGGACACATGGGCATAGAGCACACAGGGGGACAAAGGACACAGGACAGAGAATAAAGGGGGACACAAGAGCTATCAGAAAGGCACAAGAGGAACAATCATTGTGGGAGGGAAGGTATATAAGACACAACGGCACTATGGATGCACCAGGTTCAATATCATTTTTTTCCCCTTAATTTTTGTCCTCTAAACCTAGGTGCGTCTTATAGTCCGGTGCGTCTTATAGTCCGAAAAATACGGTAGTTTTATTTAGATAAAACTGCTGAGTGGAGAAAGGAGGATAATTTATTTGTTCAGTTTCAGGGTGTTCGTAAAGGGCTAAGAGCATCCAAGAATACGTTAAAGTTATGCATAAGCAAAGCTTATGAAATTGCAGGCAAGCCAGCCCCTGTTAATGTCAAAGCACACTCCACTAGGGCTGTCTCCTCTTCCTGGGCAGAAAGAAATTCTGCCTCTGTACTCCAAATTTGTAAGGCTGCCACATGGTCCTCTTATAACACCTTCATAAAGTACTACCGTTTGGATTTACTGAGTCACTAGGACTTGGGGTTCGGTCGGAAGGTATTGTCGGCAGTAGTCCCGCCCTGAGAGAGGTAGTATTCTAATTCTCACGGTTCCACCCTGAGTAGAGGCGAGCAGAAGGCTACAATTACACTAACCGGGAATTGGTTTTCTGCGTTGCCTCCTTAGGTTGGTCCAATCTATATCCTCCTTAACACTAGCTAGTGTGAACCAATAGTGGGGAAGCTGCATCTGAGTAACTGCCTGACTACCAATCAGGCTGGGCTTTCAGGAGATCAGAGCTGGCTGGACTTTCAGTGGATCAGAGAAAACACTGCTGTCCAATCAGAGAATGATCAGATCAGCTTAAAGGGAAATCTAAAAAAAAAAATAGCTTTACTTACCTGGGGGCTGGGGCTTCCTCCAGCCCCTGGCAACCTATGTGTCCCTTGCTGCAGCTCTGGTCCAAGCGGGTCTCCCAGGGTCCCCTCCGTAGCAGCCGCTGATCTGGCAAGATCGGCGGCCACTGCACATGTGCGAGAACAGGCATGCCGCTTGCAGGTTGCGCTACCGTGGCCAGGAGCGTTCTGGACAGGCACAATACTTCTGGGCCTGCGCAGAAAGCTCCCAACCACGTGAGCGCTCTTGCAAGTGGGGCTGCGGCTGCCACACACCTGCACATGTGCAGTGCTTGACCTCACTGGGTCGGCGGCTGCTACTGAGGGGACCATGGGAGACCTGCTTGGACTGGAGCTGCTGCGAGGGACACATAGGCTGCTAGGGGCTGAAGCTCCAGGTAAGAAAAGCTATTTTTTTTTATTTCCCTGATGACTCCTTTAAGCCTAGTACACACCTCCAATTTTGATTGGCCAACAATTGGCCAATATTGCCCCCTCCATGTAGTATGAGGGTCACCCGATTTTGAATACTCTGAGCAGATTGTGCAGGTGAACTCTCATACTACATAGAGGTGGTCAGTGGTTGGACAATCAAAATTGGAAGTGTGTACTAGGCTTAAGACTCTGATAAACAGCTATATAAAACATCAGTATTTGTATTAAAAAGTGAGGGGATAGGAACGTAGCATCTCAGCTGCAAGTGCTACACCTGTCGGTTGAATAAGCTGCACTGGTATTTATTAAAAAAAAATATGGGGATGAACAATGGAGGTTCTGACTAGATCATTTGATCAATTAGTAAACAGGGGATACGACACAACTAGTTAATTGGGTATATTAAGATTAATTGTTGGGTTAGAAAGACATTAAGTAATGGGATCAGTTGTTTTGATGAAAATGGGCAGTCAAATTATATTATGGTCAGTGAAAAGAAAAAAACATGGCTCTGTTCAATTATTTTGATGGGACAGCAAAATTACACTGTTATGCAAGCTATATACTGACTACTTTACATTGTATTAAAGTAATATATATCTCCAGATCTGCAATGTTATCCCATAAACAGATATAATAAAATA
Source organism: Hyperolius riggenbachi (assembly GCF_040937935.1). Taxonomy (NCBI): domain Eukaryota; kingdom Metazoa; phylum Chordata; class Amphibia; order Anura; family Hyperoliidae; genus Hyperolius; species Hyperolius riggenbachi. Next base: position 322,905,703 of record NC_090646.1, on the reverse strand, counting down.
TTTTCAAAAAAGTGAGGTCAGGTGTTCTCCCTTTTGTAAAATACTGTAAATGCAGTTGGATAATTTGAAAGATTTTCAGTTTGAACTTATTCAAACCAATTGTTTGACACAGCACTCTAATTGGAGACAAGCGTGCTATAGCTGATCAGAACTTGTTGCTCATCAAGTTCAAAAATAGCAAAAAGGAATATCAGCAGCACTGCTAAAGTGAAAAAGATAGCTCTTTTATTTGTGCAATAAAATTACATAGCAAAGATAGGGCTGAAGGCAACTACAGCCCGCTGTTTCGAAGCGACATGCTTCTTCTTCAAGTTGCAAGCTCATAATGACAAACAGTGTTTTCATACCTCCTTTTATTTTATTTATTTATTTTTTCAAATTCTTTATTGAGAAAGAGGTACAAACAAGTCAACTGACACGGTACAATAAAATATCATCATATGGGGTTCAAGTCCATCATGTCAAGTATAGCAGAATCCTCTTAATTTGCATACAAAAACCATACGTTAATAGCAAAAAACTGATCGTAGCGAAAGGTTGGGGTTAGGTTGTATGAAAACCTCTAAGATATTTCACCCTCCTTGTCTCTAGTATATATCATAAAATCTTTGGAGGGATTAGCTTCTACTGCTAACGTAGCAGGGTTTTAAACAGAACATGAACTGGTCCGGTTCAGGGTAGGGACAGGGGGGTTTACATTACAGAGTCAAGATTTTTGGGTGTATACATGACAAACACCAGGAGGGGTATGATGGGAACACAGTCTGTTATTTCTCAAGGGCCTCTTTTCAACTATGATATGGCTTCTCTCAGCTCTTCTGATTCTCTATATACAGACCATAAGTTCCAAGTCTTGGAAAACAGCTCTTGTTTATTTATGAGAAACATCCTATCTCTCTCTAGACTTTGGATCTGGTCTAGTTCCTGGATCACCAAGGTAAGGGAGGGTACAGTGGTTTTCCCCCAGAGTCTAACCAAGACTGTTTTAGCCGCATTTAAAATGTGTCTGTCGACAGATTGTTTGTAAGCTTTCATTTTCCAGTTATGTATATGTAACAAATAAAACTGGAATGTAAAAGGTGTGTCTCTGTTTGTCATTTCTCTGATCGTTTTCTCAACCATTTTCCAAAAATGAGAGAGTTTATTACAGTTCCATAGGATATGTATCAGGGATCCCATCTCAGATTTACAACGCCAGCAATAAGGGTCTTTGAGTGGAAAAATCTGACTAATTCGTAAGGGCGTATAGTACCAAGGTGCTAGTATTTTATAATTGATTTCTTGGATGCAGACTGCCACACTAGATTTATGTGCAAAGATGCACATGTTAGCTCTCTCCTTCTTGGAAAATCTGACGCCCAGGTCTTTTTCCCATTCTTTCAGATATTGTAGGTCATCTAGGGGTTTGTCAATCAAAAGTTTATAGATTAAGGACAAGGTTTGTTTGATGGGGCCTGCTGCCAAACATGCATCCTCAAAGGGTGTCTTAATGGTTCTGTGTGATGTGTTTACATCTAATGAGGCTAAGAGATGTCTGATTTGGAGAAGGCCCCACCAATCCAATGACTGGCTGTTAAATACCAATCTAAGTTCAGTTAGGGTGAGCCATTTTTGGTCCTTATGGAGCCTACTGATATCAAAGTGTGGTAATGTCCTCCACTCCCTGAGGTAGAGCGGGGAACAGCCTTGTGGAAACTCTGGGTCGTTAAAGATAGGAAAGAGAGGTGTAGGCCAGGGGGAAATCTGTTGGGAGGATCTGGCTGCCTGTAGTATTTTAAGAGTTGTGTAAACTAATTATGAGGAGGACCATTGGTGTTTAGGGTTATTTGAGGCCCAGGGGAGCAGATGAAGAGTGGAAGGGGTGAGTGATTGTTCCAAGGATACCCATTGTTTGGAAGTAGAGTGTCTGTTCCAGTCTACAATGCGTGTAAATAAAGCACATACCTCCTTTTATATGGCCACACGTTCAAATGTTAACCAATCCACAAATAGGACTTGAGAAGTGACTAATCAGAGCAGATCAAAAAGCAGAGGACCTAATGGGGAACTTCAGTACACAGGAAGTACATCCCACCAATGACATCACTGTCAAACAACACTCCCACAGTTTTAACTTATTGAACTTAGCTAGACATCAACATATTTTCATTTATTTGGTGGGGAATACCAAATTTTCTATTGATATATCTAATTAATTGCCTGCTCTATATAATTTTATTTGAACAGTTGGGCATACAAAAATACAAAGCCTGGTTCATGAATTAAATAGTTTGATTTATACCATTTTGATGTATGCAACTTCGTGTTGTCCATATTTTATTATTTAAACACTCACATATAACACCTAAAGGTTAGGTTTCACTGTGAAATATTTTTATTATTCAATAACAAATTAAAACTGATTTTATGCAGTCATTTTTCAACATTTGGACATACAAATTTATTTCATCACTATGAATGCTTAAAGTGCCCTTTATTGAGAGAAGAGATCATATTTTATAATAACTTGCCTGTGACTATGTGGTCTTTAAAATGTATTGTCTGAGGGTATCTGCTTTTTATTATTTTTTATTTTATTTGGCTTTCTAGAGTTTCCCAGACATAACAATCCAAAGTAGATTACAGACACAGTCAGACGTTTTCATCACTTTCTGTTACATTTACGCAACTGGCAATCACATTGCCCTGGTTAGAAGTTTCTTTGAGAGAAATCTGCATTATAACCTGGGGGGTCACAGAATCACCCTTAAGCTCAATCAATTCCTTTCCAATACTGTCATTCATCTGAAGAATGTCTTCTTCATTAAGTTGCTCTGTCTGATTCTGTGCTTCAATCTGATTTTCTTGAACTGACCGCTGTGTTTGATTAGACAAAATCACATCCAATGAACTCTGCAGCTTTAGTTCCTTTTTGTGTATTTGGCTATGTGGATACCTCCACTGTGCTGTATCTTCATCTTCAGATGGAAAATGAAACACTCTTGAAAAGGCGGAATTCTGCAAGGACCTGGAGAAAACTTAAAAGGTAAAGGGGCATTAGATCACCTATGCTGACCACACACTTCAGTTTTTCAATTTTTGACTGGATTTGATTGTTTCCATTATTGAAAGTGATTGCATTCTATTGCTATTAAATTTAGCCATACACAATTGTGGCAATTTAACAAATGTGTCAACTGAGAGGGTTTTCACCCTTAAATGACCACCGTCATGAAAATCTTCAAATTTGAAATATATGTAAACATACACCGATAAGAAGTATGTTTCTTTCAAAGTATAATGAGCCATAACTTTTCTCCTATGTTGCTGTCACTTACAGCAAGTAGGAGAAATCTGACACAACCGTTAGGTTTTGAACTAGCTCATCTTCTCATGGAGGATAATCAGGGTTTTCTTTATTTTCAAAAGCACTTAGTGAATTGCAGTTGCTCTGTCCAACTGCCAAAAAAGTGTGCAGTGTGCTCTTTTTATAAATCTTTTTCAAGGAGTGTCTTTATAAAGAGTAAAGGCCATGCTGAGAATCCCCTGTGGATAGATGGACTAACCCAAAACCTGTCAGTAATGTTAGAGTTCTACTACCTTCTGTAAGTGACAGCAACATAGGAGAAACATAATTTATGGCTCATTTTACTCAGGAAGAAACATACTTCGAAACATACTTCTTTTTTGTATGTGTTTACATGTATTTTACATTTTAAGATTTTCGTGACAGTGGTCCTGGAAGGACCAGAGTAATTTTCACCCTTCAGCATTCCTCCCTTTCATTCACCAATAACTTTGTCACTACTAATCACAACACAATTATCTTTACCTTGTTTTTTTCAGCACCAATTAGGCTTTCTTTGGGTGGTACATTATGCTAAGAATTATTTTACTCTAAATGCATTTCAACAGGACAAATAAGAAAAAAATTGAGAAAAATCATTATTTCTCAGTTTTCAGCCATTATAGTTTTCAAATAATACATGCTACTGTGGTTAAAACCCACTTATTTTATTTGCCCGATTGTCCCAGTTATTACACCATTTAACCCCTTCCCGACTGCCTAACACTGATAGGCGTTAGGAAGGTGGCTCCCCCAGGACCGCCTAACTTTGATCAACGTCAAGTCCTGGGGACGAAGATTACGCATCCCTGCTGAGTTACGGAGCAGCGCTCCGTAAACAATCTGCCAGCCGTGATCGCGGCTGGCAGGCTGTAAAATGGAAAGAAAAAAAGCCTGGAAGTACTTGTGCAGCGCTGTACAGGGGACAGCTCTGTCACTGAGCTGTTCTCAGGAGTGGCTCACAAACAGATCGCTCTCATGGGCTGAGGCCGATGAGAGCTGACCACTATGATTGGATCTCGGGGGGAGGGAAAAATAGCCATTTTGTATTAAAAATAAACCAAACATTTTAATTTATTAAAAAAAAGGTTGCATAAACAATCAGATGCCACCAACAGAAAGCTCTGTTGGTGGCATGAAAAGGGGACAAGATTCATTTGTGTGCTAAATTGTATGGACCTTCAGTGAGCTGTTAAAACTGCTGTGGCCTGAATTGTAAAAAATGGCCTGGTCACTAGGGGGGTGTAAGCCTGTGGTCCTCAAGAGGTTAAATTATATTCCTATGACAATGTATGGCAAAAATATTTGATTTGGAAATAAAGGTTTATTTTTTCAATCTTGCGTCTGTCACTAATTACAAACAAAAAACAAACCGTAAATACAGTCTTAACTAGGGATGATCGGAACAGGCGATTTCCGATATCGCGGTAATTACCCATTCCGCTGTAACGAAATTCCGTCACTGCTACATTCCGGTGGATCCCCGCGGTATTCCGCGGATTTCTGCATTCCGGGGGAACCATTTCCACAATGTTAAAAGGAACCTAATGGATGTTTCCTTTTAAACAAATACCAGTTCCCTGGCAGTCCTGCTGATAACTTTGGCTTTAGGAGTGGCTGAATCACAATCCTGATTACAAATGTATTTATTTTTTGGAGCAGCAGGAGTTGTCGTAGGCCATGGGACCTAGAGGTGGTTCCACGGCAGTCATTACAATTTTTTTTTGGAGCAGCAGGAGTTGTCATAGGCCATGGGACCTAGAGTTAGTTCCACAGCAGTCCTTATAATTTTTTTTGGGGGAGAAGCAGGAGTTGTCGTAGGCCATGGGACCTAGAGGTGGTTTCACAGCAGTCATTATAATTTTTTTTTGGAGCAGCAGGAGTTGTCATAGGCCATGGGACCTAGAGGTGGTTTCACGGCGGTCATCACAATTTTTTTTGGAGCAGCAGGAGTTGTCGTAGGCCATGGGACCTAGAGGTGGTTCCACAGCAGTCCTTATAATTTTTTTTTTTGGAGAGGGTCTGAACTTTTTAAATATGCTTTTGAATGGGGTATGCTAAAAACATTTTTTAAATTATAAGCTTGTAAATAGTGATGGGCGCCAAACGGAAACAATGCACCTTTATTTCCAAATAAAATAATGGCGCCATACATTGTGATAGGGACAAAATTTAAATGGTATAATAACCGAGACATACGGGCAAATAAAAAACATAGGTTTTAATTATGGTAGCATGGATTATTTTAAAGCTATAATGGGCAAAAACTGAGAAATAATGCATTTTTTCCATTTGTTTTCTTATTAATCCTGTTAAAATGCATTTACTTACCGTAAATGAATTTTAACAGGATTAATAAGACAAAAAATGGAAAAAATTCATTATTTCTCGGTTTGCTCTTAGCAAAATGAACCACCCACAGAAAGCCTAATTAGTGGCGGAAAAAACAAGATATAGATCAATAAATTGTGATGAGTAGTGATAAAGTTATTAGCGAATGAATGGGAGGTGAAAATTGCTCCGATGCATAAGGTGAAAAGTCCCCGCGGGCTGAAATGGTTAAAAAGACTATTGTTTTATGTTGAAACAACTAATATGGGTCTGTCTCTCCTCTCTCCAACACCAGACTGAAACCCACAAGCTTTGTGACTGTCACACCTCTCTTATATACAAAATGGATGGGATAGCTTATGATAGGTAGCTAGGAGCTGGTTGCTAACGTAGGATTGGTTGGTTTTGTTAAGACTCTAATTGGTGCAGAAATTCAGTTTTTAATGCAGAAATCAGCATGTTTTAACCCTCCTGGCGGTCTATTGAAAACCGCCAGGGGGCAGCGCAGCCGTTTTTTTTGTATTTTTTTTTTAATCATGTAGCGAGCCTAGGGCTTGCTACATCATAGCCGCTGTGCAGCGACATCCCCCTACCCTGCGATCGGCGATCAGGAAATCCCGTTCAAAGAACGAGATTTCCTGGAGGGCTTTCCCTGTCGCCATGGCGACGGGGCTGGATGACGTCACCGGGAGTCCCGATCCACCCCTCAGCGCTGCCTGGGGCTGATAGGCCAGGCTGCGCAAGGGGTCTAGGGGGGGGGGCGGCGCAGCCGATATCGGCGAATCGGCGCGGGGCGGTAGCGATCGGTGTGCTCACGCAGCTAGCAAAAAAAAAAATTGTGCAAATCGGCCCAGCAGGGCCTGAGAAAATCTCCTGCGTGGCTTACCCCGAACTACGTTCGGGGTTACCGCCGGGAAGGTTAAGCTTCTGTGATGGGTCTATCCCCTTCCAATTCTTCTGATTGGCTAATGCAGCTTTTACACACTTCTGTTTAAATTCCGACGGAATACCGCATAGAAATTCCGCTATTTCCGATTGCCACTATAGCCAATTTCTGACCGGAATCGCGGAAATCTCCATTCCGCGGAATCGGATGAGCATCCCTAGTCTTGACATACATAATAAAAAAGTTTAGTCCCTAAGTTAACAATTTATGTCTTTTTTTAATATGTCACATTTTTTTAATTAAAGTTTATATTTGGGTAACTATGGTAGAAGTAAGGGGTTACTAAAAGGACAACTGAAGTGAGAAGAATATGGAGGCAGCCATGTTACCAGTTGCCTGGCCTCTGCTGATCTATTTGGCTGTAGTAGTGTCTGAATTACAACAGAAACAAGCATGCAGCTAATCTTGTCAGATCTGACAGTAATGTCAGAAACACCTGATATGCTGCATGCTTGTTCAGGGCTAAAAGTGTTAGAGGCAGAGGATCAACAGGACAGCCAGGCAATTGGTATTGTTTAAAAGGAAATAGATATGGCAGCCTCCATATCCCTCTCACTTCAGTTGTTCTTTAATGCTATATTCAATTTATTTTTCTTTATAGTAGATGTATAATGTAGCATAATGTAGAGGGGGTTATTCCATGACAAAAGCTTATCTTTACATTCCTTTAGAAGACTTATAAAGTTAGCCACATATAGACTTGAATATTTATTCTGAAGTCTGAGATAGACAAGACAAATAACATTTATATTGCGCTTTTCTCCTTGCGGACTCAAAGCACCAGAGCAGAGCAGCAGCCACTAGGGCGCGCTCTGTTGGCAGTAGCAGTGTAAGGGAGACTTGCCAAAGGTCTCCTACTGAATTAGTGCTGGCTTACTGAACAGGCAGAGCCGAGATTCGAACCCTGGTCGCCTGTGTCAGAGGCAGAGCCCTTAACCATTACACCATCAGCCAACTGCTAAGCCAATGTCGCTGACAGCTTAGCTAGGAAGTTAACTGGATTTTTCAGTAGGAACAGCAAGTCATCTGTGTAGGCAATCAGAACCTCCAGACTAAAAATCTACTCAGCAGCACTGGAATGGCTTGGTGTTTCTTTAACAGTTTCACAACATCAACTAATGTAACTTAATGACAGTATGTTTGTTTAGGCTGGAGTTCCTCTTTAAGATTTTGTTCTCCCATCTTTAGCCCCATCAAGTCTTCAGCAGACAATGGAGAGAGGTACAGGCAGTTTAGGGAGGTCGACCTCCTTAAACTGCCTGTACCTCTCTCCATTGTCTGCTGAAGACTTGATGTATGCCTTTTAAATTCTTGGAATAAAAGTGATGTTTTATTTCGATGTGCACAGCCGCTCTGTCTCTTGTATTGGATCTACTACTGGTATTGGCAAGTTGCACTCCTTGAGAAAATTAGCCTTCCTGTGCACAGTACGCTCTTTTTGGCATCAATCTGTGTATCATGTTGTACAGATAGAAATAAAAACTACAGTGCCAAAATAAAAAGTATCGGGGCGAGTGGGCAATCCTGCCTGTCTCTGTTTTTTATTGGTAGTGAACTGCAAACGGCTGACTTTTACACAGGCAGTTTGATTACTATACACCAGTAGTTTATTTTAAAATCTATATATACTGTAAAGCCCTCCCCAAATCACTTCCTTAATGCCAGGAATAGAAATGATCTATTAAGCCTATCAAAGTATTTTTACGCATCAACTGCCATGGCTATTGCCTCCCTGCTGTCCATTTGGTACTGGTGGATAAAATTCAGTGCCGATTATATATTGTCGACCATATGTTTTCCCTTCCTGTGGCCTGACTGTTGAGGGCCTAGTAATTTGTCAATTACCTTTACAGTCCTCATTACCATACTGTACATTTTGACATCTAAATGAATTATTAAGATGGGTCTAAAATTGGCACAGTTATTGGTTGGCTTGCCCTTTTTTGGCATAACGGAGATGACTGCTCTATTGGTTTCTTCACTGAATGTTTCTAACCCGCTGCTTGAATTAATTATACAAAAGTGTTCTGCTAATACATCTGCAAAAGTTTCCCTGGGGAAGCCATCCAATTCTGGGTATTTACCTCTAGCTAAATGCTTTACTACTTTATCAAATTCTTTGCTAGTAATTGGTTCCTCCGGCTATGTCATCTCTGTATAATCTACAACGGGGTATATTCAGCAAGGATGGCGGGTTGGCGTGGACCAGGGGTCTCAAACTTGCGGCCCGCGGGCCATTTGCGGCCTTCGATACCATATTTTGTGGCCCTCGCCAGCAAAAGCTTCCTTATAGTTCGCTTCAGTGCTCCCAAGTAATCCGCCGCATCCCCGCCGCTAAACGAGGGCTGCAAATCGACCGGGGGGCAATCCGCCGGCATTTCCTGGAAGGGGCACCGCTTTCAGCTTTAGCTCTGCCCCTCCAGACGTCAATCGCCGAACGGATCGCCGCCTCTCCCCGCCCCTCTCTGTGAAGGAAGAGTGAGAGGGGCGGGCAGAGGCGGCGATGCGCCGCGATTGTGAAATTCCTTATGCGGCCCAGCCTCATCCTGACTTTGCCTCCTGCGGCCCCCAGGTAAATTGAGTTTGAGACCCCTGGCGTGGACCATAGGCAGCAGGCGAGTCAAATTATATAATTTATTGCATGAAGATGTACGAAAACAATTGACTATTTCCTCTGTTCTGAAACAAGTTCCACCTTTGTCACTCTGCACACTTTCAATGAATCTCTGCTCTTTCCTTTGTAAGAAGGTTAGCTAAGATTTTTCCTAATTTGTTCATAATATTTTCAAACCTTTAATAGTGTTTAGAACAGTTTTTAGCCAGTAAATTATTAATCTTTGCTCTAGTCTCGTCCACCTTGACCCCGAGACACATGGAGGGTGTTATCTTATGTTCTTCTAGGGTTTAACCCTCCTGGCGGTTTGCTAAAAATCCGCCAGGGGGCAGCAAATGCGTTTTTTTAAAAATTGTTTTTCCGGCGATCGGAGATCAGGAGAACGGGATCTACTGGAGGGCTTCCCCCGTCGCCATGACGACGGGCGGGATGACGCCATCGACGTTGTGATGTCAAAGGGGACTCCGATCCACCCCACAGCGCTGCCTGGCACTAATTGGCCAGGCAGCGCACGGGGTCTGGGGGGGGGGGGGGCGGCCGCGGCGCAACGAATAGCGGCGGATCGGCGGGTAACGGCGGCGATCGCATTGCACACACAGCTAGCAAAGTGCTAGCTGCGTGTAGCAAAAAAAAAATTATGCAAATCGGCCCAGCGGGGCCTGAGCGGTGCCTTCCGGCGGCATAGCCCGTGCTCAGCACGGGCTTACCGCCAGGGAGGTTAAAGTTCTGATAAATAAGATTTTAACCAAATGGGGACCGACACAGTACGAATCTACCTCCAGCAGGTGGTGCTGCTGCCCTGACTGGACGTAGATTCAACGTAGTCGTTAACGAAGCGTCCCGCCATGATCGTGCACACCCAAGAGGGGAGATTGTCATTGCGTATGGCTCCTGATCACTTTGATCACCGGCGGATCGTAGTGATCACTTTTACAGCAGCGGCGGTAGGAGGGGAAGAAGAGAATCCACTCACCTTCCTAACGTTCCCCTGACGATCGTCGCTCCCTTCTGCTCTGGCCAGCATCCCCGCTCGTTGTGACGTAAGTACTGGGTCCCGGCTTGATGACGTCATCAAGCTACAACCTAGAACTTAACGTCCGTACGAGCGGGGACGCCAGCCAGAGCGGAGGGGTCTACAGCTGCTCATCCCTGGAGCCTGAGAGGCGAGTAAAGGCTGCTGGCTACAGGGGGGGACATCTGGCTACAAGAGGGGCACCAATGGCTAGCTATCTATACTGGGGATCTGTCTGCCTGACCCCCCAAATGCGCCCTCTCGCATGTAAAATGTCCTGGTCCTTAAGGGGGGTTAGGCAGCCGGTCCCCAAAGAGTTAATGTAGCTTTATTTTTTTTTATTTTTTTTCCATCCCTGTGCACAATGCATACACCTCTAAGGTAGCTGTGAGAGAACGCGGAAAAGCCGCCGCGTGTGCTGCTGAGGAGGCGGCTGTTTCCGCGTCCAATGTGGCGGTTTGCACGCGGAGGCGTGCGTCTGGTAACAGGGCAGAACGCGGAAAAGCCGCCGCATGTAACAACAGTAAGGCGGCTGGTTCTGCGTCCAGCGCGGCGGTTTGCACGCGGCAGCGTGTCTGGTGTTGCTGGGTCTGTTAGTGCACACATGCTTAGGAATACACGCGCACGCGCACTGAGAGGCAGAACTCTTATATTGGGCAAGGTGAGGTCAGCTGATCACGCCGTTCAGCTGACTCCAGAGCAGGATACTATTGGTTGATCAATCAGGGGTGGTGCCGGAGAGCACTACTCCATATATAGTTACTGCTGGCCAGTCTCAAGTTGTCTGCCGTTGCGATCACTACGTGGAAGCACTCAGACCTTAGTCAGATCCAACAGTGTGTTTGAACCAGGTGGACCTGGGAATTCACACTGAGCCAGATTACTTGTATTGTTATTTTGTTTATGCTTAGACTAGTTCCGGGGTGTAGAGACCACGGACCTCACACCCAGACTAGGGAACTTGCATTATCATCTGTTATACTTCAGACCAGTGGCGTACCTAGGGCATGTGACACCCAGTGCTGGGTATTAAAAGACACCCCCCCCCCAAAAAAAAATGGGTGTGGCTATAACCTGCGGCGCGCGAAGCGCACTGCGGTGAAAAATGGGCATGGCCATGACCAGATGAGGGCTGAGCTAACTAATTTAAAGTGAACCCGGGATGAGAGTGATATGGAGGCTGCCATATTTATTTCCTTTTAAACAATAGGGAGCCCTGCTGATCTATTTTGCTGCAGTAGTGAACTGAATTGCACCAGAAACAAGCATGCAACTAATCTCGTCAGTTCTGACAATATTGTCAGAAGCTCCTGGCCTGCTGCATGCTTGTTCAGGATCTATGGTTGAAAGAATTAGAGGCAGATGACCAGCACGGCAGCCAGGCAACTGGCATTGCTTAAAAGGAGAGAAATATGGCAGCCTCAATATTATTCTCACCTCAGGTTCCGTTGAAAGTGCAATGCAAAGACAGTGGGCCCAAGTTTTGGTGAGCCTTTTCCCAGAAAATTCACATAATTGTGCAGGTTTTCTCAAGAAAATACACGTAAAGTGAGTAGATTTGCCCAGAAAATAAATGCAATCATGGCGGTAGATTAGCCCAGAAAATACATGCAATCATGGTAGCAGATTTGCCCAGAAAACACATGCAATCATGTGGAAGATTTGACCAGAAAATACATGCAATCGTGGCAGACCTGGCCAGAAACCACTTCAATCATGTAGCAGACCTGACCAGAAAATGCATACAATCACATAGCAAACCTGGCCAGAAAACACTTCAATCATGTAGCAGACCTGGCCAGAAAATACATGCAATCATGTCGGCAGATTTGACCAGAAAATACATGCAATCATGTGGAAGATTTGACCAGAAAATACATGCAATCATGTGGCAGACGTGGCCAGAAAACACTTCAATCATGTAGCAGACCTGGCCAGAAAATACATGCAAGCATGTGAAAGATTTGACCAGAAAATACATGCAATCGTGGCAGACCTGGCCAGAAACCACTTCAATCATGTAGCAGACCTGACCAGAAAATGCATACAATCACATAGCAAACCTGGCCAGAAAACACTTCAATCATGTAGCAGACCTGGCCAGAAAATACATGCAATCATGTCGGCAGATTTGACCAGAAAATACATGCAATCATGTCGGCAGATTTGACCAGAAAATACATGCAATCATGTGGAAGATTTGACCAGAAAATACATGCAATCATGTGGCTGACCTGGCCAGAAAACACTTCAATCATGTAGCAGACCTGGCCAGAACAGTTGATACACCTGCTAATATAAATTAAAAAAAAACATTCACCTGAAGCAGCAGCAGACCTCCTGTCCCGGCCTCCGTCCGGCGCAGCTCCCACAATCCTCTGCAGCCAGCCAGCAACTGAAACTCCCGCGCTTAGAGCAGGGCTATGGGAAAATGGCGCCCGAAGCCCTGCACTGCAGACTCAAAGTCTCCAGAGCAGGGCTTCAGACGCCATTTTACTGTAGCCCTGCTCTGCCGCAGCTGTGGGCTGCTGCTGTCAGTGAACTGACACGGCGTCTATTAGACGCCGAAAGTCAGTTCACGCTGGAGGTTGCTTTAGGGGTGCTTAGAGAATGGCACTGCCATTGCCCCAGTATAGCTAGTATAGTTGCCCCCAATATAGCTAGTATAGTTGCCCTTAGTGTAGGTAATATAGTTGGCCAAGTATAGCTAGTGTAGTTGCCCCCAGTATAGCTAGTACAGTTGCCCACAGTATAGCTAGTATAGTTGCCCCCAATGAAGTTAGTATAGTTGCCCCAGTAAAGTTAGTATAGTTGCCCCAGTATAGCTAGTATGGTCGCCCCCAGCCAGTATAGCTAGTATAGTTGCCCCCAGACAGTATAGCTAGTATAGTTGCCCCCAGCCAGGATAGCTGCCCCCAGTATAGCTAGTATAGTTGCCCCAGCCAGTATAGCTAGTATAGTTGCCCCAGCCAGTATAGTTGCCCCCAGTACAGTTTAGTTGCCCCCAGTATAGCTAGTATAGTTTAGTTGCCCCCAGTATAGCTAATATAGTTGCCCCCAGTAAGTATAGTTTTCCCTAGTATAGCTAGTATAGTTGTCCCCAGTAAAGCTAGTATAGTTGCCCCCAGTAAGCTAGTATAGTTGCCCCCAGTATGGCTAGTATAGTTGCCCCCAGTATGGCTAGTATAGTTGCCCCCAGTATGGCTAGTATAGTCGCCCCCAATATGGATAGTATAGTTGCCCCCAGTATGGCTAGTATAGTTTCCCCAATATGGCTAGTATAGTTGCCCCCAGTAAGCTAGTATAGTTGCCCCCAGTATGGCTAGTATAGTTGCCCCCAGTAAGCTAGTATAGTTGCCCCCAGTAAGCTAGTATAGTTGCCCCCAGTATGGCTAGTATAGTTGCCCCCAATATGGCTAGTATAGTTGCCCCCAATATGTATAGTTGCCCCCAGTAAGCTAGTATAGTTGCCCCCAGTAAGCTAGTATAGTTGCCCCCAGTAAGCTAGTATAGTTGCCCCCAGTAAGCTAGTATAGTTGCCCCCAATATGGCTAGTATAGTTGCCCCCAATATGGCTAGTATAGTTGCCCCCAGTAAGCTAGTATAGTTGCCCCCAGTAAGCTAGTATAGTTGCCCCCAGTAAGCAAGTATAGTTGCCCCCAGTATGGCTAGTATAGTTGCCCCCAGTATGGCTAGTATAGTTGCCCCCAATATGACTAGTATAGTTGCCCACAGTATAGCTAGTATAGTTGCCCCCAGTATAGCTAGTATAGTTGCCCCCAGTAAGCTAGTATAGTTGCCCCCAGTAAGCTGGTATAGTTGCCCCCAGTAAGCTGGTATAGTTGCCCCCAGTAAGCTAGTATAGTTGCCCCAGTATGGCTAGTATAGTTGTCCCCAGTATGGCTAGTATAGTTGCCCCCAGTATGGCTAGTATAGTTGCCCCAAGTAAGCTAGTATAGTTGCCCCCAGTAAGCTGGTATAGTTGCCCCCAATATGTATAGTTGCCCCCAGTGTAGGTGCCCCAGGAGTGGGAAGCAGGGCTAGATGGAGGGACTGTGGAGGGGTCCCTCACCTGGGACCCCTCCTTCTGTCTCTCTCCCCCTCCAGATAGCGGCGACAAGTGCGGGGCAGCCAAAGGCGTACAGAGAATTACTCACCTGATTTCCGCGTTCCAAGCGTGGGGCGCAGCGTCATGATGTTACAGGTCTCCGCCTCCAATGCCGCCCACTGTGCTTCCGCTAATCAGGAAGCACAGTGGGCGGCATTGAAGACGGAGACCTGTAACGTCATGACGCTGCGCTGCACGCGTGGAATGCGGAAATCAGGTGAGTAATTGTCCATACGCCTCCGGCCGCCTCGCACTTGTCGCCGCTAATTTCTGGAGGGGGAGAGAGACAGAAGGAGGGGTCCCAGGTGAGGGAGGGGGGGATATGTCCCCCCTCCCCACCACTGCCTCCATAGCCCCTCCTTCCAGCCCTGCTTCCCCCTCCTGCTGTGCTGCTGTGGGGGGTCGTGGCGACACCCCCCTGGGTGTCTGACACCCGGTGCGCCATGCCCCCCTGCGCCCTATGGTAGGGACGCCACTGCTTCAGACTAGTTCCAGGGTGTAGAGACCACGGACCTCACACCCAGACTAGGGAACTTGCGTTATCATCTGTTATACTTCAGACTAGTTCCAGGGTGTAGAGACCACGAACCTCACACCCAGACTATTGAACGTGTGTTATAATTTATTATTCATCAGACTAGTTCCGGGGTGTAGAGACCAAGAACCTCACACCCAGAATAGGCTTTGTTGATATCTGTTATGGCTTTCTGCTTTCCTGACTATCCCTCTGATCCCTGATTCGGTACCTCGCATATCTGATATTCCGTTGCCAGACCCTGCTTGCCTTGAATACCGAATCAGCCTTCTCTCTTTGTACTTTGTTTGTCAGTGTGTTGCCGACCAGGCGTGCCCGACCTCGAGAGCTATCTCTCCGTTTAAGAGAGAGTCTCCAGATCTGATAGTGACATCCACCTCCAGGTGTCACTCACTCTCTGGTCCTTCCTGTCTCCAGCCTGACTCCACCCCTTGGAGAGTCTCAGGCTGCTGGAAGGTTCCTGTGCCTCAAGAGCAGTATTCCAGGCTGCTTCTATTCACCTGTTCAGCAGGTGCATGTCTCAAAGTATTACTGTTACACCAAACACTCACATACCTATAGGTGTCCAGAGGTTAGCAATATATCTGTATTATCGGCAGGGCCGGATTTGTACTGCTTAGTGCCCTAGGCCGAATATTGCCAGCCGCCCCCTGACACAGCATCCACCCACCCCTCCCCCCACATACATCTCTGTTTTAAGTGTGCACAATGGGGATTGCGCAGGACAGTACGCTTTCCAACAAGTGATGTCATTCAGGGGCTGCTCTCACTGTATCTGTATCTGCTGGTGTCCTGGCAGGTAGCACACATACAGAACACCAATGGCTAGAGTGATGTAGATAGGTATTAGGAAGGTAGGGGTTAAGAAAAAAAAAAGACAAGGGGGGGGGGGGTATTTGCCTCCTTACACAAACATTTAGTCACTGAAAGGACATCAACCTGACCTATGCTTTATAGACCTCGCTGCTATAAATGGGGCTTTGCCAGCCACCACAGTAATAAACCTATTTTTATTTATCAGAAACATTGGAATAGCAAACATTAAAAATATTTACAATTATGCACAGGTATCAGCTAAATGGATTAAAATAAAATAACAGCACTGCTGCAAAATAGCAGATGGGCCCACAAAATAGGATGCAAATAGGGCTTATTGCACAGTGCAAGTTCTGTACTCTAACAAATTCCAACTGGGAACAGTTCTCCACAACAGAGCTCCATGTGACAGTGTTGTTCATGCTCAATCTTTACATATCCAGATCACAATTTGTAACACAAAGGCACACAGCAGAGCAGCTAGTCAGTATATTTTGCATGCAGTGAGTGAGGTGTAAGCAAGGCAATGCATATGCACAGCAAAGCCAGCATTCAAAGACATATGCCCTCCATACTCACAGATCACGTCATCTGCAGGTTGCTTGTGTTGGCATGCATACGTTGAGTGCAAGTGTCCCAGCTCAGGTGACCACAAATGTCCATAGGAAGGGGCCCCACTAGCTTCCACATTGCATGTGTCGTGGATCCTCATACACAACACCGCTGATAGATGCCCTCCGACCGAGAGCTGAGCAGTGACTCCCCCCCCCACAGATCATCTGACAGATCAACTGTTTCAATCACCAGTCTGTGTGGCCGCCGGACTTGCGATCTAGTGTCGCTCCTTCCCGTTCGCTAACCTCCCCGCACTTTGCAAACATAAATCCTCCTCCTTGCGGTTGCTGTGGCTTGCAGGCCTGCCCGACATCAAACAAACAGCGGCAGATAAATAGCGGTGCTTCTTTCATCAGAGCGATGAGACAGCGAGCAGTTCTCAGTGACGCGCCGTGTAATTCAAATACAGGAAGTGATATTACCGCTAACTTCCTGTACACGGCTCGTCACTGGGAACTGCTCGCTATCTCATCGCTCTGATGAAAGAAGCACCGCTATTTAGCTGCCGCTGTTTGTTTGATGTCGGGCAGGCCTGCAAGCCACAGCAACCGCAAGGAGGAGGATTTATGTTTGCAAAGTGCGGGGAGGTTAGCGAACGGGAAGGAGCGGCACTAGATCGAAAGTCCGGCGGCCACACAGACTGGTGATTGAAACAGCTGATCTGTCAGCTGCAACAGCGCCCCAGCCACGTTGCCGCCCTAGGCCCTAGTCTTTGTGGCCTGCCCACAAATCCGGCCATGATTATTGGTGATTCTGCAGATCATCAATAATCGGGTATATATCTGTATTCTTGGTGATACTGCAGATCACCAATAATCAGATTCTCTCTGCGTGCTGACACCAATCGTTACAGAACGGCAGACCAAACCAAATGGACGCACTCAGCAGCCGTCTTGATGCACTCACCACTACGGTGGAGAATTACACCCGAGTGCTGAACAGTCACCAGACCCAAATCAACACTTTGTCTGGGACTGTATAAGTCTTTCAGACTGCTGTGAATGCAGTGTGATCTCCTCCTAGCACAGACATACGCATGTCTGTACCTGAAAGGTTTTCTGGTCACAGATCTGACTTCCGGAATTTTAGAAACAGAGTGTTATCATACTTTGAGTTAAAGAGAATCTGTATTGTTAAAATCACACAAAAGTAAACATACCAGCGCGTTAGGGGACATCTCCTATTACCCTCTGTCACAATTTCGCTGCTCCCCGCCGCATTAAAAGTGGTTAAAAACAGTTTTAAAAAGTTTGTTTATAAACATACAAAATGGCCACCAAAACAGGAAGTAGGTTGATGTACAGTATGTCCACACATAGAAAATACATCCATACACAAGCAGGCTGTATACAGTCTTCCTTTCTAATCTCAAGAGATCATTTGTGTGTTTCTTTCCCCCTGCAGCTATCTTCCACTGAAGTGTCAGGCTGTTTCTTCCTGCAGAGTGCAGACAGCTGTGCGTGTATGTAATTCCTCAGTATGTGAAAGCCCAGCCAGCTCAGAGGAGGATTTATCCAGCTTGTAAAAGATAATAGAGCAGAGAGAAGCTGCACTAATCTAAATAACACACAGGCAGTGTGCAGAGAGGGCCCTGGAGGAGGGAGATGCATCACAGAACCACAACACTGAAGAACTTGGCAGCCTTCCAGACACAGGCCGACAAGTCTGACGGGAGAGAGATAAGTTGATTTATTACAGAGATGGTGACAGTAGAACGTGCTGCAGGAAGCCAGAACACATTAGAATAGATTTTGGAACTTGTAGGATGGAAGAAAACCGGATGAAATTTTTGTTACGGAGTCTCTTTAAGGCCTAATTCGTCAGGAACCGTAGCACAGAGAGTAACCTTTATTAAGACTCTATTGTCAGGGGACAGACACAATAATGGGTAGCACCAGTACCAAAACAATAATGATATAGCTCATGAATAAACATATAATGAGTGTGCAGAAGGGGGATCAAAAACACCAAGATCTATCCCAAACAAAGAAAATCCCCTAAAGAACCGCACCACACAACTTATAATGTAGAAAATATGAACATGAGCTTTTATTGAACAATGGGTTACAGGAATGATATAAAATCAAATTAAAAACATCAAGCCCGGATACACACAATAATAAATAACAAATCACTGTATAAATGACAATAGTATGGCCCCATCCCTCCTCAGATCCCCAAAATATATCTATAATAGACCCAAGAGGGTCTCTTACCTCTTGGGTCTATTATAGATATATTTTGGGGATCTGAGGAGGGATGGGGCCATACTATTGTCATTTATACAGTGATTTGTTATTTATTATTGTGTGTATCCGGGCTTGATGTTTTTAATTTGATTTTATATCATTCCTGTAACCCATTGTTCAATAAATGCTCATGTTCATATTTTCTACATTATAAGTTGTGTGGTGCGGTTCTTTAGGGGATTTTCTTTGTCTGGGATAGATCTATTGTCAGGGGATTCCCAGACTTAGGCATATAGTCTTCCCGTGGGGGATAAGGCCCTGACCTCGGTGGAAGAATTTTTTAAAGCTATGGCTATAATTTACGATGACCCGGACATTGCCTCTACCGCTGAGCGGAAGCTCAAGTTGTTACGGCAGGGCAAAGGTCCGGTAGAAAACTATGCTGCAGAGTTTAGAAAGTGGGCAGTGGCTGCTAGATGGGACTCATTCGCTCTTTTAGACTGTTTCTTATCAGGGTTGTCAGACGCAGTTTCTGATTTGATGTTGGGTCATCCTGAGCCCAAATCCATTGAGGCCATTTCATCGGCTATCAGAATTGATCGTCATTTACGATATCAAAGACAGACCCGGGGTAGGAGCAATGTGAGATACTTGTCCTACGCAGCGTCTCCTTCAGTTTCATCTCCTCCTGCTTCACCTCCACCGGAACCAATGCAGATTGGTCGGTCGAGATTGTCTCAGGTGGAATAAAGACGCAGAGAGACAGAGCAGCTCTGTCTGTACTGTGCAGAAGGGGGTCATAAAGTGCAGAATTGTCCCAAGAAGTCGGGAAACTCTGCCGCCTAGGTGTAGTCGGAGGTAATACCCTAGGCGTGCAGTCTTTACCTCTAGATGATAAACGTTTTCTTCTCCCTTGTACTATATCCTGGCAGGATAAGACAGAGACTACTGAGGCCTTTGTAGATTCTGGCTCAGCAGCTAATTTTATGGATTATGAATTTGCTAAGAAATTGGGGATTCCGATCTCCCCACTGAAACAACAGATCCGGGTCACTGCAGTGGATGATTCCTCCCTGCAGAGTAACCACCCTCTCTCCCAGACCCCAGACTTGGGGGTCACAATAGGGGTGTTGCATAAAGAAAGTTTACCATTTTTCGTGTTACGAATGGCATCCTCCACGATCATTCTTAGCATGCCATGGTTACAAATTCACTCGCCTCAGATCAATTGGGCTACGGGTCAGCTAACTAGCTGGTCTGCCCATTGCTATCATCATTGTCTAGCAAAAGTAACCTTTGGTAAAACCAAGATTCACATGGAGGGATTGCCAGATCAGTATTCAGAATTTGCAGACGTGTTTTGTCCCAAGGCTGCAGATAAACTTCCTCCACACCGTCCTTTTGATTGCCCCATTGATCTCAGGTCTGGTTGTATGCCCCCTAGAGGTCATCTCTATAATTTATCTGGGCCAGAGAAATTGGCCATGCAGGAATACATCCGAGAGAACTTGGCCAAAGGTTTTATTCGCCCTTCTCGGTCCCCGGCAGGGGCAGGGTTCTTTTTTGTGAAAAAGAAGGATGGAGGCCTCCGTCCATGCATTGATTATCGTGGCTTGAATAAAATTACAGTAAAAAATCGCTATCCTTTGCCTTTAATCGACGATTTATTTACTCAGGTCACCAATGCTAAGATTTTCTCGAAACTGGATTTAAGGGGTGCATACAACCTTGTGCGGATCAGGGACGGTGATGAGTGGAAGACGGCCTTTAACACGCCCGACGGGAACTACGAGTACCTGGTGATGCCCTTTGGGTTGTGTAATGCCCCGGCCGTCTTTCAAGAACTGATTAACGAAGTCTTTAGAGAAGTATTGGGCAGATTCGTCCTAGTTTACTTAGACGACATACTAATCTTCTCATCCAACCTCTCAGAGCACAGAAAGCATGTTAAGTTTGTGTTACGGAAGTTGAGACAAAATATGCTGTACGCTAAACTGGAGAAATGCATTTTCGAAGTAACCACTGTTGCCTTTCTGGGGTACATAATTTCAACCTTCAAAATTGTTCTGTGCTGCACCCATTTTGAGACATGTCGACACCACCTTCCCCTTTATTGTGGAGGTAGATGCCTCTGAGGTAGGGGTAGGGGCTGTGCTGTCTCAGCGTTCTGGGCTGCAGGGAAGATTACACCCCTGTGCCTATTTTTCACGTAGGTTTTCACCCGCAGAGAAGAACTACGATATAGGCAATAGGAAACGTCTAGCCATTAAGTTGGCCTTTGAGGAATGGCGACATTGGCTAGAAGGCGCAGAACATACCATTACTGTCTATCCACTTGAGGACCTAGGGCTTTCTACCCCTTAAGGACCGGCCACTTTTTTTCCATTCAGACCACTGCAGCTTTCACGGTTTATTGCTCGCTCATACAACCTACCACCTAAATGAATTTTGGCTCCTTTTCTTGTCACTAATAAAGCTTTCTTTTGGTGCTATTTGATTGCTCCTGCGATTTTTACTTTTTATTATATTCAGCAAAAAAGACATGAATTTTGGCAAAAAAATGATTTTTTTAACTTTCTGTGCTGACAGTTTTCAAATAAAGTAAAATTTCTGTATACATGCAGCGCAAAAAATGTGGACAAACATGTTTTTGATAAAAAAAAACCCATTCAGTGTATATTTATTGGTTTGGGTAAAAGTTATAGCGTTTACAAACTATGGTGCAAAAAGTGAATTTTCCCATTTTCAAGCATCTCTGACTTTTCTGACCCCCTGTCATGTTTCATGAGGGGCTAGAATTCCAGGATAGTATAAATACCCCCCAAATGACCCCATTTTGGAAAGAAGACATCCCAAAGTATTCACTGAGAGGCATAGTGAGTTCATAGAAGATATTATTTTTTGTCACAAGTAAGCGGAAAATGACACTTTGTGAGAAAAAAAAAAAAAAAAAAAAGTTTCCATTTCTTCTAACTTGCGACAAAAAAAAATGAAATCTGCCACGGACTCACCATGCCCCTCTCTGAATACCTTGAAGGGTCTACTTTCCAAAATGGGATCATTTGTGGGGTGTGTTTACTGTCCTGACATTTTGGGGGGTGCTAAATTGTAAGCACCCCTGTAAAGCCTAAAGGTGCTCATTGGACTTTGGACCCCTTAGCGCAGTTAGGCTGCAAAAAAGTGCCACACATGTGGTATTGCCGTACTCAGGAGAAGTAGTATAATGTGTTTTGGGGTGTATTTTTACACATACCCATGCTGGGTGGGAGAAATATCTCTGTAAATGACAATTTGTTAATTTTTTTTACACACAATTGTCCATTTACAGAGATATTTCTCCCACTCAGCATGGGTATGTGTAAAAATACACCACAAAACACATTATACTACTTCTCCTGAGTACGGCGATACCACATGTGTGGCACTTTTTTGCACCCTAACTGCGCTAAAGGGCCCAAAGTCCAATGAGTACCTTTAGGATTTCACAGGTCATTTTGAGAAATTTCGTTTCAAGACTACTCCTCACGGTTTAGGGCCCCTAAAATGCCAGGGCAGTATAGGAACCCCACAAATGACCCCATTTTAGAAAGAAGACACCCCAAGGTATTCCGTTAGGAGTATGGCGAGTTCATAGAAGATTTTATTTTTTGTCACAAGTTAGCGGAAAATGACACTTTGTGAAAAAACACAATTAAAATCAATTTCCGCTAACTTTTGACAAAAAATAAAATCTTCTATGAACTCACCATACTCCTAACGGAATACCTTGGGGTGTCTTCTTTCTAAAATGGGGTCATTTGTGGGGTTCCTATACTGCCCTGGCATTTTAGGGGCCCTAAACCGTGAGGAGTAGTCTTGAAACGAAATTTCTCAAAATGACCTGTGAAATCCTAAAGGTACTCATTGGACTTTGGGCCCTTTAGCGCAGTTAGGGTGCAAAAAAGTGCCACACATGTGGTATCGCCATACTCGGGAGAAGTAGTACAATGTGTTTTGGGGTGTATTTTTACACATACCCATGCTGGGTGGGAGAAATACCTCTGTAAATGGACAATTGTGTGTAAAAAAATCAAAAGATTGTCATTTACAGAGGTATTTCTCCCACCCAGCATGGGTATGTGTAAAAATACACCCCAAAACACATTGTACTACTTCTCCCGAGTACGGCGATACCACATGTGTGGCACTTTTTTGCACCCTAACTGCACTAAGGGGCCCAAAGTCCAATGAGTACCTTTAGGATTTCACAGGTCATTTTTGTTTCAAGACTACTCCTCACGGTTTAGGGCCCCTAAAATGCCAGGGCAGTATAGGAACCCCACTAATGACCCCATTTTAGAAAGAAGACACCCCAAGGTATTCCGTTAGGAGTATGGTGAGTTCATAGAAGTTTTTATTTTTTTGTCACAAGTTAGCGGAAATTGATTTTAATAGTTTTTTTTCACAAAGTGTCATTTTCCGCTAACTTGTGACAAAAAATAAAATCTTCTATGAACTCACCATACTCCGTACGGAATACCTTTGGGTGTCTTCTTTCTAGAATGGGGTCATTTGTGGGGTTCCTATACTGCCCTGGCATTTTAGGGGCCCTAAACCGTGAGGAGTAGTCTTGAAACCAAATGTCGCAAAATGACCTGTGAAATCCTAAAGGTACTCATTGGACTTTGGGCCCCTTAGCGTACTTAGGGTGTAAAAAAGTGCCACACATGTGGTACCGCTGTACTCAGGAGAAGTAGTATAATGCGTTTTGGGGTGTATTTTTACACATACCCATGCTAAGTGGGAGAAATATCTCTGTAAATGACAATTGTTTGATTTTTTTACACACAATTGTCCATTTACATAGAAATTTCTCCCACCCAGCATGGGTATGTGTAAAAATACACCCCAAAACACATTATACTACTTTTCCTGAGTACGGCGGTACCACATGTGTGACACTTTTTTGCAGCCTAGGTGCGCTAAGGGGCCCAACGTCCTATTCACAGGTCATTTTGAAGCATTTGTTTTCTAGACTACTCCTCGCGGTTTAGGGCCCCTAAAATGCCAGGGCAGTATAGGAACCCCACAAGTGACCCCATTTTAGAAAGAAGACACCCCAAGGTATTCCGTTAGGTGTATGGCGAGTTCATAGAAGATTTTATTTTTTGTCACAAGTTAGTGAAAAATGACACTTTGTGAAAAAAAAACAATAAAAATTAATTTCCGCTAACTTTTGACAAAAAATAAAATCTTCTATGAACTCGTCATACACCTAACATAATACCTTGGGGTGTCTTTTTTTTCTAAAATGGGGTCACTTGTGGGGTTCCTATACCGCCCTGGCATTTTACAGGCCCAAAACCGTGAGTAGTCTGGAAACCAAATGTCTCAAAATGACTGTTCAGGGGTATAAGCATCTGCAAATTTTGATGACAGGTGGTCTATGAGGGGGCGAATTTTGTGGAACCGGTCATAAGCAGGGTGGCCTTTTAGATGACAGGTTGTATTGGGCCTGATCTGATGGATAGGAGTGCTAGGGGGGTGACAGGAGGTGATTGATGGGTGTCTCAGGGGGTGGTTAGAGGGGAAAATAGATGCAATCCATGCACTGGGGAGGTGATCGGAAGGGGGTCTGAGGGTTTGGCCGAGTGATCAGGAGCCCACACGGGGCAAATTGGGGCCTGATCTGATGGGTAGGTGTGCTAGGGGGTGACAGGAGGTGATTGATGGGTGTCTCAAGGTGTGATTAGAGGGGGGAATAGATGCAAGCAATGCACTGGCGAGGTGATCAGGGCTGGGGTCTGAGGGCATTCTGAGGGTGTGGGCGGGTGATTGAGTGCCCTAGGGGCAGATAGGGGTCTAATCTGATAGGTAGCAGTGACAGGGGGTGATTGATGGGTAATTAGTGGGTGTTTAGGGTAGAGAATAGATGGAAACACTGCGCTTGGGTGGTGATCTGATGTCGGATCTGCGGGCGATCTATTGGTGTGGGTGGGTGATCAGTTTGCCCGCAAGGGGCAGGTTAGGGGCTGATTGATGGGTGGCAGTGACAGCGGGTGATTGATGGGTGGCAGTGACAGGGGGTGATTGATGGGTGGCAGTGACAGGGGGTGATTGATGGGTGATTGATAGGTGATTGACAGGTAATCAGTGGGTTATTACAGGGAAGAACAGATGTAAATATTGCACTGGCGAATTGATAAGGGGGGGGGGGGGGGGGGTCTGAGGGCAATCTGAGCGTGTAGGCGGGTGATTGGGTGCCCGCAAGGGGCAGATTAGGGTCTGATCTGATGGGTAACAGTGACAGGTGGTGATAGGGGGTGATTGATGGGTGATTGATGGGTAATTAGTGGGTGTTTAGAGAAGATAACAGATGTAAACGATACATTTGGGAGGTAATCTGACGGCGGGTTTGCGGGCGATCTAATGATGTGGGTGGGTGATCAGATTGCCCGCAAGGGGCAGGTTAGGGGCTGATTGATGGGTGGCAGTGACAGGGGGTGACAGGGGGTGATTGATGGGTGATAGGTGATTGGCAGGTGATTGACAGGTGATCAGTGGGTTATTACAGGGAAGAACAGATGTAATTAATGCACTGGTGAATTGATAAGGGGGGGTCAGAGGGCAATCTGAGCGTGTGGGCGGGTGATTGGGTGCCCGCAAGGGGCAGATTAGGGTCTGATCTGATAGGTAAAAGTGACAGGTGGTGATAGGGGGTGATTGATGGGTGATTGATGGGTAATTAGTGGGTGTTTAGAGGAGAGAATAGATGTAAACAATGGATTTGGGAGGTGATCTGATGTCGGATCTGTGGGCGATCTATTGGTGTGGGGGGGTGATCAGATTGCCCGCAAGGGGCAGGTTAGAGGCTGATTGATGGGTGGCAGTGACAGGGGGTGATTGACGGGTGATTGATGGGTGATTGACAGGTGATTGACAGGTGATCAGGGGGATAGATGCATACAGTAAACAGGGGGGGGTGGTCTGGGGGGGGGGTCTGGGGAGAATCTGAGGGGTGGGGGGTGATCAGGAGGGGGCAGGGAGCAGGGGGGGGGGATAAAAAAAAAATAGCGTTGACAGATAGTGACAGGGAGTGATTGATGGGTGATTAGGGGGGTGATTGGGTGCAAACAGGGGTCTGGGGGGTGGGCAGGGGGGGGGGTCTGATGGGTGCTGTGGGCGATCTGGGGCAGGGGGGGGAGAAATCAGTGTGCTTGGGTGCAGACTAGGGTGGCTGCAGCCTGCCCTGGTGGTCCCTCGGACACTGGGACCACCAGGGCAGGAGGCAGCCTGTATAATACACTTTGTAAACATTACAAAGTGTATTATACACTTTGTATGCGGCGATCGCGGGGTTAACATCCCGCCGGCGCTTCCGTATAGCCGGCGGGATGTTGCGGCGAGCGAGCGGTGACAGGCGCCGGCGGAGGATCGCGTCACGGATGACGCGATCGCTCCGCCCATGCCCTTAAATGGACCGCCGCCTCTGTGGGTGAGGCCGTCCTGAAGGGCTCCACTTCCCCGCCGCCCCTGTGTAGTGGGCGGTCGGGAAGTGGCTATACTGACCACAAGAATTTGGAGTACATTGAGGGCCGACAGGCTCGGTGGTCATTATTTTTCTCGAGATTCAGATATGTAATCACGTATACCCCTGGTAGTAAGAACATCAAAGCTGATGCCTTATCCAGATGTTTTGAGCCCGAGACAGCACAGCCCTCAGACCCAGAAACCATTCTCCCTCAGAAAGTGGTTCTGGCCACCACTGAGACCTGGAGGGACTGGACAGAAACGTTGGGTCCATTCCAACAGGATGTACCAGAGGGAAAGCCTGAAGGGGTCATGTTTGTACCATTGCCTTTTCGTCTACAGACACTGCAGTTGTTCCATTCACACAAGAATGCTGGGCATCCTGGGGCCACCAGAACTCAGTTGCGAGATGTGCCTGGTGGCCGTCATTGGCAAATGACTGCAAAGAGTATGTAAGAGAGTGTGCAGTGTGTGCTAGGAGAAAACCCTCCCGTCAGGCACCGGTTGGAACTTTGCAACCATTGCCAGTCCCGAGTAAGCCATGGACCCATCTGTCCATGGATTTTGTGGGCGAACTCCCCAGGTCTGAGGGCATGACGGTAATTTGGGTGGTAGTCGATCGATTCAGCAAGATGGCCCATTTTGTCCTCCTGAAAGGACTCCCCTCAGCCCAGGAGTTGGCCGATCTCTTCATCCAACATATTTTCCGACTGCATGGTATTCCGGAAAATATAGTGTCAGATCGGGGAGTCCAATTTGTTTTTAAGTTTTGGAGGGCATTCTGTCATCAGTTAGACATGGAGCTATCTTTTTCATCAGGCTATCACCCACAGACCAATGGCCAGACCGAGAGAACCAATCAGTCTCTGGAACAGTTTCTAAGGTGTTATGTGGCAGATGTTCAGACCGACTGGGTCAAATTCCTACCATTTGCAGAATTTGCACACGAGAATTTGAAAAGCTCCTCCTCAGGTTTTTCCCCATTCCAGGTGGTGACAGGAAGGTCACCTAAGTTCACCCCATTACTAGTGGCTGCCACCCCGTTTCCAGCCCTGGAGGATTGGCAGAAGTCCTTAAAACAAGTTTGGGGAATGGTAGAAAGGAATTTGAGGAGGGCTTTTCAGAGTCAGAAGAAACAGGCTGATAAGAGACGTTCCATAGAGTGGGAATTCCTTCCAGGAGACTTGGTCTGGGTGTCCACACGACATTTGGCTCTGAAGCAACTCTCTCCCAAGTTAGGTCCCAGATTTGTGAGTCCATTTCCAGTGACCATGAAAATCAATGACGTCACTTATACCATCGATCTCCCTACCAGCATGCGAGGTGTGAGATCGTTCCATGTGTCCTTGCTCAAACCGGCAGTGCACGTGGATTCCGCTCCCCCCCCCCCTGTGTTGATTGATGACCAACCTGAGTATGAAATTGAGAAGATTCTAGACTCCCGGCTTGTGCAGAACTCCGTGCAGTATTTGGTGCACTGGAAGGGGTATGGCATTGAGGAAAGAACTTGGGTGCCAGAATGTCGCATGCACGCAGAGGACTTGAAAAGGGAGTTCCATAACTTGCATCCTGAGAAGCCGGGCAGGAGATGTCCGGAGTCCACTCCTCGGGGGGGGGGGGGGGGGGGGCGTTTGGGGTACTGTGAGAGAACGCGGAAAAGCCGCCGCATGTGCTGCTGAGGAGGCGGCTGTTTCTGCGTCCAATGCGGCGGTTTGCACGCGGAGGCGTGCGTCTGATAACAGGGCAGAACGCGGAAAAGCCGCCGCATGTAACAACAGTAAGGCGGCTTTTCCGCGTCCACCGCGGCGGTTTGCACGCGGCAGCGTGTGTCTGGTGTGGCTGGGTCTGTTAGTGCACACAGGCTTAGGAATACACGCGAGCGCGCTGAGAGGCAGAACTCTTATACTTGGCAAGGTGAGGTCAGCTGATCACGCCGATCAGCTGACTCCAGAGCAGGATACTATTGGTTGATCAATCAGGGGTGGTGCCGGAGAGCACTACTCCATATATAGTTACTGCTGGCCAGTCTCAAGTTGTCTGCCATTGCGATCACTACGTGGAAGCACTCAGACCTTAGTCAGATCCAACAGTGTGTTTGAACCAGGTGGACCTGGGAATTCACACTGAGCCAGATTACTTGTATTGTTGTTTTGTTTATGCTTAGACTAGTTCCGGGGTGTAGAGACCACGGATATCACACCCAGACTAGGGAACTTGCATTATCATCTGTTTATGCTTAGACTAGTTCCAGGGTGTAGAGACCACGGACCTCACACCCAGACTAGGGAACTTGCATTATCATCTGTTATACTTCAGACTAGTTCCAGGGTGTAGAGACCACGGACCTCACACCCAGACTAGGGAACGTGTGTTATCATTTATTATTCATCAGACTAGTTCGGGGTGTAGAGACCAAGGACCTCACACCCAGAATAGGCATTGTTGATATCTGTTATGACTTTCTGCTTTCCTGACTATCCCTCTGATCCCTGATTCGGTACCTCGCATATCTGATATTCCGTTGCCAGACCCTGCTTGCCTTGGATACCGAATCAGCCTTCTGTCTTTGTACTTTGTCTGTCAGTGTGTTGCCGACCAGGCGTGCCCGACCTCGAGAGCTATCTCTCCGTTTAAGAGAGAGTCTCCAGATCTGATAGTGACATCCACCTCCAGGTGTCACTCACTCTCTGGTCTTTCCTGTCTCCAGCCTGACTCCACCCCTTGGAGAGTCTCAGGCTGCTGGAAGGCTCCTGTGCCTCAAGAGCAGTATTCCAGGCTGCTTCTATTCACCTGCTCAGCAGGTGCATGTCTCAAAGTATTACTGTTACACCAAACACTCACATACCTATAGGTGTCCAGAGGTTAGCAATATATCTGTATTATCGGTGATTCTGCAGATCATCAATAATCGGGTATATATCTGTATTCTTGGTGATACTGCAGTTCACCAATAATCAGATTCTTTCTGCGTGCTGACACCAATCGTTACAGTAGCATTAAAAAGCATCCCATGTTTTCTTTTTCAGGAATCGCAAAACTGCAGTTAATTTCAAAGAATAGGTATATATGATTTTTGTTGTCATTTCTTACTTCTGGATCTAGCAATAATTCCTTATCTAGTGACCAACATCTAGTATGAGGATGATTGGAGGGCCACAGGCCCAGTGCACACCAAAAACCTCTAGCAGATCCGCAAAACCCTAGAGGTTTTTAAAGCAGATTTCAGAGTGATTCTAGGCATGTTTATAGAGTTTCTCTATACATGCCTAGCGGTTTTTGGAGCGTTTTTGTGTAGCAGATGTCATATATTGTTACAGTAAAGCTTTTACTGAGCAGCTTCTGTAACAAAAACACCTGGAAAACCGCTCTGATCTAGCGTTTTTCAGAGCTGTTTTCCACTTTCCTATACTTTAACATTGAGGCAGAAACGCCTCAGAAATCTCAAAAATGCTGCAGCTCCCTAGTTTGTGTTTGTGGAAAAAAAACGAACGGCTCTGATGTGCACCATCCCATTCACTTTCATTAGCCAAGCGGTTTTCCCCCTGCAAGCGTTTTAAAAAACGCTCCAGAACCGCTCTGGTGTGCACCAGCCCTTAATTGTTAGAAAGATTGGGGAGTGAACCGAGTATGTGAAATTTCTGATTTTGATATCAACCACAGGAAGGAGTTGTTCTTGTTGTAGCAAAGAATAGTCAATCCTAGAGTAAGAATTATGAGTCTTTGAATAGCAAGAATAATCAATTGCTCCTAGATTAAACAGCCTCCATGCATCTACTAGTCGGTTGGCCTTCTATAATTTAGTAATTTTTGTTCAAATCTTCTATTAATTTTTTTTTTTTATTTTGCTGTCTGAATGTTCTAAAGAGACGTTAAAGTCACCCTTCATATTAAAGTCCCCGTAGTCATGAAAGATATTCTATTGGTTACATTTTAAATAAAATTAACCTGACCTACTTCTGGTTCCAGTGCCAGTGTGGACGGGCAGGAGTAACAGGAGCTCTGCTCAGCAATCTCACAAACAGCGGTCACCTGCCGCACCACATCGCTTCTGAAAATTAGGTGGAAGTGGCCCACAGCACCCTGAGTGTTCTGTCAGCTCCCATAGACAAATACTTCACTGGAGAGGCAAAAAAAAATAAATGCTCGCGCACGGAGAGTGGAAAAAAAAAAAAAAAAAAAAAAAAAAAGAGGATGGTATCACCTTACACAAGGCAATCGAAGGCCGCACAGCAGGAAACAGAGTCCAGAAGCTGGGACACTGATTCAGAGGAATATGAGTAGCATCTCCAGGTAAAACTTAAAGTGTCCGACTTCTGCAGGCTGGCAAGCAGAAAATAGATGACATTAAAAATAGGAGAAGGGGATATAACCTGAGGATTGTGGGCCTCCTGGAAACCTATAAGCCAGGGCTACTTCAAGAATTATGTGAAAACACCATGCCCCAACTATTAGACCTGGACGGGACTTTTAGAGTTGGACAGGCACACAGGTTAAGTCCACCTTGGGAAAATGGTGGAATGCCTCGCCTGGTTATGGCTAAATATCTGGATTATAATAACTCACAGCTGATTAACCCTTTCTGGGCCAGCTGCCTAGCTCTACTTAAGGACCAGGCGATTTTGCATTTGGGGGGGGGGGGGCCTGGGTCAGGCAGCCGGATCCCTGCTAGGGCTAGCTGGGCATGGTGTCCCCAGTGTGGCCAGGTGTCCCCGTTATATTGCAGGCAGCCTTTACTCACCTCCCAGGCCCCAGCGATGAGCAGCTGTAGACCCCTCCACTCTGGCCAGCATCCCCGCTCATACTGCCGCTAAGTTCCGGGTCACAGCTTGACGACGTCATCAAGCCGGGACCCAATACTTACGTTAGAGCGAGCAGGGATGCCGGTCACAGTGGAAGGGAGTGACGGTCGCAGCAGCAATGTCAGGAAGGTGAGTGGATCCTCTTCTTTCCCCCCTACTGCCACAGCTCTAAAAGCGATCACTACGATCCAACGACGATCGTGGTGATCACATGATCAGGAGCAAAGGCGTAACTAGAAATCACTGGGCACACTTGCAAAAGTTTGGATAGGGGCCCCCTCCCCCTACACACTGAATAAGGTGTGTGTACAAATCTTTGTCTACAAAACTTTGCATGATTCATTATCAGTGGCTGAGCAGATGCAGTCATTAGAACAATTGTGCAGAGAGCAGAAAGCTTCTTCTATAATTGCCCTTAGTTGTCACTCTCAGTATGGGGCCCCCTGTGGCTTCTGGGGCTTCTATTGTTACGCCCCTGATCAAGAGCCAAGCAATGGCTCCTAATCACTGAGGGGAGATGTCAGCTGTCATATGACAGCTTAATCTCCCCTCTTGGGTGCGCACTATCGCGTTGGGAGTGGAAAAGGCAGGCGGTGTAAGTCCTACGCCGCATCAGGCTTAAACGGCCACAAGTGCGGTGTAGGATTTAATATGAAACATGCTTATGAAACACGTGAAGAACCTTTGACACTGCAAGAAGCAGAACTTAAACTCTTAAATGATTACTCAGCTGATTTCAACAAAAGAGAAAACTGTTCAGTGTGGCCTGAATGGAATTATATCATAGAAAGATAAAATTTGCTCTCCTATATCCTGCAATCAGAGAACCAGCGAAAGCATAAAAATACCTCGATATATCAGGCCCGCACTCTCCTAGCAACACATGCTGATTGCTGAATGGTGCAACACATGTAATGTTTTTACACTTGCCTAGCACTTCTTGTTTTGTTGATCCCACCTTTGTGATAGAGATGCAGATGAGAGAGACAGTTACACTCCTGAATGCTTCACCTTCAAAAAAGGCTGCAGAGAGGGGAGAGAAGACTGCAGTCCCGCAGGATAAAAGTGGAGTCCCATTCAAGGAAATGGAGTTTACACCAGTTACATACTGGAGCAGTGGTTGACTGTTTCCCAGTTACCTTTGCAGAAGCCTAGTTTCAATTATTGTTCTTTGTTTAATTTAGACACATTTTATGGGGGACAGTGATTAGTGGTACATTGCTGTCTCTCTATTGTGTTTTGTGTTTTATGTCAGAAGTGTTATGGTGGGAGGGAGACATGATGTACTCCCGCATACTGCTCCGACTTACAACATGGTGCTTATATTTACATCATGTGACGTAAAGGTACTGCAGTCCCCAGTGAAGCAAGAGATTGCGCACAGATGTTGGACTTCTTCAAGAAACTCACCTGGTTCAAAACGTGATGAAGTTTATGAAAAAAAAATGGGCTGCACATAGGGTGAGTACCCCAGCAGTAGGCAAGAAAGCAGGCGTGATTATCCTGATTAACAAGTCGATCAGAGCATAGTCACTATATGTTTCACAGGACACGGAAGGCAGGTGGGTCTGTGTCAACCTCCAACTGAAAGGGGAAATTCTACATGTATTTAATGTATATGCTTCGAACATAGACATTGGGGTTTTTCTACTGAATTTGCAATGGAGACTAGCTCTAGATCTCCAGACAGATCTCCTCCACATAGACAGGCAGGTCGAGTCTTTCTACACCTTTGTCAGAAATAATGGAGATTCTGACACTTTCCAATTCCTGGCGATTTCTACAACCCTATGATATTTTTTTTTATTACCCAGTTCACAAGTCTTTTTCCTGCATAGTTTATATTGTCCGCTCCCCGTCCATGATAAATAGAATCAGTGACGTGGAAATAACTGATTTAGTAACATCAGATCATAGTCCCATTGCTCTAGAACTCCAGGAGGTGGTGCCTAAGGGCACGGACATCTTATGGAGATTCCCCTAGTTACTGCCTTTTCCGCTCCCAACGCGATCGTGCGCACCCAAGAGGGGAGATTAAGCAGTTGGTAGCAGAACAACAGTGACTGTCCAGCTGATCGAATTTGGTCTGTCTACAATGAAGCAACGACCTTATTATCTTGGGTGTGCCCCCCAACACATTCATATAGCCGGCGGTCATTGCTTCATTGTGATACGCAAGCCCCCTCACTGCGGCAAGGTAACTATCACGAAGGGGAATTGACACATGTAAATGCCTTTTGTTTTGTTGTTGCAGCCGCAATGCAGCCAGACAAATTAGGCAGGCATGTACACGTACCAGTACACATAAACAAAAGAGAGGGAGTACCGTTTCCAAAAAAGAGTATGCAGCGTGCCCAATGTCTCTCCCCAGTGCCTCCTGGGAAGTGCAGTCCAGATAAAACAGAAAGGACCGGCACCGCTGTCTTGTATCAAAGCTCTTTTAATAGCACCAAAGTGGCAGCAGTGACAGACTGCTGTTTCGGTTTACACCTTTATCAAACTGCTCAAAGCCATAAAAATTGTGACAAGACAAACACCTTTAAATACCCCCTTCCTGTATGGGAGGGGCCCCAGAGCGGACCTGAGAGGGAACTTCAATGGTAATATGCAAATATGCTCATGTTTCATGCACACTGAAAAAAAAAAGTGTAATACCTGAATTAGCTTGTACACCACACCCCCAAGCTGGGATGGATGGATGATCACTTCCAAAAAAGGGAAACACTTTCTCCTCCTGTCCCTCCTCCAGCCAGCTACTCACAGCTGTGCAGGCAGTGCTCTGACAACTTCCAGGTCAACCCGGAAGTAATCAACACATTATGGTCATTGGAGTGATCAGGTTGCAGTATTACCAAAAGTGGCCACAAGATGGCTCTCTAAAGGTCGGTGCGACATTAGAGTTGCACCCTGCAGTAAAAAATGAAAAGTTCAAGATTAAGCCACAAGATGTCAGTGTGTGCAAAAATTCTAATGCAGTCAATAATTCGCATAGACAATGAGTTTAAGTATATT
Source organism: Hyperolius riggenbachi (assembly GCF_040937935.1). Taxonomy (NCBI): domain Eukaryota; kingdom Metazoa; phylum Chordata; class Amphibia; order Anura; family Hyperoliidae; genus Hyperolius; species Hyperolius riggenbachi. The sequence continues at coordinate 322,871,892 of NC_090646.1, read as the reverse complement.
TTAAGTGCGACAAAAACGTCGCATCAAGAATACAAAAAGCAGTGTTGTTCTCCTACCTGGTTCGCTGAGGGTGGACATTAAAAGCAAAATCTGGAAAAAGAGCATAATATAAACATATGAAAACGTGATTAACTCAGGAGGTTCTGATGTCACTAGATACAAAAACTAAGATCATATTCGCGGTTTAAACCACCCACTCCAAAAGTATTCAGTTTCCTGATCCAAAAGGCCTCCTTTTTAAGTAAGGCCTTGTCCCTATCCGAGCCCCTCCAAGTATCCGGGACCCCATCGATTGCCATTATGCGCAATTGTGACACTGCGTGTTTATGCAAATGAAAATGTTGCGCTACCGCCAAAGTGCAATTCGGGTCGCGTATATTCGATTTATGCGACGAGAAACGCTCCTTAAGTCGCTGAGTGGTTTTGCCTACATAGCCAAAACCACATGGGCATTTAATCATATATACGACGTACCGAGAGTTACAATCGTATCGGCCACGTATTTTAAAGGGGGCACCCGTTTTCCAGATTTTGCTTTTAATGTCCACCCTCAGCGAACCAGGTAGGAGAACAACACTGCTTTTTGTATTCTTGATGCAACGTTTTTGTCGCACTTAAAATATACTTAAACTCATTGTCTATGCGAATTATTGACTGCATTAGAATTTTTGCACACACTGACATCTTGTGGCTTAATCTTGAACTTTTCATTTTTTACTGCAGGGTGCAACTTTAATGTCGCACCGACCTTTAGTGAGCCATCTTGTGGCCACTTTTGGTAATACTGCAACCTGATCACTCCAATGACCATAATGTGTTGACTACTTCCGGGTTGACCTGGAAGTTGTCAGAGCACTGCCTGCACAGCTGTGAGTGGCTGGCTGGAGGAGGGACAGGAGGAGAAAGTGTTTCCCTTTTTTGGAAGTGATCATCCATCCATCCCAGCTTGGGGGTGTGGTGTACAAGCTAATTCAGGTATTACACTTTTTTTTTTTCAGTGTGCATGAAACATGAGCATATTTGCATATTACCATTGAAGTTCCCTCTCAGGTCCGCTCTGGGGCCCCTCCCATACAGGAAGGGGGTATTTAAAGGTGTTTGTCTTGTCACAATTTTTATGGCTTTGAGCAGTTTGATAAAGGTGTAAACCGAAACAGCAGTCTGTCACTGCTGCCACTTTGGTGCTATTAAAAGAGCTTTGATACAAGACAGCGGTGCCGGTCCTTTCTGTTTTATCTGGACTGCACTTCCCAGGAGGCACTGGGGAGAGACATTGGGCACGCTGCATACTCTTTTTTGGAAACGGTGCTCCCTCTCTTTTGTTTATGTGCATACGAGTGCCTCAGGAGGTGAGCACGACTACGCTTTCACGATATTAATCACTTCAAGTGAAGATATGACCACTCCGGATGTGTTTGGTTATAATGAGCAGCAAGCAGGAGAGATCCTGGCTCTACTGAAGAAAGATGTCACATACTTGAGGACCCCAGATGCCAAACCGTTACAAAGAGAACTTGAATCGATCAGAAAGAGACGCATAAATCTTGAACTACATGCAGACACACTTGGCGAATATTGCCGGGTACGACGTATTCCAAGAGCGATGAGATCGCAGGTGCCTCCATTATTGTTTCCACATGATAAGGAGTTCACGGGTGTGTGGGAGCGCATATGGAATCGTGCCTCCTATGACGCTATGCTCCACACCATAGTGCGAATTCATCAAGAGCTATCATTAGTGGATGAAAAGGCTGAGACCCTAACCAAACAACTGCAAGAGGTGTTGCCTGAAGAGCAGTATACTGGTTTTATGGATGGCCTAAAGACCAAAATGGAAAACTTTACTAAAACGGTGGAAACAGATAAGAGGAATAAGTTTGCTCGCGACTCTTCTGATTACACCAACGGTTTCGTGTATTCTTGGCAGAGACTTTCGGGTCCTCGTAGACCGACCCCTAAGGGGAAACCACCACGTGGTAAGAAACCTCGCACACCAAGAGGAGATTCTGATTCTGAGCCGATCTCGGATGCCTCAGTGGGTGCTTCGAGAGATCAATCCCCAAAGGGCCACGTAGGGGCCGCAGCAGGAGAGGCGGCCGGAGATACCAGCGGAGAAAATGGACATCAACGCAGGGCAAGCCCACAAGGCAGGGCCAGGCCAGGCCGCAATGTGAGTCCGAGAGTACTGAGACCGAGGGCACACCATCATTAGTGGTGAACATTAGTTCCCACAGTCTTTCACCTGACGAGATTCAAGTTTTGGAACTGGGACTGAACTTTTGTCCAACTAACTCACCGAATTTCTTCGAAGTGGATCAAGAACTTTATCGTTTTTTTCGTCTCATTAAGCTCAAATATTTTTTTGCCTCCATACCCCAGTTCCCAACTTCTGGAGATGGCCCTGAGGGTTGTTTCAGGTTGCGGGAAATAGGTTTGAGAAACCCTAGTGGTTTCATTCCACCAAGTCACCCCACTATTGACTCATTTATTTCTAGAGTCCAGAATGACCTTAGATGTGTCGAGGATGATTTCCAGAGGGGTAAAATTGGGGTCAATTGTAATTTGTCACCAATACAACGTAGAGCTATTTCTTCCCTACGGGATAATGTGTCCATCACCATCCGCCCCGCAGATAAGGGTGGGGCAGTGGTGGTGATGGATACCAGTATGTACAACGAGGAGGTTTTGAGACAATTATCTGACTCTGATGTTTATGAAAGCATAGATTGTGATCCTGTGTTGATTGTTCGGGCAAAAATTGATGATTTATTAAATGAAGCATTGAGAAAAGGCATTATCGATAATGGTCTTTTTAAATTCCTCAGGGAAGAACATCCCAAGACCCCTACGCTTTATATCCTTCCTAAAATCCACAAGAGGCTGGACAGGCCTCCAGGTAGACCCATTGTTTCGGGCATTGGGTCAATATTTGTACCAATAGCTAAATTCCTGGATGGCCTGCTCCAGCCTCTTGTACATGAAGTACCATCGTATCTTCGTGATACAAGGATGTTTTTGGATAAATTACGAGGTCTTGGTCAAGTCGATGAGGGAGTTCTACTTGTTACACTAGATGTTGAGAGCCTCTACACCTCCATCCCGCATGATGGGGGTGTGGAGGCGATTGACTGGTTCATCATGACCCGCACTGACTATTCACACGAGCAGAGGAAATTTCTGGTGCGACTGTTGGAGGTGGTACTCAAGTGCAACTATTTTACGTTTGGGGGCAGGTATTTTGTGCAGAGGCGGGGCACGGCAATGGGCTCGAACGTGGCCCCCTCCTACGCAAATCTATACATGGCCCTCCATGAGGACGCATTTGTCTATGATAATTGTCTTTTCCGCCAGCACGCTTTGTGCTGGTGGAGATTTATAGACGACATATTTTGCGTGTGGAGGGGCCCGCGTTCGAGCTTGGATGAGTTCGTATCGCAACTGCACAGTGCCTGCCCCTATATTCGGTTTACGACGCATAGTGACCCCAGTAGTGTCTCCTTTTTGGACACTCGAGTCATTTTGCAAGATGGTCACTTCGAGACGGATTTATTTGTCAAAGAGACTGATAGGAACTCCCTGTTGCACTATAGGAGTTTCCACCCCGACGGCACCAGAGATAGTATACCACTAGGGCAGCTTAAGAGAGTGGCGGACATTGTCCCAGATACTGAGGTCAGGGAGAGGAGACAGGAAGAAATGAGGAGTAAGTTTAGGGCCCGGGGTTACCCTGAAAATACGTTCCAAACTGAGAAACGTGATAGAATAGGTAGAAGGAGAAGCCTTAGGTTACCTTTCGTATCCACATATAATACCTGCAGTAACATGATTGCACGTACAATTTGCAAACATTGGCACATTTTGAGTGAAGGATTCCCATCGATTCCAGAACTACGATATCCCCCGTTGATGTCCTTTAAAAGGGCACCAACAGTTCGGGACAAAATTACTAGGAGTGGGGGCCCTGTTGGGGACATGGGCAGAAGGGGCATGTACCCTTGTTTATCATTCCACATGTGTGGACATGTTATCAGGGGGGACACTTTCTGCCATCCCTCAACGGGTGTCCCCTTTAAAATACGTGGCCGATACGATTGTAACTCTCGGTACGTCGTATATATGATTAAATGCCCATGTGGTTTTGGCTATGTAGGCAAAACCACTCAGCGACTTAAGGAGCGTTTCTCGTCGCATAAATCGAATATACGCGACCCGAATTGCACTTTGGCGGTAGCGCAACATTTTCATTTGCATAAACATGCAGTGTCACAATTGCGCATAATGGCAATCGATGGGGTCCCGGATACTTGGAGGGGCTCGGATAGGGACAAGGCCTTACTTAAAAAGGAGGCCTTTTGGATCAGGAAACTGAATACTTTTGGAGTGGGTGGTTTAAACCGCGAATATGATCTTAGTTTTTGTATCTAGTGACATCAGAACCTCCTGAGTTAATCACGTTTTCATATGTTTATATTATGCTCTTTTTCCAGATTTTGCTTTTAATGTCCACCCTCAGCGAACCAGGTAGGAGAACAACACTGCTTTTTGTATTCTTGATGCGACGTTTTTGTCGCACTTAAAATATACTTAAACTCATTGTCTATGCGAATTATTGACTGCATTAGAATTTTTGCACACACTGACATCTTGTGGCTTAATCTTGAACTTTTCATTTTTTACTGCAGGGTGCAACTTTAATGTCGCACCGACCTTTAGAGAGCCATCTTGTGGCCACTTTTGGTAATACTGCAACCTGATCACTCCAATGACCATAATGTGTTGACTACTTCCGGGTTGACCTGGAAGTTGTCAGAGCACTGCCTGCACAGCTGTGAGTGGCTGGCTGGAGGAGGGACAGGAGGAGAAAGTGTTTCCCTTTTTTGGAAGTGATCATCCATCCATCCCAGCTTGGGGGTGTGGTGTACAAGCTAATTCAGGTATTACACTTTTTTTTTTCAGTGTGCATGAAACATGAGCATATTTGCATATTACCATTGAAGTTCCCTCTCAGGTCCGCTCTGGGGCCCCTCCCATACAGGAAAGGGGTATTTAAAGGTGTTTGTCTTGTCACAATTTTTACGGCTTTGAGCAGTTTGATAAAGGTGTAAACCGAAACAGCAGTCTGTCACTGCTGCCACTTTGGTGCTATTAAAAGAGCTTTGATACAAGACAGCGGTGCCGGTCCTTTCTGTTTTATCACGTACCAGTACATGCACCAGCGGCCTTAAAAATTCAGGAATCCACCTGGAGTCCTGGACCCTGTTGGTGGTGGCGGAGAAGGCAGTCAAGCGGCCTGTAAGCAGAGATGCTGTGTGGGTACCGAATTAGTCTTGGGACAGGCAGTCACACGGCGTGCAGGCAGCGATACTGTGTAAGGGGACTGACTTAGTCTTCAGGCGGGCAGTAGCCCTCCGGGATCCATGCCTCATTAATTTTGATAAAGGTGAGGTACTGAACACTTTTTTGACCTAGGCGACTTCTCTTCTCAGTGACAATGCCTCCAGCTGCGCTGAAGGTCTTTTCTGACAGTACGCTTGAAGCAGGGCAAGCCAGAAGTTGGATGGCAAATTGTGACAGCTCTGGCCACAGGTCAAGCCTGCGCACCCAGTAGTCCAGGGATTCATCGCTGTTGTCTACATCCCCAGTTAAGGCCAGGTAGTTGGCTACCTGCCAGTCGAGGCGTTGGTGGAGGGTGGATCCGGAAGGGCTAAGGTGAGACGTTGGACTAAAGAATGTCCGCATGTCCGACATCACCATGAGATCGCTAGAGCATCCTGTCCTTGCCTCCGTGGACATGGGAGGAGGAGGAAGATTACTGGCAGTAGCACCTTTATTCCGTTGGGCTGTGACATCCTCCTTAAACGCACTGTAAAGCATACTTGCCAGCTTGTGCTGCAAGTGCTGCATCCTTTGTGCCTTCTGGTGATTTGGTAACATCTTCACCACTTTGTGCTTATACCGAGGTCTTGTAGTGTTGCCACCCAGTACAGGTCATTCCCCTTGAGTTTTTTTTTTATACCGGGGTCCCTCAACAGGCTGGACAGCATGAAAGACGCCATCTGCACAAATATGGATGCCGACATATTATCCATCTCCTCTTGCTCCTCCTCCTCAGTGATGTCAGGTAAGTTCTCCTCCTCCCCCCAGCCACGAACAATATCACGGGAAAGGTGAGCAGCACAAGCCCCCTGTGACGCCTGCTGCGGTTGTTCTTCCGCCTCCTCCTCAAAAAAAAAAAAACACCTTCCTCATCTGACTCCTCTTCCTCCTCCTCTCCCCTCCTCTCTGCTGCCGCAGGTGTTGAGGAAACATTTGGTTCTGCTGATGATTGTTCCCACTCTTCCGCCTCTTCCTGTTCACGCTCCTCCACAGCTTGATCCACCACTCTACGCACGGCATGCTCCAGGAAGAAAGCATATGGGATCAAGTCGCTGTTGACGCCTTTTACTGCGACTCACCATGTTTGTCTCCTCCTAAAATGGCCGCATTAGCCTGCAGGCATTTCGCATGAGTGTCCAGTACTTCGGCCAGAGCAACCCCATCTCCCCAGAGCATGTCCTTGTGCTGTAGTTGTACAGATACTGGTTGATGGCTTTCTTCTGTTGTAGCAGGCGATCAGGAGCGTTGAATTCCAGCGAGTCGGGCTATCGCAAATCAAGCGCCTCACTGGCAAGTTGTTTCTCTGCTGAATACCGGCCAAGCGTGCCATGGCCATGTAGGACCGCCTGAACTGCCCACACACCTTCCTGGACTGCTTCAGGACCTCCTGTAAACCTGGGTACTTAGACACAAATCTTTGAATTATTAGATTCAGCACATGTGCCATGCAGGGTACGTGTCAACTTTCCCAAATGCAAAGCCGAAATGAGATTGCTGCCATTGTCACACACCACGTTGCCGATCTCCAGTTGGTGCGGGGTCAGCCACTGATCCACCTGTTTGTTCAGAGCAGCCAGGAGAGCTGCTCCAGTGTGACTCTCGGCTTTGAGGCAAGACATATCCAAGATGGCGTGACACCGTCGTACCTGGCATGCAGCATAGGCCCTGTGGAGCTGGTGCTGTGTAGCTGGAGAGGAGATCGCAGCACCAGTAGAGTAGCACTGCCACTCAGCTAAGGAGGAGGATGACAGCGAAGAGGATGTAGCAGGAGGAGAAGGTGGCAGCAGGCCTGCCTGTTAGCTGTGGAGGTGTCACAACTAGGTCCGCTGCACAGCCACGTAGTCCCTGCTTGCCAGCAGTCACCAGGTTGCCCCAATGGGCTGTATAAGTAATGTACCTGCACTGACCATGCTTTGCAGACCAGGCATCTGTGGTCAGATGGACCTTGACCCAACGCTGTGTGCCAGAGATGACACCACTTGCCTTTCAACTTTATGGTACAGTTTGGGTATCGCCCTTTGCTGTCCCAATCGCCACAAATTTTCAGAAGGCCTCAGAGTCCACCAGTTGGTATGGTAACAGCTGGCAAGCTAACAGTTCCACCAAGCCAGCTGGCAAGGGGGTGACTGGCAGACATTGGCTTCTTCGGCTCAAAGATTTCCTTCACAGACACCTGGCTGCTGTGGGCAGAGAAGCAATGACCGCTCAAGGTGAAAGGCGGAGTGGAGGAGGGTGGTTGTGAAGGTGCAAGTGAAAAAGCGGCTGAAGACTGAAGATAATGCACCTGAAGGAGGATGAGGAGAAGGAGGGTGGCTTTGCTTTTGTGTGGTCTTCCCATTGCAGGTGGTCTTCCCATTGCAGTTTGTGCTTTTTCATCATGTGCCTATGCGGGTCTTGGTCTTTCCACGGCTCAATTTTTGGTGGCAGAAAGTACAGATGGCATTGCTCGCATCTGAGGCAGACACAAAAAAAATTCCATACGCTGAGCCCTGGAATGATAGCACTTTGGTGGTGGCGTCAGCAGCTGACGTTGAAGGGCATGTTGGCTGGCTGTCCATAAGTGGCGATACATGTCGCCGGACACTGCCACAAGCTGTTTCTGACGACGAACTCCCCTGCTTCTTTCAGCAACTTGTCTCCTCCTACTACTCTCTGACTCCCCCTCTGAACTGTCCCCCTGGTCATCATGTCTATTAGGATCCCACATGACATCCATGTTAGTATCATCATAATCATCCTCCACAGCTTCGTTTGTATCAGACACCTCATAAACTGCACCAACAGCAGGTACTTGATCATCCTCCCCACACCTTACATCCATAGTGACGCCTAACTCAGACATATGAGGTGGTGTAACTTGCTTAGCGCCTTCATCTTGTTGTAACAACAATGGCTGTGAATCAGTTAATTCCCCACCAAATAACTCCTGCAAAGTGTCAAATGGAGTGGATGTGGTGCTTGTAGTAGCGCTGGTGGCTGCGGAAGATGAGGTGTTCTGTGTTAAATAGTCAACTATGTCCTGACAATCTTGGGAGTTGATGGCACGTGCCTTCTTTTGAGCACTGTACTTTGGTCCAGGGCCGTACGAAATCACGTCAGCAGGACCTCGAACAGACATGCCGGGTGGCCTGCCTCTGGCTCTGCCTCTGCCTGTTGTTTTGTCCATATTGGGGGGGAAGAAGTGAAAAGTATGCTTTGACTTGACTAATACAATATGCTGTCACACAGGTGCAGTGAAAAGGTATGCATGGACTGATATTACAAATGTGCAGCTGTTACACAGGTCAGGTGCAGTGAACAGGTAGGCACAGACTGGTATTACAAATGTGCAGCTGTCACACACACAGGTACCGTGAACAGGTATGCAGTGACTGGTATATAAAACTGCGTGCTGTCACACAGGTGCAGTGAACAAGTAGGCGTGGACTGGTATTACTAATGTGCAGCTGTCACACACACAGGTACCGTGAATAGGTATGCAGTGACTGGTATGTAAAACTGCTTGCTGTCACACAGGTGCAGTGAACAAGTAGGCGTGGACTGGTATTACAAATGTGCAGTTGTCATACGCACAGGTACCGTGAATAGGTATGCAGTGACTGGTATATAAAACTGCATGCTGCCACACAGGTGCAGTGAACAGGTATGCACCGACTGGTATCAATACAATGTGCAGCAGTCACACAGTTAAGGTGCAGTGAATAGGTAGGCATGGACTGGTATTACAAATGTGCAGCTGTCACACACACAGGTACCGTGAACAGATATGCAGTGACTGGTATATAAAACTGCGTGTGGTCACACAGGTGCAGTGAACAGGTATGCACGGACTGGTATCAATACAATGTGCAGCAGTCACACAGGTCAGGTGCAGTGAACAGGTAGGCATGGACTGGTATTACAAATGTGCAGCTGTCACACACAGGTACCGTGAACAGGTATGCAGTGATTGGTATATAAAACTGCGTGCTGTCACACAGGTGCAGTGAACAGGAATGCACAGACTGGTATTACAAATGTGCAGCAGTCACACAGGTCAGGTGCAGTGAACAGGTAGGCACGGACTGGTATTACAAATGTGCAGCTGTCACACACACAGGTACCGTGAACAGGTATGCAGTGACTGGTATATAAAACGGTTTGCTGTCACACAGGTGTAGTGAACAAGTAGGCGTGGACTGGTATTACAAATGTGCAGCTGTCACACACACAGGTACCGTGAATAGGTATGCAGTGACTGGTATATAAAACTGCATGCTGTCACACATGGTGCAGTGAACAGGTATGCACGGACTGGTATCAGTACAATCTGCATCAGTCACACAGGTCAGGTGCAGTGAATAGGTAGGCACGGACTGGTATTACAAATGTGCAGCTGTCACACACACAGGTATCGTGAACAGGTATGCAGTGACAGGTATAGAAAACTGCGTGCTGTCACACGTGCAGTGAACAGGTATGCACGGACTGGTATCAATACAATGTGCAGCAGTCACACAGGTCAGGTGCAGTGAACAGGTAGGCATGGACTGGTATTACAAATGTGCAGCTGTCACACACACACTGGTACTGTGAACAGGTATGCAGTGACTGGTATATAAAACTGCGTGCTGTCACACAGGTGCAGTGAACAGGAATGGACAGATTGGTAGTACAAATGTGCAGCAGTCACACAGGTCAGGTGCAGTGAACAGGTAGGCACGGCCTGGTATTACAAATGTGCAGCTGTCACACACACATGTACCATGAACAGGTATGCAGTGACTGGTATATAAAACTGCATGCTGTCACACAGGTGCAGTGAACAGGTAGGCACGACCTGGTATTACACATGTGCAGCTGTCACACACACACAGGTATCGTGAAGAGGTATGCAGTGACTGGTATATAAAACTGTGTGCTGTCACGCAGGTGCAGTGAACAGGTATGCACAGACTGATATTACAAATGTGCAGCAGTCACATAGGTCAAGTGCAGTGAACAGGTAGGTACTTAATGTGCTGGGCCTAGCAAAGTATAGCAATTAGCAAGGGACAGCTGCGACAGACAGGGCTGTATATGCAAGTGTCAGTGGGCCACACACACAAAAAAAAAACCCCATCACAAGAACATTAGCTCTCAAGAGAGCTTGTTTGTGAATGCATTTTAGCAATAAGTATCAGCAAGAAGCAAGCTAACAAGCCTAACAAGAGCCTAACTAAGCTTTCCCTAATCTCTGTAGCAACCTCTCTCCCTCCTCTCACTAATTCTGCAGCACACAGAGTGAGAACATGGCCGACGCTGCTACCTTATATAGGGGGGGGGGGCTCCAGGAGGGAGTGCAGCCTGATTGGCTACCATGTGTCTGCTGACTGTGATGTAGAGGATCAAAGTTTAGCCCAATGATGTAGTATAGGGAGTGGGTCGAATTCGCATAAAGTTTGCGTTCTATCACGAACCCGCGATGTTTGCGCGAAGAAGTTTGCATGCGAACCGTTCGGGCCATCTCTAGGAACAATGGAACTGGTTGAGAAGGGTGCAAATCAAGATGGGCTTTCATGGAGCCTTTATACAGTTCTTTAATCTGCTTATAATAAACATAGTGCTAGAATAGCCACCCCTGGCCTTCTATCTACACCCTTCCCTTTACACAGATGCACACGCCAGGGGTGACTTTTGTTGCCTTTGCTCTTTAATATAGCACTGGAACACTTGGCTGGATTATTCTTAAAATGTACCAGAGCTGAACTATAAAAAAATATTTATACATACCTGGGGCTTTCTCCAGCCCCATCTGCTCTGATCGCTCCCACGCCGCTGTCCCCCTGAGCATATTACACCAATTTTGTCCAAAATGTAATTGTAAAGATGCTGGCCTACGGCATTGTTTATGGAGCTGCAATTGGGACAGGACAGGCTATCTGGACAGGACAGGAAGGCCTAACCAATAGGGATCCCAGGAAGGGGAACGGACTGGCGGAATAATCCCAGGAAGGAAGCAAACTGAGGGGCTCCCAGGAGGGCAGCGGACAGGCAGGGGAATCCAGAGTAGGGAGCTGACAGCTAGGATCCCAGGAGGGTTCCGACTGACAGGGTAAGTCCTGGAGATGCTGACAGTCAGAGTACCTCAGGGAAGGGAGCGGACAAGCAAGTACACAGGAGGGGATGGGTAGGTTGGAGGAATTCCCGAGTAGCTGCAGTAGACAGGAGAGTTCCTGGAGGGGGACTGACAGGCTGAGGGAAACCCCCTGGTTGCTGCAGGTGACTGAAGAGTTCCCAGGAGGGGAACTGGCATGGAAGGGGAATCCCCGGATTGCTGTAGATGACTGGAGGGTTCCCAAAGGGAAGTGGCAGACTGATGTAAACCCCAGGATGCTGCAAGGAGAGTTCTCGGATCCTGGGTGGTGCAGGGATCCAGGGAAAGGCACAGGGAGGCAGGCAGGCAAGGGAAAGGTTGAGTGGCTGAGTAAAATGATAGGCAGGGATCCAGGGAAGGGTAGCTGATACAGGTATCTGACAGGGGAGTGAGGGGATCCTGGTTAGGTGAATGCAGGCTAGATTTCATGCAGACTAGTGCAGGCAGACAATTAAATAAAAGAATAGAGCGCTCTGAGTGTCAACAAGACAAAGGTCGGCAGGTTGACACCTGCCGACCTTTCTTGTTGAAACTCAGAGCGCTCTATTATTTCATAGTGTTCCAGGGTTAGACTCCAGGATTGCCCGATCGCACCATAGGGGGATTTTTCCTCACTATTCACAGTGCAGGTAGACAGGCAGACATATACTCCGTCAGATTAGCACCATCTAAAAACGGTTTTATTGAACAATCTTCAGTTAAAAATGTTACATCACTTTAAAAACCACATGTGGGTATGCCTCAGATGACGCACAGGCGTTTCGGGCCACTTCCAGTCCTTTCTCAAATCATGGCAGGCCCACACTGAAGATTGTTCAATAAAACCGTTTTTAGATGGTGCTAATCTGGCGGAGTATATGGACATTTACTTGTGACTCCAAAGGTGATTATAGCACATCGACTGAACCATTGGTGCTAGTACAATTTCTTACAAATCGGTAGACAGGCAGACAGGCAGGCAAGTGTAGCGATAGTACAGTGGGGGGCATTGCAGGCAGTGATGCGAGCGTTGGAATGCAGCGCAGGATCCAGGAAGTAGGTGAGTCATTACGCTCCCTGCTGTCCTGGCTGAACTAATTTAATTTTGTGCAAATCGCTGAAGGAGGAGAGCGGTCAGGGAAGCCCCAGGTGAGGGGGGGTCTGACATCCCTCCCCACCGCTGTGCCCACTGCTCCCCCTTCCTTGCTGCTAGCTCCTCCAGGCTACCTATCCTGGGGGGCAATTATACTACCTATGGGGTGGGGGCGGCATCCTCACAAGTTTGCCTCAGGCTGCAAAAAGTATAGAACCGGCCCTGAGTGTAACGAGAGATCGTTACACTCTGCAGCCATTGCTGGAGTTGGCGCAGGCTGCGAGGGGAGGAAAGTAACAAGCAATCGTGACAGCTGCCCTCAGATCAAAACTACTGGGAGAAGATACAGTAGCTACAATCATGGAGAAACTTTGCAAAAAAATAAGTGTCGCTGATTCGCTGCTGTACCTCTTTAACTACGTGGAACCAGTGAGGAGTTGAGATATACGTCAGCTTTAGGCCTAGATATCGCACATCTAGTTCTGCTGGGGAATCTAGTTGTGCAGGAAGGCCATTTTTAACAGATGCATCTACCCCACTTCCCCCTCCCTGTGGTATCTCAATGATGAACTGGCGTTTCTTTTGAAACTCAATAGGCTGGATGCCACCTTCAATGTGGAAAAAGGAACCAAGCGCTTTTTTAAGAAATGGCGACCTTACATCTTGTACACTGTTCCCCCAGCTGCTATGGATTAATTTATGGAGCCGTTAAAATATTCGGAATGGTAAGCCGATCAACAATTGTTGGGCACGTTGGGGCATTAACGGTTCTCCTTTGTCCACATGCTTTCTACACAGGAACTATAATCTCTAGAAATATTGTTCTCGACAAGCCTTCACACAACTGATCCCCTACGAAGTATAACTATAAGGAATGTACCTGTTAGTGGTGAAAATGCTGCCGAGACCTGGGCAGATTCTGTCGCTTCCGGGTCTCGGCGCTTGTTCCCCGCTGATGGCCCTGCCGGTGACTCACAATCCGCACAAGCTGATAGGAGGAGGGCACGTTCGCAGTACGTCCTCCGCAAGAGTAAACAATAGTCAGCTGACCCGCTCAGCTGATTGCAGCGCGGTCAGCTGATCTCTTCCTGTCAGGGCCTTGCTGTGTGATTGGTTGTGCGGAAGGTGGCCGGCCACTGATTGGAGAATGATTGATATTTAACCACTTAAGGACCTAGGGCTTTCTACCCCTTAAGGACCGGCCACTTTTTTTCCATTCAGACCACTGCAGCTTTCACGGTTTATTGCTCGCTCATACAACCTACCACCTAAATGAATTTTGGCTCCTTTTCTTGTCACTAATAAAGCTTTCTTTTGGTGCGATTTGATTGCTCCTGCGATTTTTACTTTTTATTATATTCAGCAAAAAAGACATGAATTTTGGCAAAAAAATGATTTTTTTAACTTTCTGTGCTGACAGTTTTCAAATAAAGTAAAATTTCTGTATACATGCAGCGCGAAAAATGTGGACAAACATGTTTTTGATGAAAAAAAACCCATTCAGTGTATATTTATTGGTTTGGGTAAAAGTTATAGCGTTTACAAACTATGGTGCAAAAAGTGAATTTTCCCATTTTCAAGCATCTATGACTTTTCTGACCCCCTGTCATGTTTCATGAGGGGCTAGAATTCCAGGATAGTATAAATACCCCCCAAATGACCCCATTTTGGAAAGAAGACATCCCAAAGTATTCACTGAGAGGCATAGTGAGTTCATAGAAGATATTAATTTTTGTCACAAGTAAGCGGAAAATGACACTTTGTGACAAAAAAAAAAAAAAAAAAAAAAGTTTCCATTTCTTCTAACTTGCGACAAAAAAAAATGAAATCTGCCACGGACTCACCATGCCCCTCTCTGAATACCTTGAAGGGTCTACTTTCCAAAATGGGGTCATTTGTGGGGTGTGTTTACTGTCCTGACATTTTGGGGGGTGCTAAATTGTAAGCACCCCTGTAAAGCCTAAAGGTGCTCATTGGACTTTGGACCCCTTAGCGCAGTTAGGCTGCAAAAAAGTGCCACACATGTGGTATTGCCGTACTCAGGAGAAGTAGTATAATGTGTTTTGGGGTGTATTTTTACACATACCCATGCTGGGTGGGAGAAATATCTCTGTAAATGACAATTTTTTAATTTGTTTTACACACAATTGTCCATTTACAGAGTTATTTCTCCCACCCAGCATGGGTATGTGTAAAAATACACCCCAAAACACATTATACTACTTCTCCCGAGTACGGCAATACCACATGTGTGGCACTTTTTTACACCCCAAGTACCTAAGGGGCCAGGGGCGTAGCTAGGGGGGGTCGGGGTAGGACATGTGCCCCCGGGCGCTAGGTCCCCAAGGGCGCCCAGCTGAGCTGCAGGGCTTTTTTTGGGGGGGGGAGGAGAGCAGCGCAGAGAAGAGGGAGAGCTGTGAGCAGCGGTGGAGAAGGGGGGCCATCTCCTCCCCCCCCCTTCCCTCACCTTAGTGCTCTCCCTCCCTCACTCTCCCCTCCACAACGAATGTCCGGGTGGCTGGTGCAGCGGGCGGGACTTACCTCCGTCTCACTCCAGCGCCGGAAGTTCGGGTCCTGCAGCCGCTGCTCTGGTCTGGACCAGACCAGAGTAGTGGCAAATCCGTCCCGCACTGCGACGAGACGCAGGTACGTTCCGCCCGCCGCTGCCAGCCACCCGGACATTAGTTGTGGAGGGGACAGCGAGGGAGGGAGAGCCCCCTAAGGTGAGGGAAGGGGGGGAGATGTCCGCCCTTCCCCACTGTCCCCATAGCTCTCCCTCCACTGCGCTTCTCCCCTCCTGCTGAGTGGACACCTGGCTACCTAATCTGGGGACATATACCCCTGCCTACATATACTGGGACATATACTCCTGCCTACATATACTGGCCACATATACCCCTGACTACATATACTGGGACATATACCCACTGACTACATATACTGGGCACATATACACCTGCCTACATATACTGGGACATATACCCCTGCCTACATATACTGGGACATATACCCCTGCCTACATATACCGGGACATATACACATGCCTACATATACTGGGACATATACACATGCCTACATATACTGGGACATATACCTCTGCCTACATATACTGGGCATATATACCCCTGGCTATATATACTGGGCACATATACCCCTGGCTACATATACTGGGCACATATAACCCTGACTACACATACTGGGCACATATACCCCTGGCTACATATACTGGGCACATATACCCCTGGCTACCTGTTCTGTGGACATCTCTACCCCTGGCTACCTGTTCTGGGGACATCTATACCGCTGACCACCTATTCTGGGGACATCTATACTGCTGGCCACCTATTCTGGGGACACCTATAGACCTGGGGCTACCTATTTTTGGGGAACCACTGCTGTTGGATTGAGTGTATTTTGGGGAACTGCTGCCAGGTGAGAGGTGTCTACCATATTAAGGGGGCATTCTGCCTATTTATGTGAAATGCTGTCTATTTATGTACTCCATGACTGCTGAATTTGTCTTGTTGGGGGCCTCATGGTTACTGAATTTGTCTTGTTGGGGGCCTCATGATTTGTTGGGGGCCTCAAGATCGCTGAATTTGTCTTGTTGGGGGCCTCATGATTGCTGAATTTGTCTTGTTGGGGGCCTCATGATTGCTGAGTTGGTCATGTTGGGGGCCTCATGATTGCTGAACTTGTCTTGATGGGGGGGGGGGGGCTCATGATTGCTGAATTTGTCTTGGAACATGCTGGAAGGTACATACTGAGGGAGGGTGGGTGAGCGTGAACCTGCTAACTTCCTGTACATTTGGCTCCACCCATAACCACACCCACATCGTATGTGGCCACGCCCCTTTTTGGCGCTGCGTGCGCCGCAGCCTTCACCTTAGGGGGCGCATTAATAGTATTTGTCCCCGGGCGCTGAAAGCCCTAGCTACGCCTCTGTAAGGGGCCCAAAGTCCAATGAGTACCTTTAGGATTTCACAGGTCATTTTGCAGAATTTGATTTCCAGACTACTCCTCACGGTTTAGGGCCCCTAAAATGCCAGGGCAGTATAGGAACCCCACAAATGACCCCATTTTAGAAAGAAGACACCCCAAGGTATTCCGTTAGTAGCATAGCGAGTTCATAGAAGATTTTATTTTTTGTCAAAAGTTAGCGGAAAATTGATTTTTATTGTTTTTTTTCACAAAGTGTCATTTTCCACTAACTTGTGACAAAAAATAAAATCTTCTATGAACTCACCATACTCCTAACGGAATACCTTGGGGTGTCTTCTTTCTAAAATGGGGTCATTTGTGGGGTTCCTATACTGCCCTGGCATTTTAGGGGCCCTAAACCGTGAGGAGTAGTCTGGAAATCAAATTCCGCAAAATGACCTGTGAAAGCCTAAAGGTGCTCATTGGACTTTGGGCCCTTTAGCGCAGTTAGGGTGCAAAAAAGTGCCACACGTGGTATCGCCGTACGCGGGAGAAGTAGTACAATGTGTTTTGGGGTGTATTTTTACACATACCCATGCTGGGTGGGAGAAATACCTCTGTAAATGACAATCTTTTGATTTTTTTACACACAATTGTCCATTTACAGAGATATTTCTCCCACCCAGCATGGGTATGTGTAAAAATTCACCCCAAAACACATTGTACTACTTCTCCCGAGTACGGCGATACCACATGTGTGGCACTTTTTTGCACCCTAACTGCGCTAAAGGGCCCCAAGGTCCAATGAGCACCTTTAGGCTTTCACAGGTCATTTTGCGGAATTTGATTTCCAGACTACTCCTCACGGTTAGGGCCCCTAAAATGCCAGGGCAATATAGGAACCCCACAAATGACCTCATTGTAGAAAGAAGACACCCCAAGGTATTCCGTTAGGAGTATGGTGAGTTCATAGAAGATTTTATTTTTTGTCACAAGTTAGTGGAAAATGACACTTTGTGAAAAAAACAATAAAAATCAATTTTCCGCTAACTTTTGACAAAAAACTAAATCTTCTATGAACTCACCATACTCCTAACGGAATACCTTGGGGTGTCTTCTTTCTAAAATGGGGTCATTTGTGGGGTTCCTATACTGCCCTGGCATTTTAGGGGCCCTAAGCCGTGAGGAGGAGTCTGGAAATCAAATTCCGCAAAATGACCTGTGAAATCCTAAAGGTGCTCATTGGACTCTGGGCCCCTTAGAGCAGTTAGGGTGCAAAAAAGTGCCACACATGTGGTATTGCCGTACTCGGGAGAAGTAGTACAATGTGTTTTGGGGTGTATTTTTACACATACCCATGCTGGGTGGGAGAAATACCTCTGTAAATGACAATCTTTTGATTTTTTTACACACAATTGTCCATTTACAGAGTTATTTCTCCCACCCAGCATGGGTATGTGTAAAAATACACCCCAAAACACATTGTACTACTTCTCCCGAGTACGGCGATACCACATGTGTGGCACTTTTTTGCACCCTAACTGCGCTAAAGGGCCCAAAGTCCAATGAGCACCTTTAGGATTTCACAGGTCATTTTGCGGAATTTGATTTCCAGACTACTCCTCACGGTTTAGGGCCCCTAAAATGCCAGGACAGTTAACAAACCCCACAAATGACCCCATTTTGGAAAGAATACACAACAAGGTATTCCATGAGGGTAATGGTGAGGTCATTGAAAATTTTATTTTTTTGTCACAAGTAAATGGAAAATGACACTTTGTTAAAAAAAAATAATTCTGCTAACTTGTGACAAAAACTAAAATCTTTTATGAACTCACCGTGCACCTCACATAATACTTTAGGGTGTCCTCTTTCCAAAATGGGGTCATTTGTGGAATCTGTCCTGGCATTTTAGGGTCTCTGCAATCATTACATGTATGGCCAGTATTAGGAGTTTCTGCTATACTCCTTATATTGGGTATACAAGTAATGCACTCTGGGCTGAAAGGAAAAATGAACGGCAAACATACCTTGCTCCACATCAATGGCAGATCTTCCTCCACATCAATGGCAGTGATAACCTCAGGAGAGAGACACCCCGTGCCACCCTGCACTCAGGGTGAGCCACCAACTTATGTGACTGGGCCTCAGAACTTTAGTATACAGCATTATGCCTGTAGGATACAGCAATATGCCTGCCAATAGAGATGACTCTGTGTGGCATTAAAGCATCATCATCTGCCCAAATCACCTATAAACCGGGGGTGTCCACACTCAAGGGAAATTCAAACATGCCGTCTTATATCGCCAACCCAGGACAGATCAGCAATATCAAGCATGGAAACCGATCCTTCTTCCCACTTTTATGCTTACCCGTTTGGTCTTCAAGCTTACCTCTCCTCTCCCTGCGACAATGTGCAAAAGACCACTGAGTGTGTGCCTACTCCTGTGTCTGGAGTTCCCTAGGTTCTAATAGTGTACCTGCTCATGGTACCTCTCAAAACACGGCCCTACGCATAGGCCAGGCTGGTCAGGACAGCGGGGACAATAAAAACTGGTGTCATTCCTTCTTCCAGTCCTGCTGCAGACACGACAACGTTTTCTTCGGATGCGTTGACCTGGGGCACACGGAATCTGATAGGCGTAATGCCTACCATGCAGTCGGCTAGTTGCATCTGGGGGGGGGGGGGCCTGGCACCTCCTGGATACAGGATGTCCAGAATGATCTGTTCCTGAAATTGGAGGAAAGATCCAGTTCTCCCAGCCTTACTGTAGAGAACAAAGCTGTTGTAAACTGCCAATTGAATCAGATAAAAAGACACTTTCTTATACCAGCGTCTTGTTTTCCGGGTCATTAAATAGGGCGCTAACCTCTGGTCATTGAAGTCCACCCCTCCCATGTTGACATTATATTCGTGGACGACAAGGGGCTTTTCAATGACCTTAGTTGCCCGTGTAATTTGGACTGTCGTGTCTGTGTGAATGGTGGACAGAAAGTAAACGTCCCTCTTGTCCCTCCATTTCACCGCGAGCAGGTCTTCAGTACGCAAGGCGGCCCTCTGCCCCCGTTCAAGTCTGGTGGTAATGAGCCGTTGGGGGAAGCCCTGGCGACTAGGCCGCGCAGTGCCACAGCATCGGATTCCTTCTAACTTTAAGTGCTGAAAGAGGGCCACACTTGTGTAATAATTGTCCACAAAAAGATGGTACCCCTTCTGGAACAAGGGTGACACCAAGTCCCACACAACCTTTCCACTGCTCCCCAGGTAGTCAGGGCATCCGACCGGCTCCAATTTTTAGTCTTTTCCCTCATAGACCCTAAAACGACATGTATAGCCTGTGGCCCTTTCACAGAGCTTATACAGTTTCACCCCATACCGGGCGCGCTTGCTTGGGATGTACTGTTTGATGCCAAGGCGCCCGGTAAAGCGTAAGAGGGACTCGTCTACGCAGATGTTCTGTTCAGGGATATAAGCATCTGCAAATGTTGAGGACAGGTGGTCTATGAGGGGCCAAATTTTGTGGAGCCGGTCATAAGCAGGGTCTCCCCTTTCAAGACAGGTTTCGTCGTCGTTGAAGTGCAGGAAGCGCAGGATGGACTCAAATCGTGTCCTGGACATGGCAGCAGGGTACAAGGGAACATGATGTACTGGGTTCGTAGACCAATACGACCGCAATATATTTTGTTTCATTAGTCCCAAGTGAAGGATAAGGGCCAAAAAGATTTTAATGTCGGAAACTTGGACTGGTTTCCACCCTAAAGGCTGGGCATACATGCTCTCCGGGTGCTCGGTGATGAATTGTGTGGCTTTACGGTTGGTCTCAACCACAATTAAGTCCAGGAGAACCTGGGTGATGAACAGCTGCAAAAAGTCTAGGGCCGTTCCTAGATGAGCTGTCGCCACCTGGACTCCAGACTGGGCGGTGAAAGGGGGCACTACGGGTGCGGCGGAATCAGGGGATTGCCAATCTGGTTGTGCCAGCACCTCTGGGAGTCTATAGGTACTACGGGCCCGTCTTCTTCTTGGTGGCTGCGACGGGGGTACTACTGCACTTGCCACCGTACCAGTTTCAACTTCCATGCTGACGCTCACCACTTCGCCAGGGTCTACGGAAGCACTGGCACTAAGTCCAGGAGATGCTGCGCTGCTGGTGCCTGCCTCACCAAGAAAACTATCAACAGCGCTAGCACCACCCTGCTGCCCTTGAGGCGGATCCTGCGCCACCTGCAGTCTAACGACTTGAGGTCTGGTACGCCTGGCTCTAGCCGGGACCATAGCCTCGTCATCACTATCGGTCAGGGAACCACTGCTTTCTACAGGTTCAAATTCGAACCCGGAAGATTCGACGGATGATTCTTCCCAAAAGAACTCATCCGACTGGTCCATGTACCTGTATACCTCGTCATCGGAAAGCCCCCTTCTTGCCATTTTGGATTGCTAAATTTATGGGGTTTTCCTCCGAGACTACCCAGAAAAAAAGAGCACCTACCTAGCAAAAAGGGAGTATTTGAGAGGTATTGGGGTTGGTGGGAAGTGAGGTCTCAGAGGCAATCAAACAATCACGGGACAATCAAATACAATTACAGCACAATCTACTCCAATCACAGCCCAATCAAATCTGATGCACTCGGAAGGTGATGGGGGGGAGGGTGGGATTGGGTGTGGTGGGAAGTGGGGTCTCAGGCAATCAAACAATCACGGGGCAATCGAAGCCGATCACGGGACAATCAAGTACAATTACAGCACAATCGAATCCAATCACAGCCCAATCAAATCTGATGCACTCGGAAGGTGATGGGGGGAGGGTGGGATTGGGTGTGGCGGGAAGTGGGGTCTCAGGCAATCAAACAATCACGGGGCAATCGAAGCCGATCACGGGACAATCAAGTACAATTACAGCACAATCGAATCCAATCACAGCCCAATCAAATCTGATGCACTCGGAAGGTGATGGGGGGAGGGTGGGATTGGGTGTGGCGGGAAGTGGGGTCTCAGGCAATCAAACAATCACGGGGCAATCGAAGCCGATCACGGGACAATCAAGTACAATTACAGCACAATCGAATCCAATCACAGCTCAATCAAATCTGATGCACTCGGAAGGTGATGGGGGGAGGGTGGGATTGGGTGTGGCGGGAAGTGGGGTCTCAGGCAATCAAACAATCACGGGGCAATCGAAGTCGATCACGGGACAATCAAATACAATTACAGCACAATCGACTCCAATCACAGCACAAGCAAATCTGATGCACTCGGAAGGTGGTGGTTGGAGGTGGTGGGGGGGAGGGTGGGGTTGGGTGTGGTGGGGGGGGAGGGTGGGGTTGGGTGTGGTGGGAAGTGGGGTCTCAGGCAATCAAACAATCATGGGACAATCGAAGCAGATCACGGGACAATCAAATACAATCGCAGCACAATCAAATACAAGCGCAGCACAATCGAATACAAGCGCAGCACAATCGAATACAATGCACTTGGACGGTGATTAGGGGGGGGTCTGAGGGCGATTTGAGGGGGTGGGGGGTTGATCAGGAGCCCGCACGGGGCAGACTGAGTCCTGATCTGATGAGAGGCAGACACAGGGGGTTACTGATCGCAGATCAGTTAGTGATCGCTGGGGAGGACAGATGTAAACAAAGGGCAGGGGATGTAATCAGGAGGGGGGTATGAGGGCAATCGAGGGCCTGGGCAGGTGATTGGTTACCCCCACGGGGCAGTTAGGGTCTGCTCTGATGGGTGGGGGTGCTGAGGGGTGATGGACAGGTGATAGACAGGTGATCAGAGGGGGATCAGAGGGGGATCAGGGGGTAAGGTAGCTGTATACAGATGTATACAGTATACAGGGGGGTAGTCTGGGATGGGGTCTGGGGGTGATCTAAAGGTAGGGGGGGGGATCAGGGGTGACTAGGAGGCAGTTAGGGACCTAAACTAAGAAACAGTGTCGCTAGTTAGTGGCAGGTGGGGGGGGGTGGGGGTTTTATAGGGGTGCAAGGGTGCTGGGCAGGGGTCTGCTGGGGTGATCAGGGGGGGTATGAGGCCTGGGGTGGGTGATCAGGGGGCTGCTGTGGCAAAAAAACGCTGAATTGTCAGTACTTACTAAATGCTTCCTCCTCGCTAGTGGTCTCTGCAACAATGAGACCACGAGGCGAGGAGGAAGCATGTATAAGGCACTTTGTTTACTTAACAAAGTGCCTTATACTTTCTGATTGGCCCATTGTATGGATTCCTCCGCTCGCCGGCTCTGCTAAGTGGCCGGCGAGCAGAGGCAAAATGCCGGGCTTCCGACTCCCGGCGGAGGATCGCGTCACTGATGACGCGATCGCTCCGCCCACGCCCATACAAGGACCGCCGCATTTTGTCAATACGGCGGTCCTTGCGGCTTCTACTTCCCGGCCGCCATTTGTCTATACGGCGGTCAGGAAGTAGTTAAATGTGCAGAGTGCTCCCAGTCATCGCCCATGATAAGCATAGCTTTGGCTAGTTGTTGGGTGCGCACTCTGATCTCTGCTGATTTTCTGGACTTCGACCTCGGATTGTATTTGACTACTCTGTTGTGTTTAACTTTTGCTTGCTGCCTGAATAACCCTTTGCTTGCTGCCTTGACCGACCTCTGCTAGTTACCGGACTTCTTGGGGTTGGGGTGACCAGTGCGCTCCTCAAAAGATAGATATTAACCACTTGAGGACCTAGGGCTTTCTACCCCTTAAGGACCGGCCACTTTTTTTCCATTCAGACCACTGCAGCTTTCACGGTTTATTGCTCGCTCATACAACCTACCACCTAAATGAATTTTGGCTCCTTTTCTTGTCACTAATAAAGCTTTCTTTTAGTGCTATTTGATTGCTCCTGCGATTTTTACTTTTTATTATATTCAGCAAAAAAGACATGAATTTTGGCAAAAAAATGATTTTTTTAACTTTCTGTGCTGACAGTTTTCAAATAAAGTAAAATTTCTGTATACATGCAGCGCGAAAAATGTGGACAAACATGTTTTTGATAAAAAAAAACCCATTCAGTGTATATTTATTGGTTTGGGTAAAAGTTATAGCGTTTACAAACTATGGTGCAAAAAGTGAATTTTCCCATTTTCAAGCATCTCTGACTTTTCTGACCCTCTGTCATGTTTCATGAGGGGCTAGAATTCCAGGATAGTATAAATACCCCCCAAATGACCCCATTTTGGAAAGAAGACATCCCAAAGTATTCACTGAGAGGCATAGTGAGTTCATAGAAGATATTATTTTTTGTCACAAGTAAGCGGAAAATGACACTTTGTGAAGAAAAAAAAAAAAAAAAAAAAGTTTCCATTTCTTCTAACTTGCGACAAAAAAAAATGAAATCTGCCACGGACTCACCATGCTCCTCTCTGAATACCTTGAAGTGTCTACTTTCCAAAATGGGGTCATTTGTGGGGTGTGTTTACTGTCCTGACATTTTGGGGGGTGCTAAATTGTAAGCACCCCTGTAAAGCCTGAAGGTGCTCATTGGACTTTGGACCCCTTAGCGCAGTTAGGGTGCAAAAAAGTGCCACACATGTGGTATTGCCGTACTCAGGAGAAGTAGTATAATGTGTTTTGGGGTGTATTTTTACACATACCCATGCTGGGTGGGAGAAATATCTCTGTAAATGACAATTTG
Source organism: Hyperolius riggenbachi (assembly GCF_040937935.1). NCBI lineage: Eukaryota > Metazoa > Chordata > Amphibia > Anura > Hyperoliidae > Hyperolius > Hyperolius riggenbachi. The sequence continues at coordinate 322,847,774 of NC_090646.1, read as the reverse complement.
TTAATTTTTTTTACACACAATTGTCCATTTACAGAGATCTTTCTCCCACTCAGCATGGGTATGTGTAAAAATACACCACAAAACACATTATACTACTTCTCCTGAGTACGGCGATACCACATGTGTGGCACTTTTTTGCACCCTAACTGCGCTAAAGGGCCCAAAGTCCAATGAGTACCTTTAGAATTTCACAGGTCATTTTGAGAAATTTCGTTTCAAGACTACTCCTCACGGTTTAGGGCCCCTAAAATGCCAGGGCAGTATAGGAACCCCACAAATGACCCCATTTTAGAAAGAAGACACCCCAAGGTATTCCGTTAGGAGTATAGTGAGTTCATAGAAGATTTTATTTTTTTGTCAAAAGTTAGCGGAAATTGATTTTAATTGTGTTTTTTCACAAAGTGTCATTTTCCACTAACTTTTGACAAAAAATAAAATCTTCTATGAACTCACCATACTCCTAACGGAATACCTTGGGGTGTCTTCTTTCTAAAATGGGGTCATTTGTGGGGTTCCTATACTGCCCTGGCATTTTAGGGGCCCTAAACCGTGAGGAGTAGTCTTGAAACGAAATTTCTCAAAATGACCTGTGAAATTCTAAAGGTACTCATTGGACTTTGGGCCCTTTAGCGCAGTTAGGGTGCAAAAAAGTGCCACACATGTGGTATCGCCGTACTCAGGAGAAGTAGTACAATGTGTTTTGGGGTGTATTTTTACACATACCCATGCTGGGTGGGAGAAATACCTCTGTAAATGGACAATTGTGTGTAAAAAAATCAAAAGATTGTCATTTACAGAGGTATTTCTCCCACCCAGCATGGGTATGTGTAAAAATACACCCCAAAACACATTATACTACTTCTCCCGAGTACGGCGATACCACATGTGTGGCACTTTTTTGCACCCTAACTGCACTAAGGGGCCCAAAGTGCAATGAGTACCTTTAGGATTTCACAGGTCATTTTTGTTTCAAGACTACTCCTCACGGTTTAGGGCCCCTAAAATGCCAGGGCAGTATAGGAACCCCACTAATGACCCCATTTTAGAAAGAAGACACCCCAAGGTATTCCGTTAGGAGTATGGTGAGTTCATAGAAGTTTTTATTTTTTTGTCACAAGTTAGCGGAAATTGATTTTAATAGTTTTTTTTCACAAAGTGTCATTTTCCGCTAACTTGTGACAAAAAATAAAATCTTCTATGAACTCACCATACTCCGTACGGAATACCTTTGGGTGTCTTCTTTCTAGAATGGGGTCATTTGTGGGGTTCCTATACTGCCCTGGCATTTTAGGGGCCCTAAACCGTGAGGAGTAGTCTTGAAACCAAATGTCGCAAAATGACCTGTGAAATCCTAAAGGTACTCATTGGACTTTGGGCCCCTTAGCGTACTTAGGGTGTAAAAAAGTGTCACACATGTGGTACCGCCGTACTCAGGAGAAGTAGTATAATGCGTTTTGGGGTGTATTTTTACACATACCCATGCTAAGTGGGAGAAATATCTCTGTAAATGACAATTGTTTGATTTTTTTACACACAATTGTCCATTTACATAGAAATTTCTCCCATCCAGCATGGGTATGTGTAAAAATACACCCCAAAACACATTATACTACTTTTCCTGAGTACAGCGGTACCACATGTGTGACAATTTTTGCAGCCTAGGTGCGCTAAGGGGCCCAACGTCCTATTCACAGGTCATTTTGAAGCATTTGTTTTCTAGACTACTCCTCGCGGTTTAGGGCCCCTAAAATGCCAGGGCAGTATAGGAACCCCACAAGTGACCCCATTTTAGAAAGAAGACACCCCAAGGTATTCCGTTAGGTGTATGGCGAGTTCATAGAAGATTTTATTTTTTGTCACAAGTTAGTGAAAAATGACTTTGTGAAAAAAAACCAATAAAAATTAATTTCCGCTAACTTTTGACAAAAATAAAATCTTCTATGAACTCGTCATACACCTAACAGAATACCTTGGGGTGTCTTTTTTTCTAAAATAGGGTCACTTGTGGGGTTCCTATACCGCCCTGGCATTTTACAGGCCCAAAACCGTGAGTAGTCTGGAAACCAAATGTCTCAAAATGACTGTTCAGGGGTATAAGCATCTGCAAATTTTGATGACAGGTGGTCTATGAGGGGGCGAATTTTGTGGAACCGGTCATAAGCAGGGTGGCCTTTTAGATGACAGGTTGTATTGGGCCTGATCTGATGGATAGGAGTGCTAGGGGGGTGACAGGAGGTGATTGATGGGTGTCTCAGGGGGTGGTTAGAGGGGAAAATAGATGCAATCAATGCACTGGGGAGGTGATCGGAAGGGGGTCTGAGGGGGATCTGAGGGATTGGCCGAGTGATCAGGAGCCCACACGGGGCAAATTGGGGCCTGATCTGATGGGTAGGTGTGCTAGGGGGTGACAGGAGGTGATTGATGGGTGTCTCAAGGTGTGATTAGAGGGGGGAATAGATGCAAGCAATGCACTGGCGAGGTGATCAGGGCTGGGGTCTGAGGGCATTCTGAGGGTGTGGGCGGGTGATTGAGTGCCCTAGGGGCAGATAGGGGTCTAATCTGATAGGTAGCAGTGACAGGGGGTGATTGATGGGTAATTAGTGGGTGTTTAGGGTAGAGAATAGATGGAAACACTGCGCTTGGGTGGTGATCTGATGTCGGATCTGCGGGCGATCTATTGGTGTGGGTGGGTGATCAGTTTGCCCGCAAGGGGCAGGTTAGGGGCTGATTGATGGGTGGCAGTGACAGCGGGTGGTTGATGGGAGGAAGTGACAGGGGGTGATTGATGGGTGGCAGTGACAGGGGGTGATTGATGGGTGATTGATAGGTGATTGACAGGTAATCAGTGGGTTATTACAGGGGAGAACAGATGTAAATATTGCACTGGCGAATTGATAAGGGGGGGTCTGAGGGCAATCTGAGCGTGTAGGCGGGCGATTGGGTGCCCGCAAGGGGCAGATTAGGGTCTGATCTGATGGGTAACAGTGACAGGTGGTGATAGGGGGTGATTGATGGGTAATTAGTGGGTGTTTAGAGGAGAGAATAGATGTAAACGCTGCGCTTGGGTGGTGATCTGATGTCGGATCTGCGGGCGATCTATTGGTGTGGGTGGGTGATCAGATTGCCCGCAAGGGGCAGGTTAGGGGCTGATTGTTGGGTGGCAGTGACGGGGTGATTGATGGGTGATAGGTGATTGGCAGGTGATTGACAGGTGGTCAGTGGGTTATTACAGGGAAGGACAGATGTAATTAATGCACTGGCGAATTGATAAGGGGGGGGTCTGAGGGCAATCTGAGCGTGTGGGCGGGTGATTGGGTGCCCGCAAGGGGCAGATTAGGGTCTGATCTGATAGGTAACAGTGACAGGTGGTGATAGGGGGTGATTGATGGGTGATTGATGGGTAATTAGTGGGTGTTTAGAGAAGATAACAGATGTAAACAATACATTTGGGAGGTAATCTGACGGCGGGTTTGCGGGCGATCTAATGGTGTGGGTGGGTGATCAGATTGCCCGCAAGGGGCAGGTTAGGGGCTGATTGATGGGTGGCAGTGACAGGGGGTGATTGATGGGTGATAGGTGATTGGCAGGTGATTGACAGGTGATCAGTGGGTTATTACAGGGAAGAACAGATGTAATTAATGCACTGGTGAATTGATAAGGGGGGGTCAGAGGGCAATCTGAGCGTGTGGGCGGGTGATTGGGTGCCCGCAAGGGGCAGATTAGGGTCTGATCTGATAGGTAAAAGTGACAGGTGGTGATAGGGGGTGATTGATGGGTGATTGATGGGTAATTAGTGTGTGTTTAGAGGAGAGAATAGATGTAAACAATGGATTTGGGAGGTGATCTGATGTCGGATCTGCGGGCGATCTATTGGTGTGGGGGGGTGATCAGATTGCCCGCAAGGGGCAGGTTAGGGGCTGGCTGATGGGTGGCAGTGACAGGGGGTGATTGACGGGTGATTGATGGGTGATTGACAGGTGATTGACAGGTGATTGACAGGTGATTGACAGGTGATCAGGGGGATAGATGCATACAGTAAACAGGGGGGGTGGTCTGGGGGGGGGGGTCTGGGGAGAATCTGAGGGGTGGGGGGTGATCAGGAGGGGGCAGGGAGCAGGGTGGGGGATAAAAAAAAAAATAGCGTTGACAGATAGTGACAGGGAGTGATTGATGGGTGATTAGGGGGGTGATTGGGTGCAAACAGGGGTCTGGGGGGTGGGCAGGGGGGGGTCTGATGGGTGCTGTGGGCGATCTGGGGCAGGGGGGGGGGAAAAATCAGTGTGCTTGGTGCAGACTAGGGTGGCTGCAGCCTGCCCTGGTGGTCCCTCGGACACTGGGACCACCAGGGCAGGAGGCAGCCTGTATAATACACTTTGTAAACATTACAAAGTGTATTATACACTTTGTATGCGGCGATCGCGGGGTTAACATCCCGCCGGCGCTTCCGTATGGCCGGCGGGATGTTGCGGCGGGTGAGCGGCGCCAGGCGGAGGCGGAGGATCGCGTCACTGATGACGCGATCGCTCCGCCCATGCCCCTACAAGGACCGCCGCCAATTGTCAATACGGCGGTCCTTGCGGGGTGCACTTCCCGGCCGCCAATTGTACATACGGCGGTCGGGAAGTGGTTAATATTAAATAGCAAACCTAACTGCCTGGTGCGCTTTAATCAACAGGGGTGGGTAACCTTTAAACAGATAATATATTAGCAAGATAATAGCGCTCAACAGGTCTTTCCTATATAACACTCCTTCTCTCTTGCATAATCAGTTTGCATCAACATCTAGGAACACTGGTAATAATGTCAACCATTTGCCTTCACATTACATTAAACACATATTCAGCATCCAATGTTAAAAAGGGTTTCATAAATGTCCTTATGTAACAGTCCCACACAATTGGTATCAGGAATACTAATAATAGTCCACTCTAGTATGGAACTGCTCCTTGAGCTTTAACTCTCACAATAATGATATTATCTCTTCAAACGAGGAAAAAAATTACATGGACTAAGTTTTAGCACAAAAGTCCTAGTTCTCAGGTCCCAAATGTGAATGTTGCCCAAATCGGGGGAAAATTTCTACAACAGCATGTTTTATCCTCACAGGGACAATATATATGCTCACCAAACTGAATTGCCAATCACAACAGTTGGCAGATATCGCATGTGGCCCAGCCTGTAAGATCAGTGTTTCTCAACATTTTATTGGTATGTACCCCTTTTAAAACCCTGTACTCACCAAGTACCCCCTAGCATAGTAAACATTATCACAAGTACCCCTTGACAAATATATATTTAATCGTAGTACATGATAACTGGTTCTAAACCATTTCCAAGCATTTACTATTGCTTTTAACTAGCTAAAATACTAATTTGGTGTTGTTAAAATAAGATTTATAATTTTCTAAAACTCTACATTTGTTATTCTTGGTTAAGTATATCAAGCCCGAGTACCCCCTGGAACCATCAGAAGTACCCCCTGGGGTACGCGTACCACGTGTTGAAAACTATGTGTTAGATGATTGCGATCCTCCTATCTCTCCAGCCGTGTTCCAATCGTGCATGCAAGGAAAAGAAACGCTCTATGGCATAGTATGTTTGAGGATGAACACCCCAAAGTGCACCACACACAGTCTAAAAATCGTGACCCAGCACCTCTGTATCTTATTCATGCACGATCTGTTATGGAGATGTCTTAGCCTCTTACCACATATTATGGCTGACCCAATTTGACCAGCATGCTCGCTTGTTCAGCAACCTTTTCTTTAACATCATCCACCTTACAGCAGCACCTTAGACTCAAACAGATACTAGCATAGCGTAATACTGTTTTTATTCTATATAAAAAGGTTTAAAATCACACTCACAGTGTTGCAGATAAAAATGCGCATATCAGTAAAATCCACGTGGCGTAGCGTCTCCTTCTGTGTTAGGCCTAACACTGAAGGAGACGCTACGCCACGTGGATTTTACTGATTTTATTGTCATCAATGATCTCATGCTAAAATACGCTTGGATTATTGCACATACCATATATTCCGGCGTATAAAATGACTGGGCGTATAAGAGGACCCCCCAACTTTTCCAGTTAAAATATAGAGTTTGGAGGGGGGCGGAGCCAGCCATGGACGCGTGAGGACGCACATTGAGAGAGCTCTCCCTTCTCCCGAGACTAAAAGAAACCTGAGACTGACTTAAACCCGTTGTCCCGTCACGAAAGTATGTCCGGACGCTCAAAGAAAGGCACTAGAGCACAATCGCCGCAAAAGAGAACATCTCCGACTCAACAACAGCTTACCAAGTTCCTGAAAAGAAACGAGGCCACTCAAACGCCGCTCAAGATGGCCGACGCCACTGCAGGCCCAGACAAAGGCGCGGCTGAGACAGAAGTAGCTGCAGCCACCACCAAATCTCTAAACGAAATCAAAGACTACTTACATAATTTACCAACCAAGGAAGATCTGAATGAACTAGCTGAACGTATCACGGCCACATCACGAGCGGAGCTAGCAGAAGTCCAGGCCGAGGTAGAGGCTCACGGCGGAAGAATACAGGCCTTAGAGTCCGAGGCAGAATCCATGAAAAGAGATATTGAACGCCTGAAAGAAGCAGGGAAAAACCAATCAGCGGTCAATACCATGCTACGCACCGGACTGGAGGACCTACAAAATCGTAGCTGGAGAAGCAACATCCGGGTAAGAGGCCTGCCGGAGTGTTATGAACCGCAGCAGCTCGAAGAAACTCTCGTCTCCATCTTCAATAAGGTCCTCAAAAAGCCAGCGGACAACTGTATTAAGCTCGATAGAGCACACAGGGCACTGAGATCTCAGCCTCTAGCAGGTAATCCACCACGAGACGTGATATGCAAACTGCACCACTACAGCGTCAAAGACGCCATCGTGCAAGCAGCGAGGAAAATGGAGGAAATTGTCTATGAGGGGTATTCACTACAACTATTCCAAGACCTTGCCCCGAGCACCCTAGCTCAAAGAAGAGCACTACAGCCATTGCTAAAAGTCCTCAACGACAAAGGCCTGAAGTATAAGTGGGGTTTCCCCTTCCAGATTACTATTTTGAAAGGAGAACGGGCCTATTCCTTAAAATCGCCGTCTGAGCTACCAGATCTCTTACAAGCCCTCGAACTACCACACGTAGATCTGCCAGAATGGCAACCGGACCAGCTGCCTGTCGGCCTGCCACAACGCGCTAAGAAACAAAAGCGCTAACTCTCTGCGGTTAGCCATGGCGAAACATACAAGGCGAGACAACCCGTAAAAGAAGTCCCCTTTATGGCAGATAAGTACTTATATCTCTTACTAAGTTTATCTTTATTTTTTGTTCTAATATCGCATCTACATAACCTAAATGACACTCACCAGCCGATGACTACCATTACTCAGCCGAACCGCGACGTGGTTCTTCTCATGTTAGACACATGGAATGATAAAGATGAGTTGCACATATACTATGGCCATCCCGAAATCAAATCTCTTGCATATACCGTGGCACCTCTCATCCTATATAACTATACTGGTATGATACATTTATAATATATGATCACAGAAGAAAAGAAGATGGCGCACTTCTGTAAGTGCATATTCTGTCAGATTTAAACAGGATTTATCTACATACGCATAAGCATCCCAATAGGGAGTCCTGCCACTACACACAAGAAAAGACAAAGAAGACTGCACACTTCTGTGCATCTTATCCACCTACAGCATTTATTTGAAGGCAACAATAGCCAGCAGATGCCAGTAAAAGCCATGTGAGATATGTCCCTAGAGATGGAACCCTTTTGTATAAGAGTACAACCTTGATCTGGATATAGCTATGCTATTTGATGTGTCATTTGCAAATGGATAAATGTACTATTTATACCTGATGTCTATATAGACACGGCTGGGGGTTGAGCAGTTTTTGAACCAGATAACGTTATAATTGCGAATAGTTATAAGTTATTAAAGAAGAGATTATGGGGAAACAATCTGCCATGTAGATGAATACACCAGATCGGTGCCACAGGCACCGAGGGACTATATAAAGCTATACGTCTCTCAAAAAGGGAGAGGGGGTAAAGGGAGGGGGGAGAGCCTAGCTCCTCATAAGTCATGTTGGCTGCTCAGTTACCACATAGGGAGACTAAGTTAGTCTCAACCCGAAATGGGAATATGCGTAATCTAGAGTTATTCTTCACGTTGAAGAGTGGTTTGACTGATTGTTATATTTGTTTGTTGACCGATTTTAATGGTTTATATGGTGTGCCCCCCAAGGTAATCCGAATTACAGCCCTCCTCTCATGGAGTCCTTGAAATGTATATCGATCAACACCAAGGGGTTAAACATCCCTGAAAAAAGAAGGATCTTACTGAAAGATATGTGGAGACAGAGAGCACAGATTGTCTTTGTGCAGGAGACACATTTTAAAAGGGATCACCACCCTAGACTAAATGATAAGAACTTTCCTACCTCCTTTTTGGGGGTGTCACCTGACTCAAAGACAAAGGGGGTTGCTATTCTCCTAAGCCGTTCCCTACCATTTACCCTCACAGACTCTCTGACTGACGATTTGGGTAGATATGTATTGATCAAAGGCATAATAAAGGGTATTAAATACACTATGGGATCAGTATATGCTCCCAATATCGAACAGGTGACATTTTTAGCAAAATTCCTGGAGGTCCTTGACTCTTTCTCTGAGGGCAGCGTGATTCTAGGAGGTGACTTTAACCTACCTCTGAACCCAGCTTTAGATACCTCACAGGGAAAGTCAACTATCTCACATGCAAAACTCAATAAATTGAAAAAGATGTTACATGAGCGACAGCTGGTGGATGTGTGGAGAATCGTACATCCACAAACCAAAGACTATTCCTTTTACTCACAAGTACACAACGTATACAGCAGAATTGACTATATTTTAGTCTCTCATAATCTCCTCTCAGAGCACATCTTATCAGACATAGGAGTGACTTCATACTCTGATCATGCACCAGTTAGGGTTACCCTACGCTGTAAAGACAAAAGAGAACTCCCATTTAACTGGAGACTAAATATTTCACTCCTACAAGATGAGGAAGTATCCCAATTAATCACAAAACATCTAGAATGCTTCTTCCAGATTAATGATACTGAAGAAGTTACTCCACCAATTTTATGGGAGTCTCATAAATGCACTCTGAGAGGACATCTTATTCAAATAGGCACAAAGCGTAAAAGACAAAGGTGTGAAGTGCTGCAACGGTTGTTGGGGGAGGTGCATGGCCTGGAGCTCAAACACAAGAAATCTCAGAATGAAGCAGATTTAGCTGTCCTAAATGAAAAGAGGAAAAAACTTAACGATATGTTACAGAATGAGGCAAAACAGGCTGCTTATAGATGCCAAGGGACCTTCTACCTGTCGGGAAATAAAACAGGCAAGCTATTAGCGGGAGCCTTAAAGAAACAACAGCAGAGAACATACGTTTCCAAAATTATAGATGCCCAAGGTATTAAACATACTAGAAGCGAATCTATAGCGAACAGCTTTAAACAATTTTATACGAAACTTTATAACCTACAACTACCGAAAGGTAATAACAATAAACCAAGCCTCAAAGAAGCAATAAAAAAATATCTAGAACAGGCAGAGTTACCTCGATTAGGAGAAGAAGATATATCAATACTTGAAGAACCCTTTACAGAACAGGAGATTAAAAAAGTTATTGCAGGCATTAAATCGGGGAAGGCTCCGGGGCCAGACGGATACCCTATACCCTATAGAATATTATAAAAAATTTAAACATATCTTAACCCCATATCTTTGTAAACTGTTTAATGCACTTGCAGTGGGGGACCCGGAAATATCCCTCCCAGTACAAACACTAGAATCCCATATATCAGTTATAGCCAAGCCAAATAAAGACCCAGCAATATGCGGTAGCTACAGACCAATCTCTCTCCTCAACCTAGATTTAAAAATATTTTCAAAAATCTTAGCAAATAGATTGGCAGAATACATGGGAGACTTAATCCACTGGGACCAGGTTGGTTTCATCCCTAGAAGAGAGGCAAGAGACAACACCATTAGAGCAATTGATGTGACCCAGTTTGCCCGGTCGAGGCATATCCCATGTATGCTATTATCCACAGATGCAGAGAAGGCTTTCGACCGGGTGAGCTGGGACTGGATTAAAGCAGTATTAATAAATACAGGTTTGGGCACTCGAATGTTAGCCTGTATCGACGCACTATACTCGGTCCCCACTGCACGCATAAAAGTAAACGGCATCCTTTCCGACCCTGTAAACATTACTAATGGAACCAGACAGGGATGCCCACTATCACCCTTGATGTTCGCCCTGGCCCTGGAGCCTTTCCTGTCTCACGTTAGAAAGAATGTGGATATTAGAGGTATCCAAATTGGACCGGTCAATCACAAATTAGCTGCATACGCACACGATCTCTTGTTCTTCCTGACAAGTCCACTGATCACACTGCCTAATCTTCTTATGGAGTTTAACAAATTTAGCAGATTGTCATATTTTAAAATCAACCTAGATAAATGTGAGGCATATGGAGTAGAGCTTCCCGCAGACCAGAAGAAACACCTGGAAAGTCAATTTCCCTTTAAATGGAATACACGACATATTAACCACCTTAGCGGTATGGACGAGCTCAGCTCGTCCATTACCGCCAGAGGGTGCCGCTCAGGCCCTGCTGGGCCGATTTGAATGAAATAAAGTGCAGCACACGCAGCCGGCACTTTGCCAGCCGCGTGTGCTGCCTGATCTCCGCCGCTCTGCGGCGATACGCCGCGAGCAGCGGCGAAAGAGGGTCCCCCCAGCCGCCTGAGCCCTGCGCAGCCGGAACAAATAGTTCCGGCCAGCGCTAAGGGCTGGATCGGAGTCGGCTGACGTCAGGACGTCGGCTGACGTCCATGACGTCACTCCGCTCGTCGCCATGGCGACGAAGTAAACAAAACACGGAAGGCCGCTCATTGCAGCCTTCCGTGTTACTTTTGGCCGCCGGAGGCGATCAGAAGAACGCCTCCGGAGCGCCCTCTGGTGGGCTTTCATGCAGCCAACTTTCAGTTGGCTGCATGAAATAGTTTTTTTTTTATTTCAAAAAAAACCTCCCGCAGCCACCCTGGCGATCTTAATAGAACGCTAGGGTGGTTAAATACCTTGGCACGTATATTTCCGACTCCCTCAGAGAAATATATCTCCAGAATTTTCCACATATCCTACACACATTAACAGAAGATCTGGGGAGATGGGATAAGCCTCACTTTTCGTGGATTGGGAGGGTGGCAATCCTTAAGATGAACATTATGCCCAGGCTCCTGTACCTCTTCCAGACCCTACCAGTACCGATCCCGGGAGTTTTTTTTCAAAAAGCACAAGCAACATTTAATAGATACATCTGGAGAGGTAAACCACCTAGACTAAAAAAAGAAATACTGTACAGAACTAAACAAAAAGGAGGACTAGCAGTACCCCATGTTAAAAATTACTATTTCGCCGCTGTGCTCACTAGAGCTGTCGACTGGAGTAGACACTTCAGATGTAAACAATGGACAAATATTGAAAAGACGCTCTCCAGCCATGCTCCTGACAAACTACTCTGGATTCCCAGTACACATAGTAAGATGTGGAAAATACCCCCATTAGTATTAAACACACTAGAAGTGCTCAGAAAAATTAGACACTTTCCAGACTTTTCCCCGGGATTCTCCCCGCTGCTGTCACTAACAAGCAATCCAGATATACCCCTGCCAAGCCAGGAGCAAAGGGAACATAGAGGGGGTAATGAGGACAACTTAACCCTCCACGAATTTGGCAACCAATCAGGATGGTATCCAGATACAATTATCCAACAAAAATACCCCAACTTAAAACTAAACTGGTGGGCCCTGTTTCAAATTAGGTACTACCTACGCAGAAATGGTATTGCCCCAGATAATTGGCGCCAATGCACCACATTTGAATCCCTATGCACAGGAAGAGATCCTTTACCAAAAACTCTCTCTGGATTGTATTTGTTACTGATAGAACAGGAGACATCCCCATTGCCCTTTATAGGTACCTGGGAATTAGAACTGAATAAATCCTTCACGCCAGGACAAATAAATAGAATGTGCATTTTTGCACACAAATCATCATTGGCAGTGAATATACAGGAGACAAACTATAAGATACTGACTAATTGGTACTGGACTCCAGCTAAACTACAACACATATTCCCAGAGGCTGATCTTAACTGCTGGAAATGTGGAAATACCATAGGTACACTTATGCACGTGTTATTGACCTGTCAGGGGATTGAGAGATATTGGAGGGGAGTAGAAAAACTAATTAAACATATGATAGAGGGAGATATCCCTTTCACAGCAGAATTCTATTTACTACATCTAAATGACTGGTCTATGAAAAAATATAAAAAGTCCATTGTTAAATACATCTTAAACGCGGCTAAAAGCACGATTGTGAGACATTGGCGGAGGACCACACCTCCGGCATTTAGAGAATTGATATCTGAAATTGACTATATTCGTCGCATGGAAGAACTAGCACACATAGCCTTAAACAGAATCAAAATATTTAAAAAAACGTGGAGGTACTGGGACATGTTCCGAGAGTCAGAGGAGTTTGAGCCGATGATCCAATCCATGTAACTAGGCCCCTTGAGAGTTGGTCGATGATCACCAAACGGATAGGCAAATCAATGAGAGGCGGATATAACATTAACAAAAGCAGAGAAAAATTGGGGAAGGTACACCCTGGGAAACAATGCAAACATCAGGAGGTTGGAGGCGCCCCCTCCCTACATGGGTGGGGGGAGGGCAGTCTCTACCTAATTGGGCAAGTAAATAAATAAACCACACTCGGTCACTGGTTTTGATGGTTTTATCGGTTATTGGTTAAGGTTAAATTGTTATAAAACCTGTTAGATACAGTTTAAAAGGATACAAAGGTAAAGCTTAAGTGTAATTTTTAAGAATCCCTTTTATGGAGAACACTATGTATCATCTAATGCACTTACCTGTAGCCTAAGGTACTATATGAGGAGATATTACTTATGATTGTACAATTGATGCCTATCTAGCCATTGTAAACATATACAAATCAATATGTATCAAGATTGACTGACTTTAATTAATATTGTTAACATGTACACTCTGACTATCCTTTTAACAAAATAAAGAATATTTAAAAAAAAAATATAGAGTTTGGATATACTCTCTGTATAAGACTACCCCTCTTCCAACGCACACCAAATAAAAATTAAACAAACATCATATACTGGTGCTATGTATGAACAGATATTGGTAGTGTGCTTTATGTGGTACCCAGTATGTAACATTATATAGGCGATTGACTGGTTGGATTGGTCAACCCTCCCTCTCCATAAGCGGATTGGTCAGCTCTACCTGTCTCCCTGTTTATCAGAGCGGTATGGAAGAATACATTGCTCTGTGCACCTTAACCACTAAACGACTGGCGGCTGGTCGTAAGTGGGTTTCCATGAAAACGTTCCATGTCAGTTCACGGAGGGTGTCTCCGTGAACAGCCTGCGAGCCTCCGATTGCGGCTCGCAGGCGAAATGTAAGGCGGAGAAGAAATCTCCTGTGTTTACATCCTATGGCGCCGTAAAGGAGATCGGCGATCCCCGGCCTCTGATTGGCTGGGGATCGCTGCCGTCTGATAGGCTAAAGCCTATCAAAGGTGGTACAGGACGGATCACAGTCCTGTACCGCCCATATAGAGGGCAGGAGTGAGGGAAGGAGAGGGAAGGGGGAATAGCGCTGCTCAGGGGGGCTTTGAGGAGCCCCCGCTACCCTCAAACAGCCGGCGGCGATCAGACCCCCCCAGCAGGACATCCCCTAGTGGGGAAAAAAGAGGGGAAGACTGGTCGCCCTGGCTGAAATCTGATCTGTGCTGCGGGCTGAAGAGCCCACGCAGCACAGATCATAGGAAAACCATGCGGATCTTATGTGGTTAAAACAAGCCTCTTTCACCAGCATGCCCTTGTATCCTATTTACCTCCTCCTCTGCCTCTCAGATCTTGCACATGCTCGCCTGCGTGGCTTCACTACAGTCCTCAGCAGCGAGATCTGAGAGGAAGTAACAGAATAGGGTGGGCCAGGCGGGTGGAAGGGGCGTGTTTTATGGGCACAGCACGATCTCTTTCTTCCATACCCTGGGCGACCCAGACTTTGCAGCGTGAGCGATGAGCTCTCCCCCAGCATATGTAGTGACCGCCGAATCTGCAGCACATGGTAATTAATCATCAGCATGTCACATATGCGCATCACGTAAACATCAGAATGTCCCATATGCACATCGCCTATCAGCATCGTGTATCACCCGGCATCAAAGACACCGAGCGTATAAGACAACCCTTGACTTTTCAGATTTTCAAGGGTTAAAAAGTAGTCTTATATGCCAGAATATACTGTATATACTGCGTTTCCTGATACAACTGTATACATTGTGGATTTGAGATCTATTTGTTTTTTTTTGGGGGGGGGGGGGGGGGTTACTATGCAAAAATAAAACGTTTTTTTTTTAAATGTATTTATTTTATAAATGACCTACTTAAAGACCGCTCCACGCCAATGGGCATGGTCGTGGCGGCAGCCCCAGGATCGCCTAACACCAATTAGCAAAAGGTCCTGGAGCGCTGTTTTGCCAGCGATCGCATGCGCGCGCATCGCCCGGCATGCTTTGCGGCCCCCCTCTGTCATCAGCCCGCCAGCCAATTAGCAGCGCCGGCTGGCTGCGATCATTCAAACAGGTCAATGGAAAGTGTATAATACAACTGTATTATACTGGCTGCCTCCTCCTCTGGTGGTCACAGCGTTCCCGTATGACCACCAGAGAGGACGGCAGCCCTGCTTGTGAGTTCCCCACACTGATCCTGCTCGATCACCCACCCGATCGCCGCTGATCACCCCCCACTGCCCTGACAGGCATCTGACTGAGGTCTGAGTGACATCTGAGTGACATGTGAGTGACATCTATTGCCTGTGCACTGTTTTTTGACATTTGATTGATTGATTGATTGCATTGTGATTGGCCTTTGATCATCTCTGATTGCCCTGTGATTTCAATTGCTATTTACATTGGTTAGCATCTGACAGCTGCACTGTGATTGACATCCGATTGCCTGTTTTTACTCTGACCGGCATCTTATCGGCCTCTTGATTGGCTCTGATTGACCTCTGTCTATTTGTAATTGAATTTGATTGAGTTCGATTGCATTTGATTGCTTCTGATTGTTTTCAATTGCTATCTGATTGCCTCAGATTGTATCTGATCACACCCCCCTCGTCACTATCTTAGTGATCTAAAAACAGGCCAGTGAGTTAGCTAGGCCCCTTTGTTAGGTAGTTAGTGCCCAGCCCACTACACCGCAGTCACTAATTAGTCGCTGATTAGCGTCATCACTGTCGCTAATCCGCATTGTCACTATATAGTATCTGTAAGTGATCAGTACTGATCGCAGTCAGATCTGTATAAGTACGTTAGGGTCACCTTAGAGTAGGCTCCACTAAAAACGCAGTGTTTGGCCGATCAGGCCTGATCGTTCGGCCGCACTTGCATGCAGGGCCGGCCTTAGGTTTCACAGCGCCCTGAGCGAAGCCTGATTATGGTGCCCCCCCCTTTCATCCTCTATACACACACACACACACACACACTCTCTCTTCATCTTTTTTCCTAGGAAAATATTTCCCAACCTTTTTGAAGTTTGACGCATCATGCCAAATGCTCACATCTCAGTGACACACAGGGCCGGATTTGTACTTTGTTCGCCACCAAGGCAGACTATCACCAGCTGCCCTTAAAAGCCAGATGACACTGCCTTTCTCAGGCTAGATAGATAGAGAGATAGATAGATAGATAGATAGATAGATAGATAGATAGATAGATAGATAGATATAGGTAGGTATAGATGATGGATGGAGGGATGAATAAATAGAGAGCGAGGGAAGGGAGACATATGTACAGCGGTACGTAGGATGTTGGCACTATATTAATAATAATAATAATAAAATAATAATAATAATATAGGGATGGATCATACACACACAGAGAGAAAGACAGAGACAGATAGGGATGGATGAATACATACAGGATAGAGGAATAGGTAATATTGGGATGGACAGACAGACAGATATATATACATTGAGAGCGAGAGAGACACCGATATAGGGATGGGTGGAGGGAGGGAGGGAGGGGGAGAGAGAGACAAAGAGAGAGAGAGAAGGGAGATATATATAGAAAGAGAGAGCGAGAGAGAGAGACATAGAGAGAGGAAGGAGAGACATAGAGAGAGGAGGGAGAGACATGGGGCCTGATTCACAAAGCGGTGATAACTCAGTTATCACGCCTAAAAGACTTCAGGCGTGATAACCTTTGCACTAGCAAAGTTATCACCGCTTTGTGCTCTAACTCGTGTGAAGCTCCCGCGCGCAAAGTTTTGCGCGTGTACGCGCCTACGCACGCGCGCAAAGTCCCGTAGGGCTTAATGGGCACTTCGCGCGAAGCACGTTGCGCTGCACGTGCGCTACGCGCGCAAAACTTTGCGCGCGGGAGTTCACGCGAATTCCTTCAGATCACGCCTAAACTAAGTTTAGGCGTGATAAAGGGCTTTTCACAGGCGTGCAAAGTGTTTGCACCGCTTTGTGAATCAGGCCCATGGAGAGAGGAGGGAGAGACAGGAGAGAGAGGGAGAGAGAGAGAGAGGGAGGGGGGGGGGGGGGGAGAGAGAAAGAGAGAGAGGGGGGGAGAGAGAGAGGGGGGGAGAGAGAAAGAGGAGAGAGAGAGATAGAGACAGCCAGAGACAATAGCAGCACTGAACATGAGCTCCTGAAACTTTACCAATTTTACCTTGTAATGGGCAACTGAATGGACACAAAGGACACAACCAAGACACAGCCAAGACCAAGACATAACATGGAAACCAGAGGAGCCTATGGAAGTCTAAAGAATAAAAAGACTAAAGATTAAAAAGCAAATGCTCTGAATGGAGAAGATAACCACCTATAAAAGGATAAACAAGCTGTGTCACTCAGAGGAAATTCAACAAGCAGCAGCAGCCAGCTCCAGCCAACCAACAGATCCTAACACCAGCAGAGAGTAACCCCAGAACTGACCTAACCTGCAGAAAACAAGGTTTCTGCTGAATATTACTTATAGAAATAAGAAAAAGTTTATCAAGGGATTCACAATGGAAACCTTGGAGCCAGCAGATCAAAAGGCAAGCCAGGATGCAGATAAGACCAGCACATCTAGCAGCAGGAGGTCTGGCACTTTGGAGATCGTTTACTCTCTTGGCAATAAAAGCAATGATGCAAAGAAAGAAGAAAGATTGAAGATAGCCAGTGGCGTAGCTACAAACCTGTGGGCCCCCCCTCCCGGCAACAAGAGCCCCCCCCCCCCCCCGCAACACCCGAAGCACACACATATCCGAATCCCTATAGCTGTGCATGGCATGGCTATATCAATTCAGCTTTCCAGCAGCATGGGTGCAACGTTCAATTTGCAAACATACGCCGCACCCAGAGGAAATAGGGCAATTAGTAGCAAGATGTCAGTCTGAAGGAAAATAATTGTTATGTGCGCAGCATCCACCAGATAATAATCATTATGTGCGCAGCATTCACCAGATAATTGTTATGTGCGCAGCATTCACCAGAAAATAATCGTTATGTGCGCAGCATTCATTAGAAAATAATCGTTATGTGCGCATCATTCACCAGAAAATAATCGCTATGTGGGGAGCAGTCACCACAAAATAATCTATGTGTGCAGCATTCACCAGAAAATAATCGCTATGTGGGGAGCAGTCACCAGAAAATAATCGTTGTGTGCAGCATTCACCAAAAAATAAACGCTATGTGGGAGCATTCACCAGAAAATAAACGCTATGTAGGAGCATTCACCAGAAAATAATCGCTATGTGGGGGCATTCACCAGAAAATAATCGTTATGTGGGGGCATTTACCAGAAAATAATCGTTATGTGGGGGCAGTCACCAGAAAATAAACGCTATGTGGGGAGCATTCACCAGAAAATAAACGCTATGTGGGGAGCAGTCACCAGAAAATAAACGCTATGTGGGGAGCAGTCACCAGAAAATAAACGCTATGTGGGAAGCATTCACCGGAAAATAAACGCTATGTGGGGAGCATTCACCAGAAAATAAAAGCTATGTGGGAGCATTCACCAGAAAATAAACGCTATGTGGGGAGCATTCACCAGAAAATAAAAGCTATGTGGGGAGCAATCACCAGAAAATAAACGCAATGTGGGGAGCATTCACCAGAAAATAAAAGCTATGTGGGGAGCAGTCACCAGAAAATAAACGCTATGTGGGGAGCAGTCACCAGAAAATAAACGCTATGTGGGGAGCAGTCACCAGAAAATAAATGCTATGTGGGGAGCAGTCACCAGAAAAAAATCTGTACAAATAAAAAAAAAAATTTACTCACCTGGCCAGCCTCTGACGTGAGCTCCCCAACGTGCAGCCAGCCTCCCCCGTGCAGCTTCTCCAGCAACGATCCTCTCCTGCAGCCAGTTTCTCCTGCGCTGACAGGCAGAGTGCAGGGCTACGGGAAGATGGCGCCCGAAGCCCTGTACTGGAGACATAAATAGTCTCCAGTGCAGGGCTTCGGCAGCCATCTTCTCGTAGCCCTGCTCTGCCTCCGGGAGCCAGTCCCCGCAGTGCGCTGCAGGGATTTCAACACCTGGGGGGTCCAGGCCCCCGGGCCCCTCCCCTGCCTCTCCAGGAGGCGGGCCCAGTCGCCACGGCGACCGTTGCGACCATGGGCCCTACACCAGTGAAGATAGCTAAAACCATGCCAGAGGCTCTGTTTGCTCACTATTCCTCTAACCCTAGAGTAAGAACAAACCTGATATTTTTTACACATGACACCCAAGCCTGGCATACTGCCATTTGTAAAAAATTTGAAAAAAGCATTAAAAAAATGGTATCACGAATGGGAGACAAATCAGAATAAAAGACAAGGAGGACCCAGATGTTACTACACTTACAGTAACTGTATACCACAATGGCAGTGCCTTGATCCAGGGGGCAGAATGTTACTTAAATATATTTGAAAAGCTTTATCCTGATATTGAAAGACTTGCAATTAACTTTAAAGAAAATCAGACAAACTCTGTTAACACAAACAATGGTCGTAAATCATCTGCAAGGACTGTTCCCAGAGATAAGGCTGAGGACCAAACTCCAACACAACAAAAACAGCCCCCCCTCCAGAGACCAGGCACCAGGCTTCTCACACCCCTCCCTGGAGACTCTCAGAGACTGTCTGTCCCAATTAGAAAGAGACTTCACTCTTTTCAGGGAAGAAACTAAAAGCAGCCAAGGTGTGAAAAATGCAAATGATCAACTGAGAGAAGAAATAGCCAGGATGAAATCTGAGCACACTGCAGCCTTGAAAGATATCAACATTTCCCTACAAAAACTACAGGAGGAAAGCTCACAACTTAAAGAGGAGATCAGGAAATTAAAAATATTAAAACAGCCACAAAAGTTAGAGGAGACAACAAAAAACACAAAGGCCCCCACAAAACCTGTACCGACCAAAGACAGTGCTCTGCACAACACACAGGATGCAATAATCACCCAAGAGACCAGTGACAATCACAGCCATCCAGCCCCCTCTCCAAATACTGCCAACACAGCCTCATCCAACAACCCACAGCCCAAGCCTAAACACCAAGCAAATCGCCCCTATAAACATCACAGTCCTGACATTGTGCTGGTTATTGACTCTAATGGAAAATACCTGGACATAAGGAGACTCTTTCCAGGGATGCATGTCATCAAAATCATCGCTTCAACTATGGAACAAGTAACACAGGTCATTAATGAGTCTTATTTCACCGACCCAAAACATCTCATCCTGCACACCGGCACCAATGACATTATACAAGAAAACACCACAGACCAAGAAACCATCACATACAAATTGGCACAAATGGTTAAAAGGGCACAGCAGAAATTCCCCAGCACAAAGATTATCCTCTCTTCCCTGCTCCCAAGAACAGACATTCCTCACCACACAATTAAACAGATCAATGCAAAGCTGGCCTCCCATCTCAGATCCTCACCAGACGTACAACTGGCACAGCATACCACAATCATAACCGACCATCGGTACAACTACAAGCACCTTAACAAACAAGGAGTCAGACGCCTAGCCAGGGGCGCCTCTAGGCACTGGCATTCCAGGCAACTGCCTGGAGCACCCACAATGCACAGGGCGCGCTCTGTCATTAAAATTACCCGCGGCATGGCCCCTTTAAAGCCGCGGGCAAGTTTATCTCTCTGCCGCCACTATGTCAACATAGTGAAACAGCGGCTACACTGGACCTGCTAGGAAGAGAGGGGTGTGTGTCTTGCAGCGGAAGGTGGAGAGGCATGGTGGGAAGCATGCGTAGCTAAAGGTGCCCCGCCCCCCTCCCAGCGTGACGAAGAATGGAAGAAACTGCTGAATCCCCCACCATAGGCTTCCCCCGGTCATGCTGCGACTCAGAGAGGGAAGGGGAGGAGATATTGGCCTGGTTCCAGGTTCTTCAGTTGCACGCAGATGAAGCCACGGCCGCGGGAAGCTCCGCCCCCACCGGATCGAAGCTCCCCCCCCGACTATGACCGTGACAGGAATGCTAGTGGTGGCAGGAATGAAGACTGGGATGCTGTCAGCAGCCGGTAAGATGGTGCCTCCACTCCACCACCAGAACCACCCCAGGCCAGCATCACCCAGTGACCTTTCCTGACTAACACCCCCCAGGCAGCACGTAACTTCTTCCCAACCCCCAGTAGCACCCAGTGACCTCTCCTGACCCCCAAGCAGCACCCACCCAGTTACCTCTCCTGATTCCTGCCCCCCCCAGCAGCACCCAATGATGGCCTCTCCTGATCCCCCCCAGCAGCACCCATTGACCTCTCCTGATCACCCCCCCTTCCCCAGTAGCACCCAGTGACCTCATTTGACCCCCTCAGCAGCATCCAATGACCCCCAGCAGCACTCAGTGACCTCTACTGACCCCCAATCAACACCCAGTGCCCTCTCCTGACCCCAAATCAACACCCAATGTCCTCTCCTGACCCTAAATCAACACCCAATGTCCTCTCCTGACCCTAAATCAACACCCAGTGTCCTCTCCTGACCCCCCAGGATCACCCAGTTACTTCTCCTGACCCCCATCCCCAGCAGCACCCACTGTTCTCTTCCCAACCTCCAGCAGCACCCAGTGACCTCTCTTGAGCCCCCCAGCAGCACCCAATAATCTTTCCTGCCCCTTCTCCCCCAAACAGCACCAAGTGACCTCTCCCCAATGTCCTACCATATTATTATTATGTATTTATATAGCACTGACATTTTCTGCAGCACATTACAGAGTACATAGTCATGTCAGTGACTGTGCTCAGAGGAGCTCACAATCTAATCCTATCATAGTCATAGTCTTATGTCCTACCATATTATTATTATGTATTTATATAGCACTGACATTTTCTGCAGCACATTACAGAGTACATAGTCATGTCACTGACTGTCCTCAGAGGAGCTCACACTCTAATCCTACCATAGTCATAGTCTAATGTCCTACCATATTATTATTATGTATTTATATAGCACTGACATTTTCTACAGCACATTACAGAGTACATAGTCATGTCAGTGACTGTCCTCAGAGGAGCTCACAATCTAATCCTACCATAGTCATAGTGTAATGTCCTACCATATTATTATTATGTATTTATAAAGCACTGACATTTTCTGCAGCACATTACAGAGTACATAGTCATGTCAGTGACTGTCCTCAGAGGAGCTCACAATCTAATCCTATCATAGTCATAGTCTTATGTCCTACCATATTATTATGTAATTATAGAGCACTGACATCTTCTGGAGCACTTTACAAAGTACATAGTCATGTCACTGACTGCTGTTAGTGGAGCTCACAATCTAATTTCTACCATAGTCATAGTGTAATGTCCTACCATATTATTATTGTTATTATTACTAGTAGACCTAAGCCCGTTTAAAAACGGGCTCTAGGTCTGTGTCTGAACTCCCTCCCCTCCCCTGTTACCACCGCCGCACAGTCAGCACGCATGCAAGTGGCTGCCCACTGCGCGACCACGCACCATACGCGCACACGCCCGCTGCACGCACACACGCCCCCGCCCAGCCCCCTGGTCCGTCTTGCTATGGAGGACATATCTGGATTTGATCTGTGGGGGACGTGTTATGTGCATTTAATCTATGGGGGACATATCTGGATTTGATCTGTGGGGGACGTGTTATGTGCATTTAATCTATTGGGGACATATCTGGATTTGATCTGTGGGGGACGACGTGTTATGTGCATTTGATCTATGGGGGACATATCTGCATTTGATCTGTGGAGGACGAAGTGTTATGTGCATTTGATCTATGGGGGACATATCTGCATTTGATCTGTGGGGAATGACGTGTTATGTGCATTTGATCTGTGGGGGACGACGTGTTATGTGCATTTGATCTATGGGGGACATATCTGCATTTGATCTGTGGGGAATGACGTGTTATGTGCATTTGATCTGTGGGGGACGACATGTTATGTGCATTTGATCTATGGGGGACATATCTGCATTTGATCTGTGGGGAATGACGTGTTATGTGCATTTGATCTGTGGGGGACGACATGTTATGTGCATTTGATCTATGGGGGACATATCTGCATTTGATCTGTGGGGAATGACGTGTTATGTGCATTTAATCTATGGGGGACATATCTGCATTTGATCTGTGGGGGACGACGTGTTATGTGCATTTGATCTGTGGGGGACGACGTGTTATGTGCATTTGATCTATGGGGGACATATCTGCATTTGATCTGTGGGGGACGACGTGTTATGTGCATTTAATCTATGGGGGACATATCTGGATTTGATCTGTGGGGGGACGATGTGTTATGTGCATTTGATCTATGGGGGACATATCTGCATTTGATCTGTGGGGGACGATTCCCTGCCATTGTCCGCCGGCGGGAATCGAGCAGGCGTGGGTCGAGCGGCATGATCGGGCCAGCTGAATATTATCAGCTGGCCGGATCAGCTGGTCGATACACGGTACAGAAACGTACCGTGTATCCCAAGCATTAAACCAGGGAGGGAGGGGGGTGGGGCGCCACAAGCTTTCTCGCCTGGAGTGACAAAATGGCCAGAGGCGCCCCTGCGCCTAGCAAAGGAACTAAAGGACATGGTGCTAAATAGACCCCAGGTACTCCAAGAAAGCCATAACTCAACAATCAGACAGCAAACCACAATGTCCCAACACCAGAGAGAGAGCCCACAAGCATGGCAAACATGTAGGAAACCGTCTGCCCCACAATGGCAACACAAAGTAACAGAGGGTAGCATCATGGCGGAAATCAGAACTTTGCTTATCAACCTACATAGCATATTGAGGTGACACCCACAATAGTGTCCACCCTCCCCCCGATAATACTGAGTCCTATGAAAATTTCTGCTCATTACAAGGTAAACCGACTCAAAATGACATCCCTTATCATCAGTAGCTGGAACATCCAAGGGCTGAACGCCTCAGCTTTTGGATCCAAAACAAATGATCCAGACTTTAAAAAGAGACTTGAAAACATCGATATCCAAATCCTCCTGGAGACATGGACCCGGGCAGAGGATGAATCTTTCGTACCCATGGGGTACCGGGAATTTTTCATATCTGCCCAGAAAAACAGGAACATTAAACAGGGCCGCCATTCAGGAGGCATACTAATCTGGTACAAGGAGGAGCTTACAGAGCACATCAAAGCAATCAAACGAGGAGACAGCCACATCTGGATCAAAATAAACAGCTCCATCCTCACCTTTCAGTCTGACATGTACCTGTGTGCAGCATACATCCCCCCAACAGAGTCCCCTTACTACAAACCTGACATCTATAAGGTCCTACAAAGAGAAGCCAGCCACTTTCAGTCTCAGGGCAAAGTGCTCATCTATGGAGACCTCAACGCCAGAACAGGCACAGAGAAGGACTATCTGACCTCTGAGGGAAACACATACATACTTGGAGGAGAGAGCTACTACCAGGAACCAATGCAGACAGCAAGAAATAGCTATGACAAGACAGTAAACAAAAGTGGGAAAGCCCTGCTGAACCTGTGCCGGAGCCTCGGCCTATACATAATGAATGGGCGAACTAGGGGTGACTCTCTTGGGAGATTTACTATGAACTCACATGTAGGCAGCAGTGTGGTAGATTATGCTGTCACAGACACAGACCCCATAAACATCAATGCCCTCATAGTCACCCCTGAAACACACCTGTCAGACCACAACTAAATCTTGCTGTACCTGAAATCTACCGATAAACCAACCGCACAGCAACCTCACCAGACCGGTCTCTACAAGCTACCGCCATCCTTCAAATGGCCCAAAGAGTCTGCCATCAAATTCACCAACATGACCAACACTGCCAAAATCCAAGAACTGCTGACAAACTTTCATACCAACCTATATGAACCAAACCAACAAGGTGTCAACCATGCAGTGAAGTACTCGCTGGCCTCAAGCAGACCAACTTTAAGAGATCCACAAATAAACAGTCCCAAAAATGGTTTGACAGTGAGTGCAAGGCTCTACGTAATTCTCTAAGGGCAGCCTCTAACCAAAAGCACAGAGACCCCAACAACCAGGACCTAAGGGAAGCCCATGACCACCTACAGAGACAATACAAAGACACCCTCAAGCGGAAAAAACAGAGCCACATCTCCCACAAACTCCAACAGCTGGAGGACTCCCTCCAAGACAACTCATTCTGGGAGACTTGGAACCACATTGGGACAAAGCCCAAGAAAAGCCCTCTACACATCCAAAATGACCACATCTGGCTCCACTACTTCAGGGACCTCTACAAAGACATCCCAGAAAATGCCCAAACCCCGGAACAGAAACAAATAGCCGCAAAGCTGAAGGACATGGAGGAGACAATCAAGGACTTTCAAAACCCTCTGGATACACCAATCACGGTGCAGGAAATAAGAGAAAGAACAAAGCTGATAAAATGTAAGAAGGCTAGCGGTACCGATGGCATCCTGCCAGAGATGATCAAATACAGCCCCCCAGACATACATGAGGCACTCGCAAGATTATTCAACCTTATCCTGAGTGCGGGCTCCTTTCCTCAGGCCTGGAGTGAAGGCCTCATAACACCCATCTACAAGAATGGGGACAGATACGATCCAGCAAACTACAGAGGAATCTGTGTCAGCAGTACACTGGGGAAACTGTTTAACAGCATCATCAATAAAAGGATCCTCTCCTTCCTCACACAGCAGGACGTACTCAGCAAAAGCCAAGCTGGGTTCATGCCAAACCACCGCACAACCGACCACATCTACACACTGCACAGCCTTATCAAGACTCATGTCCACAGCTCACGCGGCAAAGTACACACTTGCTTTGTGGATTTTAAGAAGGCGTTTGACTCGGTGTGGCACCCAGGCCTTTTCCTAAAACTCCTAGAGAGAGGAATAGGAGGTAGAATCTATGATGTCATCAAGAGTTCATATACTGGGAACCAATGCAGTGTGAAAGTGGACGGGAAGAGAAGCACGTTCTTCAAGCAGGGTCGAGGAGTCAGGCAGGGCTGCAGTTTGAGCCCAACGCTCTTTAACATATTCATTAACAAACTGGCTGTAGCCCTGGAATCCTCCCCAGCACCAGGCCTCCTCCTGCATGACCACGAGGTGAAGTTCCTGCTGTATGCAGATGATCTCCTGCTGCTCTTCCCAACAGAAAGGGGCCTACAGGACAGCCTGGCAGTACTGGAGAGTTTCTGCACCACATGGGCACTGCCCATCAACCCAAAGAAGACAAAAGTGATGGTGTTCCAGAGGAAAAATCTAAAAACGCCCACCTCCTCATTTATATTAAATGGCTGCCCACTGGAGACCACAAACAGTTACACCTACCTGGGGCTGGAAATTAACCAAACAGGAAACTTTAATCCAGCAGTAGAGGCCCTGAAGGCAGTGGCGTAGCTAGGGCATTTGACACCCGGTGCTAGGTATTGAAAGACACCCCCCCCCCCCACCCACGGTACACCACCTGCGGCGCGCGAAGTGCGTCTCCGCGAGAAAATGGGCGTGGCTATGACCGGATGGGGCGGAGCTAATTTATAAGTGCACCCAAGTTTTAGTCAACCTTTCTCCAGAAAATTCACATCATTGCGCAGCTTTTCTCCAGAAAATACACAAAATGTCAGACGCTTTCAACATAAAATACACGTAATGCGAGAAAATTTCACCAGACATTACAGGTTATGTGAGCAGATTTCACAAGAAAATACATTCAATCATGTCGGCAGATTTGACCAGAAAAAAAATCATTCAATCTTGCGGCACATTTGACCAGAACATACACAATGTCAGCACCAGATTTCACCACAAAATACACAATATCGGTAGTTAAACTGACCACAAAATACACAATGACGGTAGTTAAACTGACCACAAAATACACAATGTCGGCAGTTAATCTGACCACAAAATACACAATGTCGGTAGCAGATCTGACCACAAAATACACAATATCGGTAGTTAATCTGACCACAAAATACACAATGTTGGTAGCAGATTTGAGTGTTGTCAAGCTGATAGCCTGGTGGGTAGGTGGTGAACGGTGAGCAGCCTGATTGCCTAGTGGGTAGGTGGGCAGCCTGCTGGGTAGCAGTGGTGGGTAGGGGGGCCGCAGTGGTGGGTAGGTGGGCAGCCTGCTGGGTAGCCTGGTGGGTAGGTGGGTAGCCTGGTGGGTAGGTGGGCAGCAGTGGTGGGTAGGTGGGTAGCATGGTGGGTAGGTGGGTAGCCTGCTGGGTAGCCTGGTGGGTAGGGGGGCAGCAGTGGTGGGTAGGTGGCCAGCCTGCTGGGTAGCCTGGTGGGTAGGTGGGCAGCCTGCTGGGTAGCAGTGGTGGGTAGGTGGGCAGCAGTGGTGGGTAGGTGGGCAGCCTGCTGGGTAGCCTGGTGGGTAGGTGGGCAGCCTGCTGGGTAGCCTGGTGGGTAGGTGGGCAGCCTGCTGGGTAGCCTGGTGGGTAGGTGGGCAGCAGTGGTGGGTAGGTGGGCAGCAGTGGTGGGTAGCAGTGGTGGGTAGGTGGGTAGCAGTGGTGGGTAGGTGGGCAGCAGTGGTGGGTAGCCTGGTGGGTAGGTGGGCAGCCTGCTGGGTAGCCTGGTGGGTAGGTGGGCAGCAGTGGTGGGTAGGTGGGCAGCAGTGGTGGGTAGGTGGTGGGTAGGTGGGCAGCAGCGGTGGGTAGGTGGGCAGCAGCGGTGGGTGGCCGGGCCGATGCATTTGTAAAAGAAAAAAAAAACATTCACTTACCTGCAGATGAAACCTCTCTTCCAAATCCCAGGCAGCCTCTCTCTCCGTCTCCCGCTGCGTCATCAGTGCAGGGCTACGGGAAGATGGCCGCCGAAGCCCACACTGGAGACAAAAAGACGGCAAGATGGCGTCGGCGGCCATCTTGCCGTCTATTTTTGTCTCCAGTGCGGGCGTCGGCGGCCATCTTACCGTAGCCCTGCTCGGGTACACTGAGGGCGGCTATCAGTGCCCGTTGCCGGCGCCCGTGGAGGGGAAGCGCCGAAGGAGGGGACCCAGGTGAGGGAGATGTGGGGGGTATTTCCCCCCTCCCCGCCGACGCTGCCACCCCTCCTTCAGCGCTGCTTCCCCTCCTGTGTCATCAAGGCTTCTGGGGAGGCCTTGATGACACCCCCCCTGGAGCTGACACCCGGAGCGGAGTGCTCCTGGCCGCCCCATGGTAACGACGCCACTGCCTGAAGGAAAAAGCCTGCAGAACGTTTTATGCCATCAGAAGGCAACTTTACCACCTAAAACCACCAGTGAGAGTCTGGGTAAAGATATTCAACAGCATCATCACCCCAATCCTGCTCACCCCAATCAAAATGGGACTCCAGCCCAACAGAAATCTTCCATCTAGAGTTCTGCAAGTATCTTCTCCAAGTCCATCGCAGCACTTCGAACTCAGCTTGTCGGGCAGAGCTAGGCAGATTCCCACTATAGCTGACTATCCAGCAGAGGGCGCTCTCATACTGGGCGCATATACAGAGCAGCAGCCCCAGCACTTTCCACCATAAAGCCTCACTGAGCCAGGGTGGCGAGGCCATACCATGCGCTTTGAAACAAAGCGTAAACAGCCAGCCCAGCCAAGACCACCAACACAGGCTGACAAAAGCCCAAATAAAAGGAATGATAGAAAGCTGCAAGGGTAGCCTAAGGGTAGCATAAAGCATAAGCTTTATGGAGATGAAGATTTCATTTTTCAGCACGACCTGGCACCTGCACATAGTGCCAAAACCACTGGTAAATGGTTTACTGACCATGGTATTACTGTGCTCAATTGGCCTGCCAACTCTCCTGACATGAACCCCATAGAGAATCTGTGGGATATTGTGAAGAGAAAGTTGAGAGTTGCAAGACCCAACACTCTGGATGAGCTTAAGGCCGCTATCGAAGCATCCTGGGCCTCCATAACACCTGATCAGTGCCACAGGCTGATTGCCTCCATGCCACGCCGCATTGAAGCAGTCATTTCTGCAAAAGGATTCCTGACCAAGTATTGAGTGCATAACTGAACAAAATTTATTAGAAGGTTGACTGTTTTTGTTTTAAAAACACTTTTTTTTAATTGGTCGGATGAAATATGCTAATTTTTTGAGATAGGATTTTTTTGGTTTTCATGAGCTGTAAGCCAAAATCATCAATATTAAAACAATAAAAGGCTGGAACTACTTCAGTTGTGTGTATTTGAATCTAAAATATATGAAAGTCTAATGTTTATCAGTACATTGCAGAAAATAATGAACTTTATCACAATATGCTAATTTTTTGAGAAGATCCTGTATATATATATATATATATATATATATATATATATATGAGCGAGACAGAGCTATAGGGAGGGAGGGATGGAGGGATGTTTGGGGAGATAGAGAGACAGACAGATATAGGGATGGATGGATGGATGGGAGGAGTAGAGAGAGAGACAGAGATATAGGGATGGATGGATGGAGGGGAGGAGTAGAGAGAGAGAGTCAGAGATATAGGGATGGATGGATAGATGGATGGATGGATGGGAGGAGTAGAGAGAGAGAGAGGGAGACAGAGATATAGGGATAGATGGATGGATGTATGGGGAGATAGAGAGACAGACAGATATAGGTATGGATGGAGGGATGGATGGATGGGAGGAGTAGAGAGAGGGGGAAGAGAGACAGAGAGAGAGAGAGAGAGAGAGAGAGAGAGAGAGAGAGAGAGAGAGAGAGTGAGAGTGTGTGTGTGCTGCACAAAGTCCGGTCCATTAGGGCTGCATTCTGATCTATGTAAAGCCCCCTGAGTGACTCACCTGCCTCTGTGCTGTCCCCCTTGCTTGCAGTTTGCTGGAACTCTGGGGGAGCTGGGTGATGTGCTCCTGTCACACAGACCTGTGGGCTACATTAATACAAGTTCCCCTCTGTGGTGCCTCCCTCCATCCCGGCACTCAGACTGCCAGCCCTGTAGTTCAGTGGTGGTTGGCCCAGCAGCATTGATGGCAAAGCGAGTGAAACCGCTGTATACTTCAAATACAGGAAGTGCTCATTCAGGAAATTAACACTTCCTGTATTTGAGATACACAGTGCCACCACTGGGCTCCCTCTGTCATCACAGCTGCCGATTCACCCACAGCTGAACATGGCTGACAGTGAGTGCCGGAGATCGGAGGGAGACGCGAGTGAAGGGAATAGAAACCCCTGCACATGCGCCCCTTGGAAGACGGCGCCCTGAGCGACCGCTCCGGTCTCTCAGGTCAAAGGCCGGCCGTGCTTGCATTCAGCCTGCCCCACCGCAGTGACAGAAATTTTTTTTTCTGATCACTGCAAAAACGCAACACAATAGCTGCGGCGCTCTAAAGATCAGTTTTGATTTTTTTTTAATCAAAACTGAGCGACGCAGCTTTTTAGTTCACAAGCACTCCTTTTTGCTAGGTAGGTGTGCTCTCTTTTCTGGGTAGTCTCAGAGGAATTTTAAATTAAGAAAGATTAGGTATTCCGTGTATCTAGGCAAACGTATCAAAATTGTTTATTTATTCAGTAGTGATAAAGCATTAAAATAGGGAAATCGGGATCAAGGAAAGAATATAGGGTATAATAAAATCAATAGGAAGTACAGCGGAACTACAAATGCCACATTGCTGGCCAGCTTATGATAACATACAGCAAGCATACTCCTCACACATGCTCATGCATATAGTTACTCAGAAACATAGGTCTGCTATATTTAGTTAGTTAGCTTTTCACTTGTCCTTAGTTGGACACTCTACAAGATGTTATTAGTATATATCCGTGCGGTCAATCAAGCCAGGGAAGCTAGGCATATAAGCATATATCCAGTTAGTGCATTTTAGCTCAAGCGTTTTGCATCTTCTCGTGCTAGCACATTGATTAGTAGTGTAGTTAGTCCACATTTCATAGATTACAGTAGTGCAGAGTTGTGCAGGTATCTCACCACATAGTATTCTGCCGTGATGCCTCTCTCATACCGGTCGCTGGTCGATGCTTCAGCATATGCACGGAGTGCGGCAACTGGGCGGCGATTTTAGCGGACCCTCGGCAGGCTGGCGTCCCAGCGTGTTTGGGCCATGGGTCTCCGCTTTTGGCTCGCGCTTCTGCTCCGCGTCTCTCGCGTCTCCGGCGAGCGGTAATTCGGCGTGCTACGTAGTGGTAGGCAGGTCTGGACAGACGTGGAGTTGTTCCGCTCACCGACGCGTTTCGCGCCCCTTTGGGCGTTTCTTCAGGGTGTATCCTCCCACCTTACTTCGCTCCTCTTAAGTTTTACCTCGTCTCCTCCCATCTCGCCTCTGATAGGTTCTGTTTGGGTCTCTCTTGCCCAAGGCTAGAGTGCACTTTTCAAGTTGTCTACAAGATGCCAGTAGGTCATTTAAAGAGTTCTGCAATAAATCCGTGCACTTTTTACAGGAACAAATAGCCTCCATTATACTTAAAAATGACATACTATAATGTATTTTTCAATTTGTCCACTGAGTGCAAATAGAGCCTTTTCAATTTCACTTCTCAGGCTTAGGTTCATACATTTTTTACTAGGAGAATATTCTCCATTCTTTTAAAGGTGTAGTGATCCTAGTACATCTAAGCCCTATTTGGGCATTAAGATATTTTGTTTTTTCTTTTTCATTTTTATTCATATCCAGTCACTCATACTATTCATCCAGAAGGTATGGACAGATACAGACAGGGATAGTGCTGATCCATAGTTATCTATATGCTTCTAGACATAGGAAGGATTTTAGATCAAGCTCCCTGTTGAGGCCACGTGGATACAGCGTATCTAGCTTATATATCCACATGGCCTCTTTACAGTAGAGCAGATCGTCATAATCACCCCTCCTAGCTGAAACGTTCAGCTTATACAACCCTTTGACTTGAGTGCCTTCAAGGCTACTCTGAGGACCATCCAGAAAGGAGACGTAAAGGAAGGGGAAGAGGCACCAATCGCAGAGGGAGAAGTGGCATTTACAGGAGAGGGAGGGGGATGAGAGAGGATTTCAGATACGAAGACGAGGAGAACTATCAGGAAAGAGAAAACAGACGAGAAGAGGAAGGTATGACCACACGGAGCAGAAACAGCCAGAAAATAAATCAATAATTGATACAAATATGGTTATCAATCTCTCCAGTTTTGAATTAAATGATAGCCATCTATCGGTCCTTAATAAAGGACTGTCCTTTTCCCCCCAAGTAGGAGGTGATCCCTTTGAAACTTATAAAGATCTGAATTTGTTTCTATGAAAGGTGCTGCTGAGGTTGTGGCACCAAGAGAGGGAAAATACGGAGGAAGAACCTAGTACTGAGGGTATGTTGGGTTCTCAACTGGATGCAGATGATCAGACCCTCATTCTTGATCTTATGGAATTATATGAGGGAGAAGAAACACCCCCTGAAAATAATAGAAGCCACTATGACATGGTGGATAGTGATAACTCTAGTTCCGACCATGCCCCCGATTCCTCTCTCCTTCCAACAAAACTACATAAAAAATCAGTAAAGATGCTCCCCATGTCCAGCAATAAATATATTTCAGTATTTTTGGAGACAATGAAACAAGATCTAGACAGGTATGACTGGACCAAAAAAGTAGGTAAACAAAACTTGACCAAAAATGAGAGACAGGCATTAGCAGAATTACAACAGGCTAAAAATCTAATAATAAAGCCAGGAGACAAGGGAGGAAGCATAGTTCTTCTCAATGAGGAGGACTATGTAGCTGAAGTCAAAAGACAGCTAAGTGACAGAACGACGTATGCTAAACTAGATGGAAACCCATTTGGGTGTATTGTTCAGAAAATTAATGACCTGGTGGATGATGCATGTCACAACCAGGTGATCACGGAAGTTGAACGTGAGTACATGACAGTTGAATCCTACAATATCCCAACATTCTATATAATTCCAAAAATTCTCAAAAATCCCCTAAAACCGCCAGGGAGACCTATAGTGGCAGGAATAGGAAGCCCAACTGAAAGACTGGGCAAGTATGTAGATGAAAGACTGAAGCCACTCGTGACAAAACTTCCCTCATTTGTCCTGGATACAAAAAGCCTGCTGGTTGAATTAAACGGTTTTGTTCCCCCCCCCCCCCCGGGTCCCTTCTGGTGGAGATTGACGTCGAATCTCTATATACGTCGATCCCCCACAGAGATGGACTTAGGGCAGCTGCCTTCTTTCTAGAAGCCTTCTATTCCGAGGCACCCCTAACTAACCAATTTATAATTGATGCTTTGGAGCTTATACTAAACTACAATTGCTTCTCCTTTGACGGTATATACTATAGGCAGACAAGGGGCACGTCTATGGGGGCGGCGTGTGCTCCGGCATACGCCTGCCTCCACTTGGGGCTATGGGAGCACCAGGAGGTTTACAGAGATGAGGGCTATTGAGCACACGCCGCCCTATGGCTTCGCTACATTGACGACGTGCTCCTGGTCTGGACAGGCACTAGAGAAGAGCTGGACGGATTTTTAAAGAGACTAAATCAAAACGATAGAAATATCAAATTGACTTATACTGTCAGTGACCAGTTTTTGACATTTCTAGATTTAAAATTGGAAGTGCAGGATGACAGCCTAACAACTTCAACTTACCGAAAACCAACGGCCGGAAATAGCCTGCAACATGCTGCTAGCCACCATCCATCATCTCTAATTAGAGGCATACTATATGGGCAGTTTGTGCGTCTTAGACGCAACTGCTCTACAGATGAAATTTT
Source organism: Hyperolius riggenbachi (assembly GCF_040937935.1). Taxonomy (NCBI): domain Eukaryota; kingdom Metazoa; phylum Chordata; class Amphibia; order Anura; family Hyperoliidae; genus Hyperolius; species Hyperolius riggenbachi. Next base: position 322,814,423 of record NC_090646.1, on the reverse strand, counting down.
TCGTGGAGAAGCACGAGACATGTACAAAAGATTCCGAGAGAGAGGCTATTCACATCGTATACTCAGAAGAGCACTAAAAAGAGCTTGGAGTATGAATAGAACCTCTCTAATCCAGCCCTCCTCAAAGGGAGAAGAAGAGCAAAATTCTGATCAATTTGTGAGGATGGTGTCTAGATATGGCTCCCATTGGGAAGATTTTAGACAAATTTTAACGAAAAATTGGGGGATCTTGACCTCATCCCCTGAAATAGCACAAATTATAGGACCTAGACCTTTACTAACAGCACGACGTGCTCAAAATCTAAGAGATAAACTTGTACATAGTGAATACACAAGATATAATCCTATCTGGTTAAACAAGATGATTCCCAATGGGACCTATAGATGTGGCAGGTGTAAAATGTGCCCATTTATAAACAGACAAGACAATAAGACGTTTACAAACAGTACCGGGACTAAGACCTTTGAAATTAGATCCCATATAAATTGCCAAACAAAGAGAGTAATATATATGATAGAATGCCCCTGCAAACTCAAATATATAGGCAAAACCAAAAGAATGTTTAAAGAGAGAGTCTTGGAACACTTGCGCCTAATAGAGGACAAAGATGAAGAAAAAAGCTACCTGGCAACACACTATGCAGAAGTCCATCAGAGTAGCCTTGAAGGCACTCAAGTCAAAGGGTTGTATAAGCTGAACGTTTCAGCTAGGAGGGGTGACTATGACGATCTGCTCTACTGTAAAAAGGCCATGTGGATATATAAGCTAGATACGCTGTATCCACGTGGCCTCAACAGGGAGCTTGATCTAAAATCCTTCCTACGTCTAGAAGCATATAGATAACTATGGATCAGCACTATCCCTGTCTGTATCTGTCCATACCTTCTGAATGAATAGTATGAGTGACTGGATATGAATAAAAATGAAAAAGAAAAAACAAAATATCTTAATGCCCAAATAGGGCTTAGATGTACTAGGATCACTACACCTTTAAAAGAATGGAGAATATTCTCCTAGTAAAAAATGTATTAACCTAAGCCTGAGAAGTGAAATTGAAAAGGCTCTATTTGCACTCAGTGGACAAATTGAAAAATGCATTATAGTATGTCATTTTTAAGTATAATGGAGGCTATTTGTTCCTGTAAAAAGTGCACGGATTTATTGCAGAACTCTTTAAATGACCTACTGGCATCTTGTAGACAACTTGAAAAGTGCACTCTAGCCTTGAGCAAGAGAGACCCAAACAGAACCTATCAGATGCGAGATGGGAGGAGACGAGGTAAAACTTAAGAGGAGCGAAGTAAGGTGGGAGGATACACCCTGAAGAAACGCCCAAAGGGGCGCGAAACGCGTCGGTGGGCAGAACCACTCCACGTCTGTCCAGACCTGCCTACCACTACGTAGCACGCCGAATTACCGCTCGCCGGAGACGCGAGAGACGCGGAGCAGAAGCGTGAGCCAAAAGCGGAGACCCATGGCCCAAACACGCTGGGACGCCAGCCTGCCGAGGGTCCGCTAAAATCGCCGCCCAGTTGCCGCACTCCGTGCATATGCTGAAGCATCGACCAGCAACCGGTATGAGAGAGGCGTCACGGCAGAATACTATGTGGTGAGATACCTGCACAACTCTGCACTACTGTAATCTATGAAATGTGGACTAACTACACTACTAATCAATGTGCTAGCACGAGAAGATGCAAAACGCTTGAGCTAAAATGCACTAACTGGATATATGCTTATATGCCTAGCTTCCCTGGCTTAATTGACCGCACGGATATATACTAATAACATCTTGTAGTGTCCAACTAAGGACAAGTGAAAAGCTAACTAACTAAATATAGCAGACCTATGTTTCTGAGTAACTATATGCATGAACATGTGTGAGGAGTATGCTTGCTGTATGTTATCATAAGCTGGCCAGCAATGTGGCATTTGTAGTTCCGCTGTACTTCCTATTGATTTTATTATACCCTATATTCTTTCCTTGATCCCGATTTCCCTATTTTAATGCTTTATCACTACTGAATAAATAAACAATTTTGATACGTTTGCCTAGATACACGGAATACCTAATCTTTCTTAATTTAAAATGCAAATGACTGGTTGTGTATTTCAGTGCAGTGCTAATTTGAAAAAGCGTATATCGTTTTGATAGAGTTATTTCTCACAAATAAATAACGCTGTAGCCTGCACAGCTATACAGATCCTAGAGGTTTAGTCACCTCTAATGTTTATAGTCTCAGAGGAATACCCCCTAAATTTAGCATCCCAAAATGGCAAGAAAGGGGTATTCCTGCAAAGAGGCCTACATGATTCTGGCCGAGTCGGGTGAGAGTGATTGGGACTTCTCATCCAAAGAATCATCCGGCTCAGAATACGAACCTGTAGATAGCAGTGGCTCTCTGACCGATAGCGTTGATGACGAGGTTGGGGTCCCTGCTAGCGCCAGGCGTACCCGACCCTATGTCAGTGGACCGCAGGTGGCGCAGTATCAACCTCAAGGGCAGCAGAGTGGTGCTAGCGCTGATCCAGGTTTTCATGGTAAGGCATGCACCAGCAGCACAGCACATCCTGGACTTGGAACCAGTACTGCCATAGACCCTGGTGAAGTGGCGAGCACCAGCATGGTAGTTGAAACTGGTTCGGTGGCACGTGCAGTAAGACCCCGGTCGCAGCCACCAGGAACACGGGCCCGCAGAACCCCTACACTCCCAGAGGTGCTGGCAAATCCTGATTGGCAACCCCCTGGTTCCGCAGCACCCATAGTGCCCCCTTTCGACTTGACCATCCTGACCAAAAGCTGCTCTCCAGATCTTGAAGTCCTCCTAATCAACTGCAGACCGTACTACTCACTCACCGAGGGAATTTGCCTCTTTTGTACTTGCCGGGGTCTACATCCCCCCCGACGCAGACGTCAAGAGTGCCACACGTACCCTAAGTGACACCATCGCGAAATGGGAAACGGCCCTGCCAGACTCCCTCTTCATCATCATGGGGGACTTTAACCAAGACCACCTCCACTCAGAGATGCCACGCTACGTACAGCACATCACATGCTCAACTAGGAACCAGAACACTCTGGATCATTGCTATACCATCCTCAGGGGCACTTACAAGGCTATCTCTCGAGCAGCCCTCGGCAACTCAGACCATTGCCTCATCCAACTGATTCCTACCTACAAAAGGCGACTTGAGAACTCCAAACCAGCCCTAAAGTCAACCAAGAAATGGACGACGGAAGCAAAGCTAAAACTACAGGCCTGCTTTGACTGCACTGACTGGTCAGCCCTTGCCCCTCCGAACGGTGACCTAGATGAATGGGCAGATAGCGTCACATCCTACATCAATTTCTGCGAGGACATGTGCATCCCGTCAAAGTCCTATAGCGTGTACCCCAACAATAAACCCTGGTTCAACAACAAGCTTCAGAGTCTGTACAAGTAATCCTGCGCTCACATATATCTCCTCCCCTCCGTGGTAGTCTTATATATAGAAAAAAGAGAAAACACAAAACATAGCATAATACTGTTTCAATAACCTATATCTTTTATACAGTCCCCAATGCCTTGCATGCATTCATAAATCCACCAGCGGTCAGTTGTCATAAGCCCTCACCGTGTGACACCATTTACCGCGCCACAGCCAACAGAAAGAACCCTGTGCAGTAAGCACTTAGTCAACCTGGCAGAAAAATGGTGAAAAACAGGCACTTCCGCAGTGATTACACCACACGCAGGGTCTCACAGGTCCTCACCCTCTATTTTGGCTGCCCAAGCACAGACAGCAGTAAAAGCACAGACCCACAGGTTCGAATCCCCTCCTCCTGTGTGTCGATCATTAACCACCACCACTAGCCTCTCACCTTTTGGGCTGCTGTCCAAGTTATAAGACAGCAACCACACTTTTGGTTTTTATCCCCAGCAATCTCCTCAGCGTTTCTTCAGCGGTACAGTAAATCTCCCAGAATAAAATCCATCCAACCTAATGACTGAAGGAGCTCAACATAGTGTAAAACTGTATCATTTATTAAAAGTTAAAAAGTAGTGCACTCACATCTCCCAAGTAAAAACAGCGCATATCAACAATATAATCCAGCATGCCGACTTGCCCACGCCTCTAAGCTCCGCCCAACGCGTTTCGTACTTCCGTACTCATCAGGGGCTGGAGGCGTCTGGGTAATCTGTGTTTTTATATCCACCATCCTGACTCGTTAACCTGCCGGCGTTATGCCCATCAACAAGATGGCCGCTTGAATACTTCCGCCCTCAGCATTTCCCAGCAGACTCTGGCTGCTTCCTGTCCCAGCATCATATTACCCAATAGAAAATGTCTGCGTCAGACCAGGCGTACCTCTAGTCCCATCACCTGCCTTCAACAGCAGAGCTCCGGTCCGTCCCACCTCGGACGTCATGAGGTTCCGCCCCCCGGCATCATTCCGTAGACATACTAAAAACAAATACGGAATAAAAATACGGAATCGGCTCATGACCTAAAACGAAAAAAGAGCCGATTCTCATACAGCATCACTTGCAATTATTCCTAATGTGTCTAACCAACTAAGGTAAAAAAGGAAAAAAGAAAAAGGAAAAAAAGGGGGGGGGGTTATGCTAATGTATGTATACACACATACCCTCGCCTCAAACCCCGATGGACGCACCCGCTCCATAACAAGCTATACAGATCACATAGCAGCATAACTAATACATAGGTCAGCTAACTGCACATTATCCAATACATAAATATATAACAACTCCTAATAGTACAATATACTCCTACTAAGTGCACACATGGTAATCATTTTGCCCCACAGGCACACACTGCATACACTACGGGTGAAGGGAAGGGGGGGGGGAGGGGGGAGGGTTGAGGGAAGGGGGGGGGAAGGGGTATGCAATGCACCTGCAGAGAGACGGGTGGGAGTTAGACACCCTTGGACCTCCCAGTTTAGTCATCTGATATAAAACAATTGAGATCAAACTCAATATTGAGACCCCTTGGATGCATGGTCTGCATTTCAAATATCCATTGTGATTCCAACTTGGATAATTCCCTCATCCTATTGCAACCCCTCCATTTCCATGTTAACTTCTCTATCCCACAGAACCGTAAACCCGTCGGATCCCTAGCATGTTTCTCAGAAAAGTGTTTAGATAAATTATGTGCCTCATTACCCTTCTTGATGTTCCTTACATGTTCCCCAATGCGTTCCTTCAGTTTCCTTGTCGTCCTCCCTATGTATTGGTACCCGCATGGACACCAACACAAATACACCACATGGTGCGTATTACACGTGATACAATCCCTTATTTTATATTCTTTACCATTACTCCATCCCACAAACTGCTGTCCCCTAAATCCCTGCGCTTCCCTACATCCCACACAGTTATGGCAGGGAAAAAAACCTTTATTACCCAGTAAATCTCCCCTATGGACTTTTGGGCCATCTATAAAGCTAGGGACTAGTAACTGTTGCAAATTCTGTGCCCTCCTATATATAAACCGTGGTTGTGCTGGTATTTTTGATCCCAAAACATTATCAGCCCTCAGTATATTCCAGTGCTTCTTGAACACTCGTTCCACCTCGTCCTACCTAGAGTTGTAATCCAATAATATGGCATATTCAAAATTGGTCCCATCTTGTGTTCTACTCCTCCCATTTTGTAACATTTGTTCCCTGTCAATACTCTCAGTTGCTTCCCTAATCTGTACTAATTTCTCCCTATCATAGCCTTTCTCAACAAACCTATCAATTAACATATCTGTCTGCTCCCTAAAGTCAGTGATCTCTGAACAGATTGGTGAGCCAATTTCTGTGATGGCAGCTGGAGTATGGAATATAACCATTTCTATCTGTTTTCTTGAAATGTGTCCTCATCTGTAGTCTGTCCAGTTTCCTATAGAGATCCAGGTCTAGGAAGCAAATTCTATCTTGGCTGTATTCCGCCGTGAGCCTAATTCCTCTATCATTGGAGTTAAGCCAGCGCAAATACTTCTCAAATTCCTCTGCACTATCTGTCTGCTGGTCTCACCAATAGATCTTTCCTCTCTGCCAATTTGAGAGCTGTCACAAGCTCACCATCTTTTCTCAAAAATTTGTAAGGAAACTGAATATTAAAAAATACTTTATATCAAAGGGGATGCTATTAATAGGAATAATGTGGCTACGGAGTATGTACATACAGGCCTGCGCAATAGGTCATTGTTCAACCCAGGAGGTAGCAGCACAGGAAGCACTGTTGAAACTTTCAAACGTCTCATAGTAGCAGATTTAGAAAAATTAGAGGACCAGAGAAAAGATGGTGAGCTTGTGACAGCTCTCAAATTGGCAGAGAGGAAAGATCTATTGGTGAGACCAGCAGACAAGGGGGGGGTGGGGTGGTTGTCATGAGGAAAGAACAATATGTGGAAGAATTGGATAGAATAGTTGGCGATATATCAACTTATGAGAAATTGAGAGGGGACCCCACAAAAAAGTACACAGATAAATTAAGAACCATTTTAAGAGGAGGTTTGGAGGCCAATATAATTAATGATGCAGAATTCAAATACCTTATGATTGACACCCCAAGAATTCCGGTTATCTACCAAAATCCGAAGATTCATAAAAATTTAGAAAAAAACCCGGGTAGACCCATAATTAGTGGTATAGAATCCCTTAATCAACGGGTGGGAGAATATATTGATACATTTTTGCAGCCAATAGTACGAAAACTGCCACATTTGATTGACGACACAAAGCAGATGATCCAGGAGGTAGAGAAGCTGCGGTTGAGAGAGGGTGACCTATTAGTGACCGCTGACGTGGCATCTTTGTACACAATAATACCCCATGACTTAGGGTTACAAGCGGTTGAACATGCCCTGGTGGATGAGGGAATTCTAAAAAGGGAGCAAATTCTATTTATCCTACGTCTTTTGGAATTTGTTTTGTTTCATAATTATTTTTGGTATGCGGGTGATTATTACAGACAGATTACAGGATGTGCTATGGGGGCCAAATTCGCCCCCAGTGTAGCGAATATTTTTATGGATAAATGGGAAAGAGAGGTACTAAGACACAGTAGGAGCGGCCCAGTAGGAAACTGGTTTCGGTACATTGATGACCTCTGCATTATCTGGGGTGATAGTGCAGAGGAATTTGAGAAGTATTTGCGCTGGCTTAACTCCAATGATAGAGGAATTAGGCTCACGGCGGAATACAGCCAAGATAGAATTAGCTTCCTAGACCTGGATCTCTATAGGAAACTGGACAGACTACAGATGAGGACACATTTCAAGAAAACAGATAGAAATGGTTATATTCCATACTCCAGCTGCCATCACAGAAATTGGCTCACCAACATACCCAAAGGCCAAATGTATAGAATTAGAAGGATCTGTTCAGAGATCACTGACTTTAGGGATCAGACAGATATGTTAATTGATAGGTTTGTTGAGAAAGGCTATGATAGGGAGAAATTAGTACAGATTAGGGAAGCAACTGAGAGTATTGACAGGGAACAAATGTTACAAAATGGGAGGAGTAGAACACAAGATGGGACCAATTTTGAATATGCCATATTATTGGATTACAACTCTAGGTAGGACGAGGTGGAACGAGTGTTCAAGAAGCACTGGAATATACTGAGGGCTGATAATGTTTTGGGATCAAAAATACCAGCACAACCACGGTTTATATATAGGAGGGCACAGAATTTGCAACAGTTACTAGTCCCTAGCTTTATAGATGGCCCAAAAGTCCATAGGGGAGATTTACTGGGTAATAAAGGTTTTTTTCACTGCCATAACTGTGTGGGATGTAGGGAAGCGCAGGGATTTAGGGGACAGCAGTTTGTGGGATGGAGTAATGGTAAAGAATATAAAATAAGGGATTGTATCACGTGTAATACGCACCATGTGGTGTATTTGTGTTGGTGTCCATGCGGGTACCAATACATAGGGATGACGACAAGGAAACTGAAGGAACGCATTGGGGAACATGTAAGAAACATCAAGAAGGGTAATGAGGCACATAATTTATCTAAACACTTTTCTGAGAAACATGCTAGGGATCCGACGGGTTTACGGTTCTGTGGGATAGAGAAGTTAACATGGAAATGGAGGGGTTGCAATAGGATGAGGGAATTATCCAAGTTGGAATCACAATGGATATTTGAAATGCAGACCATGCATCCAAGGGGTCTCAATATTGAGTTTGATCTCAATTGTTTTATATCAGATGACTAAACTGGGAGGTCCAAGGGTGTCTAACTCCCACCCGTCTCTCTGCAGGTGCATTGCATACCCCTCCCCCCCCCCTTCCCTCAACCCTCCCCCCCCTCCCTTCCCCCCCTTCCCTTCACCCGTAGTGTATGCAGTGTGTGCCTGCGGGGCAAAATGATTACCATGTGTGCACTTAGTAGGAATATATTGTACTATTAGGAGTTGTTATATATTTATGTATTGGATAATGTGCAGTTAGCTGACCTATGTATTAGTTATGCTGCTATGTGATCTGTATAGCTTGTTATGGAGCGGGTGCGTCCATCGGGGTTTGAGGCGAGGGTATGTGTGTATACATACATTAGCATAACCCCCCCCCCCCTTTTTTTTCCTTTTTCTTTTTTCCTTTTTTACCTTAGTTGGTTAGACACATTAGGAATAATTGCAAGTGATGCTGTATGAGAATCGGCTCTTTTTTCGTTTTAGGTCATGAGCCGATTCTGTATTTTTATTCCGTATTTGTTTTTAGTATGTCTACGGAATGATGCCGGGGGGCGGAACCTCATGACGTCCGAGGTGGGACGGACCGGAGCTCTGCTGTTGAAGGCAGGTGATGGGACTAGAGGTACGCCTGGTCTGACGCAGACATTTTCTATTGGGTAATATGATGCTGGGACAGGAAGCAGCCAGAGTCTGCTGGGAAATGCTGAGGGCGGAAGTATTCAAGCGGCCATCTTGTTGATGGGCATAACGCCGGCAGGTTAACGAGTCAGGATGGTGGATATAAAAACACCGATTACCCATACGCCTCCAGCCCCTGATGAGTACGGAAGTACGAAACGCGTTGGGCGGAGCTTAGAGGCGTGGGCAAGTCGGCATGCTGGATTACATTGTTGATATGCGCTGTTTTTACTTGGGAGATGTGAGTGCACTACTTTTTAACTTTTAATAAATGATACAGTTTTACACTATGTTGAGCTCCTTCAGTCATTAGGTTGGATGGATTTTATTCTGGGAGATTTACTGTACCGCTGAAGAAACGCTGAGGAGATTGCTGGGGATAAAAACCAAAAGTGTGGTTGCTGTCTTATAACTTGGACAGCGGCCCAAAAGGTGAGAGGCTAGTGGTGGTGTTTGTTAATGATCGACACACAGGAGGAGGGGATTCGAACCTGTGGGTCTGTGCTTTTACTGCTGTCTGTGCTTGGGCAGCCAAAATAGAGGGTGAGGACCTGTGAGACCCTGCGTGTGGTGTAATCACTGCGGAAGTGCCTGTTTTTCACCATTTTTCTGCCAGGTTGACTAAGTGCTTACTGCACAGGGTTCTTTCTGTTGGCTGTGGCTCGGTAAATGGTGTCACACGGTGAGGGCTTATGACAACTGACCGCTGGTGGATTTATGAATGCATGCAAGGCATTGGGGACTGTATAAAAGATATAGGTTATTGAAACAGTATTATGCTATGTTTTGTGTTTTCTCTTTTTTCTTTATATAATACTACCACGGAGGGGAGGAGATACATGTGAGCGCAGGATTACTTGTACAGACTCTGGATTACACACTATATGCTTGGTGACCGATTCTGCGATCCATGGACATGTAAAATGATGAACTGAGTTATTCATATCTTGTTAAATTTTGCACATATTTTGCATCTGGGTTTACCAGGAGTGAGTGAGCGCACTTTTTGTTGTATTTATTGTCTGAAATTGAAGCATAGTTGGAAGTGCAGCACACCCACTATGGAATTGTTTAATGTATTTAATAGAGGACAAATAGATTTAGATACCATTTTTTCCAAAGAAAGTAACCCAGAAAATGGGAATGTAGAAAATTGCTTTAGGAATATGCACACTCTGATGCACAAGGAAATCAACACCTGGTGGGATATGGCCAGTCTCAAAAAATCAATTAAGGAAGGTATTATCCCCAAGCGGTTCAGATGGGATATAATGGTAAATGATGGTGAGGAAGGAGAGGAAAATGATAGGGAATTAGGAGAATTCCTGAATGAGTGTGGAATAAATTTGTTGAAAATTTTATTGAAGCGTAAAAACACGAGAGCGGAGAGGATCAAAAATGAGATAGAGGAGCAGAAGACCAAACTGGAGGTTTTTAAAGATAATAGTGATTTTAGACAGCGCACAGAGGAGATGGTTAAGAACCTGGTGAGAACGGACAAGGAAGTCGGTGAGACAAAAGTTGGCCGTTTTCAACGGGATTGGCAGGACTATAAGAATAAACAGGCGTATAGATGGCAGGTTGAGCAGCTAAGAAGGAAGGAGAGAATAGAGAAAGCATCAGCCAACACGGTTGGTGCTGAGGTGAAACCGCTAGGTGAGTATCGTCCATATGATCATGTGATACAGGGAGGGGGAGGGGCAATACCCAGACAGGCACAATACAGGCCCCCAGGATTGGGACAAAGGTGGGGAGAGAGTCCCAGACCCCATTATGTTAATCATGGTAGAACCAATAGGGGAACAGGACATCAGAGGGAGGTGCATTATGGTGGGAGTGGGGGATGGCGAAGTCATTATGAATCACCTAGAACCCCGGGATACAGACCGCCCACTAGCTTCCAGAGATCCAAACGGAACTGGAAACCGCAGAATATGCAATACCATAACTCAGAACAGGTGCCTACACAGAATCGTTATGACCCTTTGAATGAGGTTGGGGATGATTTTTTTGGGAAGATATGGGACGAGATGAGGAGACAACGGGTGGGGGAGGGGGAGCTGGACCCGGGTGGGGGGGGACGAAAACGAGGAATAGAAGAGGGTGCAGAGGGGGGAGAGGAAAAAAGAAGTAGGTAAAAGGAAAGGGTATTTTTAATGTCAGCCAGTTGAATTGAAACCCGAGGAAGTGGCTATTCTGGATAAAGGTCTCAAATATGCCCCGAGGCAGGGATTGAATACGTTTGGGACATACATCAATATTCAAAAATTTGTAAGGAAACTGAATATTAAAAAATACTTTATATCAAAGGGGGATGCTATTAATAGGAATAATGTGGCTACGGAGTATGTACATACAGGCCTGCGCAATAGGTCATTGTTCAACCCAGGAGGTAGCAGCACAGGAAGCACTGTTGAAACTTTCAAACGTCTCATAGTAGCAGATTTAGAAAAATTAGAGGACCAGAGAAAAGATGGTGAGCTTGTGACAGCTCTCAAATTGGCAGAGAGGAAAGATCTATTGGTGAGACCAGCAGACAAGGGGGGTGGGGTGGTCGTCATGAGGAAAGAACAATATGTGGAAGAATTGGATAGAATAGTTGGCGATATATCAACTTATGAGAAATTGAGAGGGGACCCCACAAAAAAGTACACAGATAAATTAAGAACCATTTTAAGAGGAGGTTTGGAGGCCAATATAATTAATGATGCAGAATTCAAATACCTTATGATTGACACCCCAAGAATTCCGGTTATCTACCAAAATCCGAAGATTCATAAAAATTTAGAAAAACCCTCGGGTAGACCCATAATTAGTGGGATAGAATCCCTTAATCAACGGGTGGGAGAATATATTGATACATTTTTGCAGCCAATAGTACGAAAACTGCCACATTTGATTGACGACACAAAGCAGATGATCCAGGAGGTAGAGAAGCTGCGGTTGAGAGAGGGTGACCTATTAGTGACCGCTGACGTGGCATCTTTGTACACAATAATACCCCATGACTTAGGGTTACAGGCGGTTGGACATGCCCTGGTGGATGAGGGAATTCTAAAAAGGGAGCAAATTCTATTTATCCTACATCTTTTGGAATTTGTTTTGTTTCATAATTATTTTTGGTATGCGGGTGATTATTACAGACAGATTACAGGATGTGCTATGGGGGCCAAATTCGCCCCCAGTGTAGCGAATATTTTTATGGATAAATGGGAAAGAGAGGTACTAAGACACAGTAGGAGCGGCCCAGTAGGAAACTGGTTTCGGTACATTGATGACCTCTGCATTATCTGGGGTGATAGTGCAGAGGAATTTGAGAAGTATTTGCGCTGGCTTAACTCCAATGATAGAGGAATTAGGCTCACGGCGGAATACAGCCAAGATAGAATTAGCTTCCTAGACCTGGATCTCTATAGGAAACTGGACAGACTACAGATGAGGACACATTTCAAGAAAACAGATAGAAATGGTTATATTCCATACTCCAGCTGCCATCACAGAAATTGGCTCACCAACATACCCAAAGGCCAAATGTATAGAATTAGAAGGATCTGTTCAGAGATCACTGACTTTAGGGATCAGACAGATATGTTAATTGATAGGTTTGTTGAGAAAGGCTATGATAGGGAGAAATTAGTACAGATTAGGGAAGCAACTGAGAGTATTGACAGGGAACAAATGTTACAAAATGGGAGGAGTAGAACACAAGATGGGACCAATTTTGAATATGCCATATTATTGGATTACAACTCTAGGTATGACGAGGTGGAACGAGTGTTCAAGAAGCACTGGAATATACTGAGGGCTGATAATGTTTTGGGATCAAAAATACCAGCACAACCACGGTTTATATATAGGAGGGCACAGAATTTGCAACAGTTACTAGTCCCTAGCTTTATAGATGGCCCAAAAGTCCATAGGGGAGATTTACTGGGTAATAAAGGTTTTTTTCCCTGCCATAACTGTGTGGGATGTAGGGAAGCGCAGGGATTTAGGGGACAGCAGTTTGTGGGATGGAGTAATGGTAAAGAATATAAAATAAGGGATTGTATCACGTGTAATACGCACCATGTGGTGTATTTGTGTTGGTGTCCATGCGGGTACCAATACATAGGGAGGACGACAAGGAAACTGAAGGAACGCATTGGGGAACATGTAAGGAACATCAAGAAGGGTAATGAGGCACATAATTTATCTAAACACTTTTCTGAGAAACATGCTAGGGATCCGACGGGTTTACGGTTCTGTGGGATAGAGAGGTTAACATGGAAATGGAGGGGTTGCAATAGGATGAGGGAATTATCCAAGTTGGAATCACAATGGATATTTGAAATGCAGACCATGCATCCAAGGGGTCTTAATATTGAGTTTGATCTCAATTGTTTTATATCAGATGACTAAATTGGGAGGTCCAAGGGTGTCTAACTCCCACCCGTCTCTCTGCAGGTGCATTGCATACCCCTTCCCCCCCTTCCCTCAACCCTCGCACCCCCCCCCCCTTCCCTTCACCCGTAGTGTATGCAGTGTGTGCCTGCGGGGCAAAATGATTACCATGTGTGCACTTAGTAGGAATATATTGTACTATTAGGAGTTGTTATATATTTATGTATTGGATAATGTGCAGTTAGCTGACCTATGTATTAGTTATGCTGCTATGTGATCTGTATAGCTTGTTATGGAGCGGGTGCGTCCATCGGGGTTTGAGGCGAGGGTATGTGTGTATACATACATTAGCATAACCCCCCCCCCTTTTTTTTCCTTTTTCTTTTTTCCTTTTTTACCTTAGTTGGTTAGACACATTAGGAATAATTGCAAGTGATGCTGTATGAGAATCGGCTCTTTTTTCGTTTTAGGTCATGAGCCGATTCTGTATTTTTATTCCGTATTTGTTTTTAGTATGTCTATGGAATGATGCCGGGGGGCGGAACCTCATGACGTCCGAGGTGGGATGGACCGGAGCTCTGCTGTTGAAGGCAGGTGATGGGACTAGAGGTACGCCTGGTCTGACGCAGACATTTTCTATTGGGTAATATGATGCTGGGACAGGAAGCAGCCAGAGTCTGCTGGGAAATGCTGAGGGCGGAAGTATTCAAGCGGCCATCTTGTTGATGGGCATAACGCCGGCAGGTTAACAAGTCAGGATGGTGGATATAAAAACACCGATTACCTATACGCCTCCAGCCCCTGATGAGTACGGAAGTACGAAACGCGTTGGGCGGAGCTTAGAGGCGTGGGCAAGTCGGCATGCTGGATTACATTGTTGATGTGCGCTGTTTTTACTTGGGAGATGTGAGTGCACTACTTTTTAACTTTTAATAAATGATACAGTTTTACACTATGTTGAGCTCCTTCAGTCATTAGGTTGGATGGATTTTATTCTGGGAGATTTACTGTACCGCTGAAGAAACGCTGAGGAGATTGCTGGGGATAAAAACCAAAAGTGTGGTTGCTGTCTTATAACTTGGACAGCGGCCCAAAAGGTGAGAGGCTAGTGGTGGTGTTTGTTAATGATCGACACACAGGAGGAGGGGATTCGAACCTGTGGGTCTGTGCTTTTACTGCTGTCTGTGCTTGGGCAGCCAAAATAGAGGGTGAGGACCTGTGAGACCCTGCGTGTGGTGTAATCACTGCGGAAGTGCCTGTTTTTCACCATTTTTCTGCCAGGTTGACTAAGTGCTTACTGCACAGGGTTCTTTCTGTTGGCTGTGGCAACTGTGGTAAATGGTGTCACACGGTGAGGGCTTATGACAACTGACCGCTGGTGGATTTATGAATGCATGCAAGGCATTGGGGACTGTATAAAAGATATAGGGTATTGAAACAGTATTATGCTATGTTTTGTGTTTTCTCTTTTTTCTATATATAATACTACCACGGAGGGGAGGAGATACATGTGAGCGCAGGATTACTTGTACAGACTCTGGATTACACACTATATGCTTGGTGACCGATTCTGCGATCCATGGACATGTAAAATGATGAACTGAGTTATTCATATCTTGTTAAATTTTGCACATATTTTGCATCTGGGTTTACCAGGAGTGAGTGAGCGCACTTTTTGTTGTATTTATTGCCAACAACAAGCTTCGCCTGCTACGAAGAGCCAAGGAGGGAGCCCACAATAGTTGCAACCTTGAGGAGTTCAGGAAGGCCAAAAACACCCTTAACAAAGAACTGAAAGCGGAAAAAAGAAGGTTCTCTGATAAACTGCGGCTGAGTCTCTGCTCAAACAACTCGCGCAAAGTCTGGAAAGATCTCAAGGTGGCCACAAACTTTAAGACTCCCCCCCCCCCATCACATGACTCCCAGCACTAAGCTAGCTGAAGATCTGAATAGGTTGTACTACAGGTTTGATGACAACCAAGAAGATGTACCCCACGACCAGGTGCCACCGGTCATGACCTCTTCATACTAGCCCAGGCCCCCAAGCTGCACTGATGGTTTCAGAGGCCAAGGTCCTGAGATACCTTAAGCTACTCAACCCCCGGAAAGCTTCGGGCCCAGATGGTGTGTCAAACCTCTGCCTAAAAACCTGTGCAGACCAACTGGCCCCAGTCCTCACTTCCCTGTTCTCACAATCCATAAAGGAACGCAGGGTTCCCTCTTGCCTAAAAATCTCCACAATCATCCCCATCCCAAAGAAACCAGGTGCCACTGACCTAAAAATTTCAGACCGGTCGCACTAACATCAAACATAATGAAGGTCTTCGAGTGGCTGGTCCTTTCCCACCTGAAACACACCACCAAGGATTTGATGGATCCTTATCAGTTCGCCTACAGGGCCAACAGGTCTGTGGAGGATGCCATCAATATCAGCCTGGAGCATGGTTTGAGCCACCTAGACAGACCAAAGACCAATCTGAGGATCCTCCTCTTGGACTTCAGCTCCGCCTTCAATACCATTAGCCCCGACATCCTCTCTGACAGGCTAGTTCTCCTCAATGTGCATCCCAGCCTCTGTAGCTGGCTGAAGGACTTTCTCTCAAACAGGACTCAGACAGTCAACCTGGGCACCTTCTCCTCGCAGATGCGAGTCACCAACACGGGTGCCCCCCAGGGCTGTGTCCTGTCCCCAATGCTGTTCTCGCTGTACACAAACTCCTGCATCTCAACAAACAACTTGGTCCAGGTCATCAAGTTTGCAGATGATACCACCATCCTTGGTCTTATAGAAGGGAGCGATGAACGAGCCTATCGCCAACAGATTGCGAATATCTGCAACTGGTGCAAGGCAAACAAGCTTGTACTGAACACAGCTAAAACCGCAGAACTGATCATTGATTTCAGAAAAGGCCGTCCCGAACTCCCCCTGGTCCTCATCGAAGGCACTGAGGTGGCCAGGGTCCCACACGCACGTTTCATAGGCACCACCATATCCAGCAACCTAAGGTGGGAGGCAAACATCACAATGATCCAGAAGAAAGTGCAACAACGGCTGTTTTTCCCACGACAGATGAAAATGTTTGGAATGTCGCAAGACATTATGACCTGCTTCTACTCTGCTGCCATTGAGTCAATACTTGGCTCTTCCATCATCGTGTGGTATGCAGGGGCCTCTGCGAGCAACAGGTACAGACTACAAAGAGTCATAAAGTCTGCCGAAAGGATCATCGGTACTCCCCTCCCACCACTCAACATTCTTTACTCGTCCAGACTACGCTCAAGGGCCGCTAGGATAGCAAGTGACCCCACCCACCCTGGCAACCGCTATTTGAGTCTCCTCCCCCTAGGCCGCCGCTACAGGTCCTTACCCACCAGGACCACTAGACATAGAAACACCTTTTTTCCACAAGCCATTGACCTCCTCAATGTTCCTTTCCAAGCGCACTCCCTAGCTCCAGCGCTTACACCCGGGTAGTAGCCCGCCCATGGTACATCACCTCAACTATTCTAGAGTTATTTAACTACTCTACTGCCCTCCTGTACTACTATTGTATATCTGTTTATGGTACTGTATATCTGTATTACTTGTCTTGTGCACTACTCGAGCCTGTCTGTGCCAAAAATAATTCCAGGTTCAAACCCCTGTACTTGGCCATTAAACTTAATTCTGATTCTGATCTGATTCTGATTCACCGCCCAGTCTGGAGTCCAGGTGGAGACAGATCATCTAGGATCGGCCCTAGACCTTTTTTATCTGTTCTTCACCAAGGATCTCTACGACTTAATTGTGGCTGAGACCAACCGTTATGCCAGACAATACATCACCGACAACCCGGATAGGTACTATGCCCAGCCTTTCCGGTGGAAAACACTCCAAGTTTCCGAACTTAAAACTTTTTGGGGCTTTCTCCTTAACATGTGTCTAGTCAAATGGAATGTATTGTGGTCTTATTGGTCTACACACCCAATACATCACCTGCCCATGTTCTCTGCTGCCATGTCCAGGACACGATTTGAGATGATCCTGTGCTTCCTGCACTTCAATGACAACACAACCTGTCATGAAAGTGACCACCCTGCTTATGACCGGCTCCACAAAATTCGGCCCCTCATAGACCACCTGTCATCAAAGTTTGCAGATGCTTATACCCCTGAACGGCACATCTGCGTAGACGAGTCCCTCATGCATTTTACCGGGCGCCTTGGCATCAAACAGTACATCCCAAGCAAGCGTGCCCGGTATGGGGTGAAACCTTATAAGCTCTGTGAAAGGGCCACAGGCTATTCTTATGGTTTAAGGGTCTATGAGGGTAAAGACTTAAAATTGGAGTCGGTCGGATGCCCTGACTACCTGGGGAGCAGTGGCAAGATTGTGTGGGACTTGGTGTCACCTTTGTTCCAGAAGGGGTGCCATCTTTTTGTGGACAACTTTTACACAAGTGTGGCCCTCTATCAGCATTTAAAGATAGAAGGAATCCGCTGCTGTGGCACCATGTGGCCTAGTCGCCGGGGCTTCCCCCAACGGCTCGTTACTTCCCGGCTTGCACGGGGGGAGAGGGCTGCCTTGTGTACCGATGACCTGCTCGCGGTGAAATGGAAGGACAAGAGGGACGTTTACCTTCTGTCCACCATTCACACAGACTCGACAGTGCAAATTCACAGGGCAACTGAGGTCACTGAAAAACCCCTCGCCGTCCATGACTATAATGCTAACATGGGAGGAGTGGACTTCAATGGCCAGATGTTAAGGCGCTATTTAGTTTCCCGCAAAACCAGACACTGGTATAAAAAAGTGTCTGTTTATCTAATTCAATTGGCTATTTATAACAGCTTTGTTCTCTACAGTAAGGCTGGGAGAAGTGGATCTTTCCTTAAATTCCAGGAAGAGATCGTTACGGAACTCCTGTATCCAGGAGGTGCCGTGGCCCAACCCCAAAATGTAGTTAGCCGGCTACTTGAAAGGCACTACGCCTTTCCCATTCCGAGTGCCCCAAATCAACGCATACCAAGAAAACGTTGTTTTGTCTGCAGCAGGGCTGGAATAAGGCGTGACACCACTGTTTACTGTCCCACCTGTCCTGACCAGCCTGGCCTATGCCTAGGGGAGTGTTTCCAGAGGTATCATGAGCAGATACACTTTTAGAGAGTAGGGAACTCCAGACATAGCAGTAGGCACACAAGGGTCTCTGTGCTATTTCACACTGGCGCAATGCGTTAGGGAAAATTGCCTAGCGAAAGTCACACTTTGCAGTCCCCCCCTACGCCGGAAGTGCTTGACGTAATGCTAGTGCATGCCTACGTTACTGCGTGGCTTCTGCGGCAATTTGGGTCAGCCCGGAAGTCATGTTAGTCTACTGCGATGCAGTTAATTACTAGGCCGAATGCTACTCTTGCGGTATTCCCTGAAGGTCTGTTTTGGGCGATGCGGTGCGCGCGACCCACCGGATACGCCAATATGCAGTGTGAACCCAGACATCAGGTTTCCAGAGACCCATGTGCATAATGTACTTCGCCAAATCTCTGTGCGATTTGCACTTTACATGTTGTCCCATGGGGGAGGAGAGATTTGTCCTCAGAAAGGTAAGAAAAAAAAAAGAAAAACAGGTAAGCAAAAAAAGTTCCCAATGTTAATGATTTCCTCAGATTGTATCTGATCACACCCCCCTCATCACTATCTTAGTGATCTAAAAAAAAGGCTTCTCCCCCGCCCTCCTTGGTGAGGGTTACCTTGGTGGGTGTGGCCGGGCGCTGCGCGCTCCGATTGGCTGGGCATCCTCTCATAGGCCATGCAGGGCTTATGCTGTGATGTATGCTTGCACCACGCCCACCTGAGGAAACCGGAAGTGTCCGGTGAAACATGTCGTGGCTACACGTGGCATGCTTGGCGTGTGGATGGATGCTGCCCTGATGCTCCCGCCCGCTCTCTCTGCATTGGCTGACTCGTTCAGCCCTCCATCTCCCCTGTTACAATCTGCAAGTCACTGGACTGCACTCCACTGATACTACTCCGCATTTGTCTGGAACATACTTTGGATCACACACCTCATGGATGCAGTGGCCTTATACCTGGAGGCTGGACATCATGGACTCGGTACTGTATAGCACAGGCTCTTTGTTTGCACGAACTTTTGCTGCTTTGCTTGCTCAATTGCATACAGTGTCGGCTTCCTGTCATTTAACCACTCCATATCTATCTGGAGGCATATGCACCTACATGATACTAATAATGTCAGCATTTCATCTGCTACGCTGACACCTAAGCGCTTGGACTAACTGTTGTATCTAGCTATGCTTGACAAGCTGCCCTCACCTGCTGTTGTGTCCTGTTATGTACCAAAGCTGAGCTTTGCTGAAGTCGTTATTTTGCTGCTGCTCTAATTGATATATTCAAAGTTCTCTTGCGGAGCGGGGGAGTGCTGCCCTTTACTGCTTTAGTGACACTCCCAAAGGAACTGTCATTTTGTACTAAAGATTGAACCATCTGGATCCTTTTGGCCAATATAACCTTTTTTTGATAGGTTTATGACTATGATGTCTTTTTGGGGGGGAGCTGGGGTTCGTTATGTGGATGGAGTGTGATGTGTGAGTGCGGGGTGGTCTGATCAACCACCGCCTGTTTTTTAGGAGAATATTTCTTTATATTTTTTGATACATTTAATAAAAATTATGATATTTTATTAATCTAACGAGTTTGTATCTATACAGGATCTTCTCAAAAAATTTGCATATTGTGATAAAGTTCATTATTTTCTGTAATGTACTGATAAACATTAGACTTTCATATATTTTAGATTCATTACACACAACTGAAGTAGTTCCTGCCTTTTATTGTTTTAATATTGATGATTTTGGCTTACAGCTCATGAAAACCCCAAATTCCTATCTCAAAAAATTAGCATATTTCATCCGACCAATAAAAGAAAAGTGTTTTTAAAACAAAAAAAGTCAACCTTCAAATAATTATGTTCAGTTATGCACTCAATACTTGGTCGGGAATCCTTTTGCAGAAATGACTGCTTCAATGCGGCGTGGCATGGAGGCAATCAGCCTGTGGCACTGATCAGGTGTTATGGAGGCCCAGGATGCTTCGATAGCGGCCTTAACCACTTCCCGACCGCCCCCAGCCGATGGGCGGCGGCAAAGTCCGGGCCCAAACGACCGCAATACGCCCATCGGCGGGGGCGGCTGCGGGAGTGGCTATGCGGCGATCGCGTCATTCGTGACGCGATCAGCCGCCGGGGACTGGCTCCGCCCACCGTTCGCTGTAACCCGCCGGCCGTTCGAAAGCGTCGGCGGGTTACTAGCACCCGGATCGCCGCTACACGTATGTATAATAGGCTTTGTAATGTATACAAAGCCTATTATACTGGCTGCCTCCTGCCCTGGTGGTCCCAGTGTCCGAGGGACCACCAGGGCAGGCTGCAGCCACCCTAGTCTGCACCCAAGCACACTGATTTCCCCCCCCCCTGCCCCCTGATCGCCCACAGCACCCCTCAGACCCCCCCCCCTGCCCACCCCCCAGACCACTGTTTGCACCCAGTCACCTCCCTAATCACCCATCAATCACTCCCTGTCACTATCTGTCAACGCTATTTTTTTTTTAGTCCCTAATCTGCCCCCTACTCCCTCCTGATCACCCCCCCACCCCTCAGATTCTCCCCCCAGACCCCCCCCCCAGACCCCCCCCCCGTGTACTGTATGCATCTATCCCCCCTGATCACCTGTCAATCACCTGTCAATCACCCGTCAATCACCCGTGAATCACCCCCTGTCACTGCTACCCATCAATCAGCCCCTAGCCTGCCCCTTGCGGGCAATCTGATCACCCACCCACACCAATAGATCGCCCGCAGATCCGACATCCGATCACCTCCCAAGTGCAGTGTTTACATCTCTTCTCTCCTCTAAACACCCACTAATTACCCATCAATCACCCATCAATCACCCTCTATTACCACCTGTCACTGTTACCCATCAGATTAGACCCTAATCTGCCCCTTGCGGGCACCCAATCACCTGCCCACACGCTCAGATTGCCCTCAGACCCCCCCTTATCAATTCGCCAGTGCAATATTTACATCTGTTATTCCCTGTAATAACCCACTGATCACCTGTCAATTGTTATAATTTAAGTAGGCCTCAGTTACTTGGCCTGAGTTTTATGTAAAAGGCTTGTCCGCAGTGTATGCCTTTAAAATAAATAGAGGTTTTGTGATGCAGGCAGAGGCATCTCAGGGTCTGCGTGTAGCAGAGGATACACGCAGATACTGAGAACATGTTCCTAAAAGAAGGCCATCGGACTACTCTGACCTTAACACTACACCACAGGAACAGAAAACATTGGCCATATTTACTAAACATCCACGTTCCTGCATATGGGTCAAATGCCTCATTGATTATTAATCAAGTAGGTGTGTATGATGACACCACGAGTGGGTCCACCAATAATTTGGTCTAGGGGGTGGCGGAGATGATGTCATATTTAACTCTTTCCTAGTCGGTATAAAAGGCTGAGGGAGCTACGAGAGCTCACTTCTGCTTCTTCCTTCCGCACTAGCTAGCAAGGCTGACTGGGACGACTTCTAAGCATGTTCTTCCTTTCTGTAATCTGATATAATGTATGCTGTACATAGGTAGTTTAGTGTAACGTAGTTAGGAAGAAGGTACCTGATAGACTTCAGCAGGGAGTCTCATCACGAGCTTGTAACGCAACATGAAGATTGGCATAGCTAGGATATGATGACTGTATCTATCTGTCTTTCTGTGACTTGAATAAATAACGTAAACATTGAAGAAGCCTGAGAAAGTCTATATCCTGTTTGCGGTGTGGAGAGTCAAGTGATCTCACAGTCTGTGAGACGATGGTGTCGAAGCAAGGTGATAAGAACAGTTTATAACAGTGGCGCTGAAACCCTTCCCTGCCTAGCAAAACAGGCAGACGGGGCCGGGGCCGAAGAAGGTGTTTTCAAGATAATCCACAGCAAAACAAGCGGAATAGACGGAAGCGGACGGTAAAGCTTATCAAGCTGATACTGATAAGTGGTGTGGAAAGTGTGCGGGAGCCAAGCACACGGCAGCAATTCGAGAAATCAGCGGCGAAACTCTTGGACGTTACACTGTGACTGCATTGTGCACTGTAGTCACCAGCCGAAATATGGGTCGGACGGGACACTCCGGGGCCAGCTTGCAACTCGCTGTGGGAGATGTCGATCCACTGAGCCAGTCCAGTGTGGGGACGGAGATGACGGTGATTAAACGCTCAGAAAGTTCCGGAGTCCATGGACGTTTCGCAGGTGAAGTTGCGGGAATGCTGGTGAATTGCCAAGAATCTGCTGCTCAGGCAAGTTTGATTTACGTGGTGATATGGCGTTATCTGTGTTGTATTTTGGTTTTATAACAAGGAGAGGATAATGTGGTCATATGTACATTCTGTGTTAAGTGCAGCATGGAGGCTGCGTGCTTTTTTTTTTTTTTTTTTGTTGTTCCTTCTTCTAGGTTGGTTTTGTTTTTCTTTCTCCCCGTCCAGAGACTGGGAGTGATGCCAGCTGCGTTTTAGCCTAGCAGAGGGCGCCCCACGGAAGAGATAGGGGGGGGGGCGGCTGTCGAGCAGGTGGAGGGGAGAGAAGAAAGAGAGACATAGCTGAGTAGACAGGAGAGGGGAGTTGAGACAGTTGTAAAACTTAGAAGTAAGTTTTTCTTCGGTGAGCTGGTTTTTTTTCTAAGTAAGTTATAGTTGCAGCTGAGATAATGGGTGAGGTTTTTGTTTGTTTTTCCTCCGTGCGTTTCCAGTCAGAGCTGCTAACATGCTTGTAAATATCTGTATCTGTTATGTTGTTTAGCCAGTTTGTCTGTTGTGCGTTTCAGCAGTACTAGCTGTTAATATGGTTTAGAGTTACGCTGCGCGCTTGAGTAGGTTTGAGTCATGGCAGAGATAAACTGCAGATGATTTGTGAGGAGAGAGAGGTTTCTACGTTCCTGGGTGATGCTAAGAGGTAATATATTTAGCATTGCAGCTGTGACGCGGTTGGTCTCAAGTTTGGCAAGCATCCCAGAGAGTATAGGTAGCGGAAGGCTGACTCTCGGTAAAATGTATCGATGCTGTGTGTAACTATGCATAAAAATGTTTGTTCTGTGTGTATTTTGTTTTCTCTCCTAAGATATAGGAAACGAGAGGCTGCTATGGGAGCAGCCATCTTAGCTGGCAGTCCAGGACTCAAAATGGTGGCAGTGGAGAGAGCCCGCCCCCGAGAGTCATGGCCCCCACACGTCATGGCAGGGGGGAGGAGGGGCTGGGGGATCCACGTCACGTCAGGCTGTGCTCGCGGCTCCGGGCAGAGCAGCTGAAAGGGAGGGGGGTAGAAATACAGAGACAGTCTACTGAGTGTCTCGGTTCTCGAAGTATTTCCCCAGAGGCTTTTCCCTGAGTCCATGGAAAGGAATGCCAGGATACGTGCGCCAAGCTATTACTGTAAGATTAGCAGGAGCACGGATAGGAAAAGTGTCCCAGCTAGGTGCAGGGACACACGTAGCAGGGCAGGTCAGGAAAGTGTCTGTACTGAGTTGCTTACGGGATTATTCCTGTAAGTGGGGCACCGTAATGGGTGGTGCAGCATGAGTTCCCAATAGAGTATAGGGGGGGACAGTGCATCAGGGGGGTGCCGGAGGTGGAAAAAAGGGCGTCGCCGCTGCTGCAGAGCGGTAACGTTTTTTTCCGGTTTTTGTCGTGGACAGGGCCAGAGCTTGACTGAGAGGTCTATGCTGGGCTGGGGCGGTTTTTTTGTGTGTTTTTTTTCGTCCACTGATTGGTCAAATATGTTTTTTCCAGCTCCTATCAATTGTAGCACAAAGAACAACAACTGACCGCAGTTCATGGGGCAATTATACAGATGATAGAATTGCCATGTACAGAGTGACAGTGTATCAGTACGGTGTTTGCCATGTGACTACCTGCCAAGTGGGCATTCAGGGATCTGCATACAGGCATGTGACGCTGGTATGCTTAGCCCTGCACCCTGTGTAGTTTAAGTGTAAAGTGCCCCTTCCTACAGGGAGGCAGCCATTTTTTTTTGGGTAGTCTAGGTGGTGGCACGGCAAACATTGATCAGAGGGTACAACACACAGAACTTCTAGCAGAGCTGGTATCGCGATGAAGTTCTAGATAAGTAAATGCGATAATGAGTAAGAGCATTGCAGGCTCACCTGCAAAGCAGCAACAGGTGTGGCATCCGGAATCTGTGCATGCGACGGCCGCGCATGGACAGATGGGGGGGATGTGGAGTGAGCTGCAATGGGGTGAGAGCTTCCAAAGGTGAAGCGAGCTTCCAAAGGTGAAGTCCGCGGGAGCATATTTTAAACAGGTAAGTACTGAGGATAGTACTGAGGTAGGGGGGTGAAGTTTAACTCCAATCTACCAATAAGAGTAAACAGAGTTCATGAGAACCATAAAACAACGAGATCAATTACGGTATATATTGATCATTTTAAAGGGTAAAGAGTACAAGCCGCAGGGTGAATCCCAAATCATTAATAAGAATTGATTTGTTTGTATTTCGATTTCAGGTGTTTGGCAATATGGAATGGAGACAGCTGCAGTGCTGGCAGCAAGGATGGAGATGTCAGTCGGATAAGCGAAAGGTTCCAGATGCCAATCTAAGCTTGGAGGAACACGAGATTCCTGAAATCGGAAAGAGACTAAAACACGAGATTCCTGAGATTGGAAAGAGACTAAAACACGAGATTTCGGAGATCGGAAAGAGACTAACAAAACTGTCTGAGCAAAGCATAATGCAAAGTGCTAATGTTTTTCTTTCCCAAGGTGGTGCTTTTATAATGAAGAGTACCGTGCTGATGGTGATCCTAGGTTGCCATTTCGTCCTAGGAGAACGAAGAGAGGACATTCTCATGTATAATAAGGGGTTAATGAGAATGCAAGGCCCAAACATGTTGATGTTGGGTGACAAAGGTACTGATCCTTTCACACCTCCCTCTTATTGGCACAGATGGACCAAGCAGGGATGGAGGGAAAGAGCACTTGTGCCAGGAGAAAACAAATTTCATGGCACAATGTGGGTGAAAGGTCTGAAAGGTCAGGTGTGCGGGCAGTGGGAATTGAATGGCAGTATAAATCTGCTATTGAGTACCACACTCCCAGAATCGACGCACCGATCCAAAGGTTTGTTAAAAGGTACATTGCAGTACAATGGGTACGTGCAAAAGGTGGAGTGTGTGATTCGGGGGTACCTTGTCTTGGTTATGCAGAGTGAGATGGTTCCAGATTGGAGAGGAACGAGCAGGAGGCGTCAATTCTCTTACCAGAGAGACGCAGGGGACAACATCACACTCTGGAGCTACCAACAGAGAGTGCCTCTGAAACAACTATACACACGTAAAGGCTGGAAAGCCGAGGGTGGGTGGTTCTTGAAACAAGAAGTAAAAATCGAGATCAAGCCACATTTCCAGGTGACAAAGAGGGTGGGGAGAGGGGTCCCGGGGGAGGGAAAGCCCACACAGGGAACCCCATTCACACCACACGGGTCACAACAGGGGACGATATTACACAGTCCATATGCAACAGCTTATCCTCATGATAGTTGGGTAAGTGAAGAGGTACTCTTAATCGAACGATTGCAGAGAGTACAGTCTTCCCGACCTCAGGTACATAGTGTGCCTCAGGACATAAGGGGGGAAGAGGTCCAATCAGGACAGCTGGGGACATATTTTGTCAGCGAGAGATTGGACCAGGGGAGGTATATTAATTTTTCTGGAGAAGGATCTTTTGCATGGCAGCTTCGAGATGTTTGGGTGAACAAAGGGAAACGGTGCAAGATTCCTTTAGGCACCGCCACTTCCTTAGTTCCCACCTCAACCCGTGTCTTACACCAGGACCTGAGAGGTCAACCTTTTTTGGTGCTAGACGGGGAGGTGAAGCAAGTAGAGTTGTCCTCATGCGGGCAATTCTTGCAGAAGTACCTGCGTTGGCCGGGGCAAGTCAAATTTAGTGAAGAAGCCTGCAGGCTCAATAACGCAGAATGTGAGGCTACCATTCAAAAGATCCACCCTGAAGCCCAACCGATAGTTCCGGTGGCTGAAGGAAAGGTTTGGTTTTTTAACATAAGTTCTAATGCTACATTTAAGGTATATTCTCATAATTGTTCCGATAAGGGGGAGTTTCCAAGGGGAACATATTGGGTGAGTGGAGATCCCATATGGATCCTGTCATCCAGGTTGGATGACGTTGTTTTTCAAATTGGTAAGAAAACTCTAAAATTCAAAGTTTCACGGGTAGTTCCCGTCCTGAAAGAGAACACGACATGGGACAAAGGGGAACAGGTTTTGATCCAAGACGACCACATTTTGTTACAAAGGTTAAACAAACAGTACACTAAGTTAGAGGTAAGATTTCACCATGATACAGGCGATCTTCACGAGGTAGAACACAAAAATGAGCAGGTGAGTTCCAGTCTGACCTGGTGGACAAAGGTTCCGGTGATGTTCCAGGGACACTCGGACTGGGCCTCTGCAGTTCCAAAGTTCTTTCTACACCCACTGGTCGTCTGGATGGGGATGACAACGTTAGGCATCATTATCCAGGTGAGGTTGCGTGTTAAAATTACGTAAAACAAATTAACCTGGTCCAGAGATTGGTGCCTCATAAACAATCTCCTGAACCAATAGTTTAAATTAAGGGATATACAGGGTTACGGGTATAGGTTTAGTAGTACCTGTGATGGAGCTGATTGTATAAAGGCGCTCTTTTAGAAGGCACCTGGCACTGCTCCGTTTTGTAACAACCAAACGAGTTTCACTTTTCTGTGGTCATGCAAGTTTGTGAGTGATACGTAAGTGACGCAAATGCTGAGCATGTGGTATAGAGGGACTTAGAAGTAGGGCCTCCCCAGAGAGCCTGGTTACAGGAAGACCAAGAGGTCTTGCTCTCTCTCTTCCAGGGGTAATCACCTAGAGCAGAGAAGTTGTGTGAGCACGAACATCGAAAAGTGAAACGTAAAAGAAAAGAAACCAGGTACGGGGAGGTTCAGACGCTGGGATCTGCGGGTCAAGCCGTTTTAGGGGGGATTGTTATAATTTAAGTAGGCCTCAGTTACTTGGCCTGAGTTTTATGTAAAAGGCTTGTCCGCAGTGTATGCCTTTAAAATAAATAGAGGTTTTGTGATGCAGGCAGAGGCATCTCAGGGTCTGCGTGTAGCAGAGGATACACGCAGATACTGAGAACATGTTCCTAAACGAAGGCCATCGGACTACTCTGACCTTAACACTACACCACAGGAACAGAAAACATTGGCCATATTTACTAAACATCCACGTTCCTGCATATGGGTTAAATGCCTCATTGATTATTAATCAAGTAGGTGTGTATGATGACACCACGAGTGGGTCCACCAATAATTTGGTCTAGGGGGTGGCGGAGATGATGTCATATTTAACTCTTTCCTAGTCGGTATAAAAGGCTGAGGGAGCTACGAGAGCTCACTTCTGCTTCTTCCTTCCGCACTAGCTAGCAAGGCTGACTGGGACGACTTCTAAGCATGTTCTTCCTTTCTGTAATCTGATATAATGTATGCTGTACATAGGTAGTTTAGTGTAACGTAGTTAGGAAGAAGGTACCTGATAGACTTCAGCAGGGAGTCTCATCACGAGCTTGTAACGCAACATGAAGATTGGCATAGCTAGGATATGATGACTGTATCTATCTGTCTTTCTGTGACTTGAATAAATAACGTAAACATTGAAGAAGCCTGAGAAAGTCTATATCCTGTTTGCGGTGTGGAGAGTCAAGTGATCTCACAGTCTGTGAGACGATGGTGTCGAAGCAAGGTGATAAGAACAGTTTATAACACCAATCACCTATCAATCACCCCCTGTCACTGCCACCCATCAATCACCCCCTGTCACTGCCACCCATCAATCAGCCCCAAACCTGCCCCTTGCGGGCAATCTGATCACCCACCCACACCAATAGATCGCCCGCAGATCCAACATCAGATCACCTCCCAAGTGCAGTGCTCACATCTCTTCTCTCCTCTAAACACCCACTAATTACCCATCAATCACCCCCTATCACCACCTGTCACTGTTACCCATCAGATTAGACCCTAATCTGCCCCTTGCAGGCACCCAATCACCCACCCACACCTCAGAATGCCCTCAGACCCCAGCCCTGATCACCTCGCTAGTGCATTGCTTGCATCTATTTCCCCCCTCTAATCACACCTAGAGACACCCATCAATCACCTCCTGTCACCCCCTAGCACACCTACCCATCAGATTAGGCCCTAATTTGCCCCGTGTGGGCTCCTGATCACTCGGCCAAACCCTCAGATCCCCCTCAGACCCCCTTCCGATCACCTCCCCAGTGCATTGATTGCATCTATTTTCCCCTCTAACCGCCCCCTGAGACACCCATCAATCACCTCCTGTCACCCCCCTAGCACTCCAATCCATCAGATCAGGCCCAAAACATCCTGTCATCTAAGAGGCCACCCTGCTTATGACCGGTTCCACAAAATTTGCCCCCTCATAGACCACCTGTCATCAAAATTTGCAGATGCTTATACCCCTGAACAGTCATTTTGAGAAATTTGGTTTCCAGACTACTCACAGTTTTGGGCCCGTAAAATGCCAGGGCAGTATAGGAACCCCACAAGTGACCACATTTTAGAAAGAAGACACCCCAAGGTATTCTGTTAGGTGTATGATGATTTCATAGAAGATTTTATTTTTTGTCAAAAGTTAGCGGAAATTGGATTTTTATTGTTTTTTTCACAAAGTGTCATTTTTCACTAACTTGTGACAAAAAGTAAAATCTTCTATGAACTCACCATACCCCTAACGGAATACCTTGGGGTGTCTTCTTTCTAAAATGGGGTCACTTGTGGGGTTCCTATACTGCCCTGGCATTTTAGGGGCCCTAAACCGTGAGGAGTAGTCTAGAAAACAAATGCCTCAAAATGACCTGTGAATAGGACGTTGGGCCCCTTAGCGCACCTAGGCTGCAAAAAAGTGTCACACATGTGGTATCGCCATACTCAGGAGAAGTAGTATAATGTGTTTTGTGGTGTATTTTTACACATACCCATGCTGGGTGGGAGAAATCTCTCTGTAAATGGACAATTATGTGTAAAAAAAATCAAAAATGTGTCATTTACAGAGATATTTCTCCCACCCAGCATGGTTATATGTAAAAATACACCACAAAACACATTATACTACTTCTTCTGAGTACGGCGATACCACATGTGTGACACTTTTTTGCAGCCTAACTGTGCTAAGGGGCCCAAAGTCCAATGAGTACCTTTAGGATTTCACAGGTCATTTTGAGACATTTGGGTTCAAGACTACTCCTCACGGTTTAGGGCCCCTAAAATGCCAGGGCAGTATAGGAACCCCACAAGTGACCCAATTTTAGAAAGAAGACACCCCAAGGTATTCTGTTAGGTGTATGATGAGTTCATAGAAGATTTTATTTTTTGTCACAAGTTAGCGGAAATTGATATGTATTGTTTTTTTTTCACAAAGTGTCATTTTCCGCTAACTTGTGACAAAAAAAAAATCTTCTATGAACTCACCATACTCCTAACAGCATACCTTGGGGTGTCTTCTTTCTAAAATGGGGTCACTTGTGGGGTTCCTATACTGCCCTGGCATTTTAGGGGCCCTAAACCGTGAGCAGTAGTCTAGAATCCAAATGCCTCAAAATGACCTGTGAATAGGACGTTGGGCCCCTTAGCGCACCTAGGTTGCAAAAAAGTGTCACACATGTGGTATCGCCGTACTCAGAAGAAGTAGTATATTGTGTTTTGGGGTGTATTTTTACACATACTCATGCTGGGTGGGAGAAATCTCTCTGTAAATGGACAATTGTGTGTAAAAAAAATCAAACAATTGTCATTTACAGAGATATTTCTCCCACCCAGCATGGGTATGTGTAAAAATACACCCCAAAACACATTATACTACTTCTCCTGAGTACGGCAATACCACATGTGTGGCACTTTTTTGCAGCCTAACTGCGCTAAGGGGCCCAAAGTCCAATGAGCATCTTTAGGCTTTACAGGGGTGCTTACAATTAGGCACCCCCCAAAATGCCAGGACAGTGAACACACCCCACAAATGACCCCATTTTGGAGAGTAGACACTTCAAGGTATTCAGAGAGGAGCATAGTGAGTCCGTGGCAGATTTAATTTTTTTTTGTCGCAAGTTAGAAGAAATGGAAACTTTTTTTTTTGTCACAGAGTGTCATTTTCCGCTAACTTGTGACAAAAAATAAAATCTTCTATGAACTCACCATGCCTCTCACTGAATACTTTGGGATGTCTTCATTCCAAAATGGGGTCATTTGGGGGGTATTTGTACTATCCTGGAATTTTAGCCCCTCATGAAACCTGACAGGTGCGCAGAAAAGTCAGAGATGCTTGAAAATGGGAAAATTCACTTTTGGCACCATAGTTTGTAAACGCTATAACTTTTACCCAATCCAATAAATATACACTAAATGTTTTTTTTTTTTTTATCAAAGACATGTAGCAGAATAACTTTCGCGCTCAAATGTATAGGAAATTTTACTTTATTTGAAAAATGTCAGCACAGCAAGTTAAAAAAGTCATTTTTTTGCCAAAATTCAGGTCTTTTTTGATGAATATAATAAAAACTAAAACTCGCAGCAGCAATCAAATAGCAGCAAAAGAAAGCTGTATTAGTGACAAGAAAAGGAGGTAAAAAGGTTGTATGACCGAGCAATAAACCGTGAAAGCTGCAGTGGTCTGAATGGAGAAAAAGGCTCTGGTCCTTAAGGGGCGAAAAGACTGTGGTCCTCAAGTGGTTAAGTTCATCCAGAGTGTTGGGTCTTGCGTCTCTCAACTTTCTCTTCACAATATCCCGTAGATTCTCTATGGGGTTCAGGTCAGGAGAGTTGGCAGGCCAATTGAGCACAGTAATACCATAGTCAGTAAACCATTTACCAGTGGTTTTTGCACTGTGAGCAGGTGCCAGGTCGTGCTGAAAAATGAAATCTTCATCTCCATAAAGATTTCCAGCAGATGGAAGCATGAACCCACTTTTGAACCAGAAACAGCGGCAGAAGCACCTGACCTGGGCTACAGAGAAGCAGAACTGGACTGTTGCTCAGTGGTCCAAAGTACTTTTTTAGGATGAAAGCAAATTTTACATGTCATTTGGAAATCAAGGTGCCAGAGTCTGGAGGAAGACTGGGGAGAGGGAAATGCAGAAATGCCTGAGGTCCAGTGTCAAGTACCCACAGTCAGTGATGGTCTGGGGTGCCATGTCAGCTGCTGGTGTTGGTCCACTGTGTTTTATCAAGGGCAGGGTCAATGCAGCTAGCTATCAGGAGATTTTGGAGCACTCCATGCTTCCGTCTGCTGAAAAGCTTTATGGAGATGAAGATTTCATTTTTCAGCACGACCTGGCACCTGCACACAGTGCCAAAACCACTGGTAAATGGTTTACTGACCATGGTATTACTGTGCTCAATTGGCCTGCCAACTCTCCTGACATGAACCCCATAGAGAATCTGTGGGATATTGTGAAGAGAAATTTGAGAGACGCAGAACCCAACACTCTGGATGAGCTTAAGGCCGCTATCGAAGCATCCTGGGCCTCCATAACACCTGATCAGTGCCACAGGCTGATTGCCTCCATGCCACGCCGCATTTAAGCAGTCATTTCTGCAAAAGGATTCCCGACCAAGTATTGAGTGTATAACTGAACATAATTATTTGAAGGTTGACTTTTTTTGTTTTAAAAACTCTTTTCTTTGATTGGTCGGATGAAATATGCTAATTTTTTGAGATAGGCATTTGGGGTTTTCATGAGCTGTATGCCAAAATCATCAATATTAAAACAATAAAAGGCTTGAACTACTTCAGTCGTGTGTATTTGAATCTAAAATATATGAAAGTCTAATGTTTATCAGTACATTGCAGAAAATAATGAACTTTATCACAATATGCTAATTTTTTGAGAAGATCCTGTATTTCCTGGGGTATACGTGCTCCGTATTTCTCCTCCAAGTTTTTTTGTAAGGCCAGTGAGTTAGCTAGGCCCCTTTGTTAGGTAGTTAGCGCCCAGTCCTCTACACCGCAGTCACTAATTAGTCGCTGATTAGCGTCATCACTGTCGCTAATCAGTATTGTCACTATATAGTATCTATACGTTTTCAGTACTGATCGCAGTCAGATCTATATAAGTACGTTAGGGTCACCTTAGAGTAGGCTCCGCTAAAAACGCACTGTTTGCCCGATCAGGCCAATTCGTTCGGCCGCACTTGCATTCAGCCCGCCCCACCGCAGTGACAGAAATTGTTTTTTTCTGATCACTGCAAAAACGCAACACAATAGCTGCAGCACTCTAAAGATCAGTTTTGATTTTTTTTCATCAAAACTGAGCGACCGCAGCTTTTTAGTTCACAAGCACTCCTTGTTGCTAGGTAGGTGTGCTCTCTTTTCTGGGTAGTCTCAGAGGAATACTCCCTAAATTTAGCATCCCAAAATGGCAAGAAAGGGTATTCCCTGCAAAGAGGCCTACATGATTCTGGCCGAGTCGGGTGAGAGTGATTGGGACTTCTCATCCGAAGAATCATCCGGCTCAGAATATGAACCTGTAGATAGCAGTGGCTCTCTGACCGATAGTGATGATGACGAGGTTGGGGTCCCTGCTAGCACCAGGCATACCTGACCCTATGTCAGTGGACCGCAGGTGGCGCAGTATCAACCTCAAGGGCAGCAGAGTGGTGCTAGCGCTGATCCAGGTTTTCATGGTGAGGCATGCACCAGCAGCGCAGCACATCCTGGACTGGGAACCAGTACTGCCAAAGACCCTGGTGAAGTGGCGTGCACCAGCATGGCAGTTGAAACTGGTTCGGTGGCACGTGCAGTAAGACCCCAGTCACAGCCACCAGGAACACGGGCCCGCAGAACCCCTACACTCCCAGAGGTGCTGGCAAATCCCGATTGGCAACCCCCTGGTTCCGCCGCACCCATAGTGCCCCCTTTCACCGCCCAGTCTGGAGTCCAGGTGGAGACAGATCATCTAGGATCGGCCCTAGAAGCTTTTCATCTGATCTTCACTGAGGATCTCTACGACTTAGTCGTGGCATAGACCAACCGTAAGGCCACACAATATATCACCGACAATCCGAGCAGCTTCCATGCCCAGCCGTTTCGGTGGAAACCAGTCACAGTTTATGAATTTAAAATCTTTTTGGGCCTTCTCCTCAACATGGGTCTCACTAAAAAAAATGTATTGCGGTCCTATTGGTCTACGCACCCAATACAGCACATGCCCATGTACTCTGCTGCCATGTCCAGGGCACGTTTTGAGGACATCCTGCACTTCCTGCACTTCAACGACAATACAACCTGTCATAAAAGAGACCACCCTGACTATGACCGGCTCCACCAAATTCGGCTCCTCATAGACCACCTGTCATCCAAATTTGCAGATGCTTACACCCCTGAACAGAACATCTGCATAGACGAGTCCCTTGTACATTTTACCGGGCGCCTTGGCATTGAGCAGTACATCCCAAGCAAGCGCGCCCGGTGTGGGGTCAAGCTGTATAAGCTCTGTGACAGGGCCACAGGCTATACATATCATTTTAGGGTCTATGAGGGAAAAGACTCAAAATTGGAGCTGGTCGGATGCCCTGACTACCTGGGGAGCAGTGGCAAGATTGATTGAGACTTGGTGTCACCCTTGTTACAGAAGGGGTACCATCTTTACATGGACAATTACTACACAAGTGTGGCCCTCTATCAGCATTTACAGATAGTCGGAATTCGCTGCTGTGTGGCCCTCTATCAGCATTTACAGATAGTCGGAATTCGCTGCTGTGGCACCGTGCGGCCTAGTCGCCGGGGCTTCCCCCAACGGCTCACTAGTACCCGACTTGCACGGGGGGAGAGGGCTGCCTTGTGTAATGAAAACCTGCTCGCGGTGAAATGGAAGGACAAGAGGGACATTTACCTTCTGTCCACCATTTACGCAGACACGACAGTCCAAATTCAACCAGCAACTGAGGTTGTTGAAAAACCCCTCACTGTCCACGAATATAACCTTAACATGGGAGGGGTGGACTTCAACGACCAGATGTTGGCTCCCTATTTGGTTTCCCGCAGAACCAGACGCTGGTATAAGAAAGGGTCTGTGTATTTGATTCAGTTGGCAATGTACAACAGTTTTGTTCTCTACAGTATGGCTGGGAGAACTAAAGGATCCTTCCTTAAATTTCAGGAAGAGATCGTTTCGGAACTCCTGTATCCAGAAGGAGCCGTGGCCCAACCCCAAAATGTAGTTAGCCGGCTACATGAAAGACACTACCTGTATGTCTTTCCAGGTATCCCATCTCACCGTTACCCTAGAAAACGTTGTCATGTCTGCAGCAGGGCTGGAATAAGGCATGACGCCACTTTTTATTTTCCCTACTGTCCTGACCAGCCTGCCCTATGCGTAGGGGAGTATTTCGAGAACTACCATGAGCTAGTACGCTATTAGAGTAGGGAACACGATACGCAGAGTAGGCACACAAAGGTCTCTCTAGGCTCATTAACACTAGCGCGATGCGTTGCGGCAAATTGCCTCGCGAAAGTCCCACTTTGCGGTCCCCACTACGCCAGAAGTGTGTGACTTAACGCTAGTGCACGGCTCCTGCGGCAAATTGCTTCGGCCGGATGGCGACGCAAAGATTACTTGGCCGAATACCAGACAGGGAATACCATGTACTATCGCAGTATTCCCTGAAGTTCTGTATTTGGTGGTGCGGCGCGGCGGGCGCGACCCACCGGATACGCCAATATGCAGTGTGAAACCACAAATCAGCTTTAGAGAGACCTAAATACACAGGGCTGTTAGAAACCTCTCCTTCCACTTGGGACAAAGTGCGTAGTGTACTTCATCATATCTCTGTGCAATTTGCGCTTTCCACACTGTCCCATAGGGAAGAAGAAGTTTGTCCTTGGAAGTGAAAAAAAAAAAAAGGTAAGCAAAAAAGTTAAAAGTTCCAAATGTTATTGTTTGGTTAAAAAGGTTTAATAAAGTTTATGAAAGTTAATGTTAATGAATTTCTTGCATTGCTGCTTGCTTGTTTTTTTTTTTTTTGTATGTTTTTTTTCTCTCTCTCTCTTTCCATCCTTTACCCTTCCAGGTGGACTGAGCGAACGACTGATCGACCAACCAGCTGCAGCACTGATGGTGCATCCTGACAGAAGCATTGCGCGTCTGTCAGATTACACACAAGTTGGTGCATGCAGCGCTGCAGGACGAGATTTCTCCTTCGCAGTAAGATACGTTTGCCAAGGCATATGAGCTGAGGGGCGGTGTTGGAGTTCCTATACTTTGGCAAGCACTTTGTATCAAAACTGGCAAAGGTTTTTTCATCCACATCGATCGATGTGAATGGATTAATCGGGTTTGCCAGGGCATAGGAGCAAAGTGGGTTTGGAAAATTTTGTGGGCGGTGCTCCTATGTCGTGGCAAATGCCATGCCCCCCCTCTTTTTTTCACATATTTCGGCAGATATTTTTTCATCCACATTGATCAATGCAAATGCGAGAATCTTTGCCGCATCACTCATATACCCAATATAAGGAGTATAGCAGAAACTCCTAATACTGGCCATACATGTAATGATTGCGGAGATGCCAGGACAGACCCCACAAGTGACCCCATTTTGGAAAGAAGACACCCCAAGGTATTCACTGAGGGGC
Organism: Hyperolius riggenbachi; assembly: GCF_040937935.1. Classification (NCBI taxonomy): domain Eukaryota; kingdom Metazoa; phylum Chordata; class Amphibia; order Anura; family Hyperoliidae; genus Hyperolius; species Hyperolius riggenbachi. The sequence continues at coordinate 322,778,419 of NC_090646.1, read as the reverse complement.
ATAGTGAGTTCATAGAAGATTTCATTTTTTTGTCACAAGTTAGCAGAAATAGATTTTTAATTTTTTTCCTCACAAAGTGTAATTTTCCGCTAACTTGTGACAAAAAAATAACATTTTATATGAACTCACTATGTCCCTCGTGTAATAACTTGGGGTCTCTTCATTCCAAAATGGGGTCATTTCTGGGGTGTTTTTACTGTCCTGGCATTGTTTGGTGGGGCCTAAATTGTGAGGACTCCTGTAAAGCCTAAAGGTGCTCCTTGGACTTTGGGCAACTTTGCAAGTGTCACATGTGGTATTGCCATTCTCAGGAGTAGTAGTATCAGGGCCGTGCAGAGGGTCCTTAAGTGGGGGGTGCTCAAATTTAAAAAAGGGGCCTGGCAACATCTTCCCCCGCATGCCCCCCTCCTCGTTTCTGGCTTGGGGGTATTGGTTGTCAACAGTGCTGAATGCAGATGCTGGGTGCCATGTGGGTTCTGGGTGTGAGTACAGAGTCTCATGTGGGTTCTGGCTATGGGTGCAGGTACTGGATGTGACATGGGTGCGAATACTTGGCACCATGCCTGTACTGGGTGCTGGTACTTTATGTGCGGGTACGGGTTAAGTGGGTGCTTGGTGCAGATAGTGGGAGCCATGTGGAGGCTGTGTGCAGGTGTGAGTACTGGGTGCAATTTTAGGCATGGGTGCAGCTTATACCTTTATAGCAGTATCAAGCAGACTTTGTGTCTCCTTCCAACCAACTCTTTTGGCGCCACCACCCTCAAATCAGCAGTGATAGGTGCCCACTGTTAGTGGGTTAGAGTGGGCACAGTGGAGCCCACAGTGGAGGCGCAGACTCACCTTTCATTACTGGGACCTCTGTTCCTCTTGATCAGCACCCAAGCTTCTTTTCAGGCAAAGAAGAAGTGGTTACTAATATGCAGTGGTTGCTAAGCATTAGTAGATGCAAAACTGCAGTAAGTGCCAAGGTGCAGCGGGTGCCCAGATACAGTGGGTGGTAAGATGCAAAGGTTCACTTTGTGCTAAGTTGCAGTGGGTGATGAGATGCCAAAGTACAGTCTGTGTCAAGCTGCTGTGGGTACCAAGGTCCAGTTTGTATTGGGTGTTTATTTGCAGTGGATGCTATGCTGTTTTGGGTGCTGAATGAGTAGCAGATGGTGATAAACAATAGTGGGTGCCATGTGAGTGTTAATTGGTACAGGGAGACATGTGAGTGTTGGACATGAGTGAGTAGGTAGTGTCATGTGTGGTCTGGATGTGTGCCATGGTAGAGTACTCTCCCATATGGGTTCAGACCAAGGATGGGTACTGGGTGCTATTTGGGTCCTGGCCATGGACGGGTACTGGATGCATATAATGGCTTTGGAACTTGGTGACGTGCGAGTACTGTGCCATGTGGGTGTTGATTATGGGGGTATTTGGGTCTTAGATACAAATACTGAGTGCCAAGTGGGTACTGGGAGTGAGTACATGGTGACAAATGGGTGATGGATGCTGGATAGTGGGATATTTGTTGTTATGTGGGTGCTAAAGGCAGATGCTGGGTGCCATGTGGATTCTGGGTGCTGACACAGGGTGTCCTGTGGATTCTGGCTGTATGGGTGTGTATCAACTATCATTAAGGTGTTGATTGCAGGTACTCAGTCCCTTGTGAGTTCTGGGTGCAAGTACTGGATGTCATATGTGAGTGCTTGGCAGGGCCGGATTTACCATAAGGCATTGTAGGCACGTGCCTACAGGCTCCTTATGTAGGAGAGGCGGCACCCCTCCCCAAGTGTCCCCCTACCAATTGGGGGGCTACTTAATACTGAGATGGAGGCCCATCTGGCTCCCTATACTTGGGGTGGGGGACACATCTACTACATAGATTAATGGGGTTACCAAATCGGGAGAAGGGATACCTACCTAAGATGGGGGTGTGGCCATAGTTGAGGGGTGGAGTTTAGGGCACCAGAACGCCTGTGCCTACGGGCTCCTGACCTGTAAATCCGGCTCTGGTGCTTGGTGTTTGTACTGGGCACTAAGTGGAGGCTTAGTGCAACTGGAACTGATGAAGCATGTGGGTGTTGGGTGCAGGTACTTTGAGTGCTAGTACTAGTTATGCGAGTGCAGATAGTGGGTGCCATGTGAAGGCGGTGTGCAGGTGTGAGCAGGCACGTGCAGAGGGGGGTGCTCTGGGTGCCCAGGCACCCCCCCTTTTAAAATATTCAAAAAAAGGCCCCTCTCGGCGCGCAAAATAAGCCCCGACCTCGATAAGCCCCGCCCACCCACGGGAAGCTCCGCCCCGCCTGGGGCACTTTGCAGTGAAGAGGCCCAAACAGGAATCTTAGTGTGGCATACTGACCTCTCCCTCCACCTAGGACCCATACTGACCTCTACCTCCCCCAGCACCCATAGTGACCTCTCCCTCCACCTAATACCCACAATGACCACTCCCTCCCCTAGCACCCACAGTGACCTCTCCATCCACCTAGCACCCACAGTGACTTCTCCCTCCACCTATGACCCATACTGACTTCTCCCTCCCCAGTACCCACAGGGATATCTCCCATCACCTAGCATCCACAGTGACCTCTCCCTTACTCAGCACCCACAGTGACCTTTCCCTCCATCTAGGACCCACAGTGACCTCTCCCTCCACCAAGCACCCACAGTAACCTCTCCCTCCCCCAGCACCCACAGTGACCTCTCCATCCACCTAGCACCGGCCACAGTGACTTCTCCCTCCCCCTAGGACCCATACTGACCTCTCCCTCCCCAGTACCCACAGTGATATCTCCCATCACCTAGCACCCACAGTGACCTCTCCCTCCACCTAGCATCCACAGTGACCTCTCCCTCCCTCAGCACCCACAGTGACCTTTCCCTCCACCTAGCACCTACAGTGACCTCTCCCTCTACCTAGCACCCACAGTTACCTCTCCCTCCACCTAGCACCCACAGTGACCTCTCCCTCCCCAGCTCTAGCAGTGATCCTGCCTACCCCAGCACCCACACTGACCTATCCCTCCCCCAGCACCCACAGTGATCTTTCCCTCCCCCAGTGGCTAGTCTCCTGTCCCCTGCAGCACCCACAGGGACCTCCCAACCCCAAAACAGCACCTGCAGTGATCTCTCCCATTGCCAGCGCCCACGACGACCTCTCCCAACACCCAGCATCCACTCCCTCCTCCAGTAACTACACTGACTATCCCAGCACCCACAGTCCACCTCCCCTTCCTCCAGCACCCATACTGATCTCTTCCTTCCACAGCACCCACAGTGAATTACCCTTCCCCCCAGCACCCATACTGACCTCTACCTCCCTTAGCAGCAACTATGCCATTCACAGCAGTACCCATAGTGACCTCCCCTTCCTCCAGCACCCACAATGACCTCTACCTCCCCCAAGACACACAGTGACCTCCCCCAAAGGACCCACAGTGACCTCCCTTTCCTCCAGCACTCATATTGACCTCTACCTTCCACAGCACCCACAGTTACTCCCCCCCAGCACCCACAGTGACCTACCCTTCCCCCAGCACCCACACTGAGCTCTACCTCCCCCAGCAACCACACTAACCTCTACCTCCCCTAGCAGCAACTATGCCATTCATAGCAGTACCCACAGTGATCTCCCACCCCCTGCACCCACAACAATCCCACCAACATTCAGCACCCACATTACACTCAACCAGTAACCCCCACTATAGCAAGCACCCAGTACTTGCACCCTGCACCCAATACTCACATCCGGCCTCAATATGGCACTTAGTACTTGCATCAAATAGCCACATGACACCCAGTACCTGCACCCCTTCACCCTATAGCGGACACCCAGTACTCACACCCACACCACATGGCACAGTACTTGCACCCAGTCCCGACATGGCACTCACTACTCACACCTGCACACCGCCTTCACATGGCACCCACTATCTGCACTCGCATAACTAGTACTAGCACCCAAAGTACCTGCACACAGAACCCACATAACACACAATGCCCACCCATAGCTAGCACCCAGTGCAGGCATGGCACCAAGTATTCACACCTATGTGATACACAGTACCTGCACCCAACACCCACATGCTTCATCTGCAGTAGTTCCAGTTGCACTAAGCCTCCACTTAGTGCCCAGTACAAACACCAAGCACTCACATATGACATCCAGTACTTGCACCCAGAACTCACAAGGGACTGAGTACCTGCAATCAACACCTTAATGATAGTTGATACACACCCATACAGCCAGAATCCACATGACACCCTGTGTCAGCACCCAGAATCCACATGGCACCCAGCATCTGCCTTTAGCACCCACATAACAACAAATATCCCACTATCCAGCATCCATCACCCATTTGTCACCATGTACTCACTCCCAGACCCTGTGTGTCACAACTGGCCCTTGCTAATTGCTGTACTGTGCCAGGCCCAGCACATTCAGTGCATACCTTTCACGGCACTTTGTATTATATAATACCACCACCAGTCAGTGCATACCTTTTCCCTGCACCTGTGTGACTGCACAATTGTATTATAGCAGCAGTCACTGCATACCTTTTCCCTGCACCTGTGTGACTGCACAATTGTATTATAGCAGCAGTCAGTGCATACCTTTTTCCTGCACCTGTGTGACTGCACACTTGTATTATAGCAGCAGTCACTGCACACCTTTTCCCTGCACCTGTGTGACTGCACAATTGTATTATAGCAGCAGTCACTGCATACCTTTTCCCTGCACCTGTGTGACTGCACAATTGTATTATAGCAGGAGTCAGTGCATACCTTTTCCCTGCACCAGTGTGACTGCACAATTGTATTATAGCAGCAGTAACTGCATACATTTTCTCTGCACCTGCGTGACTGCACAATTGTATTATAGCAGCAGTCAGTGCATACCTTTTCACTGCACCTGTGTAACTGCACATTGTATTATACCACCAACAGTCAGGTCAAAAAAGTGTTCAGTACCTCACCTTTATCAAAATGAATGAGGCATGGATCCCGGAGGGCTACTGCCTGCCCAAGACTAAGTCAGTCCCCACACAGCATCTCTGCCTGCAGGCCGCTTGACTACCTTCTCCGCCACCACCAACAGGGTCCAGGACTCCAGGTGGATTCCTGAATATTTATCGCCGCTACCAAACATAATAATAATTTTTCTGGTGCATGTACATGCCTAATTTTTCTGGCTGCACTGCGGCTGCAACAACAAAACAAAAGGCATGTACATGTGTCAATTCTCCTTCGTGATCGTTACCTTGCTGCGGTGAAGGGGCTTGCATATCACAATGAAGAAATGACCGGCTATATGAGTGTGTTGGGGCACACCTGACCCAAGATAATAAGGTCGTTGCTTCATTGTGAACAGCTGTTCTGTCATTGAGCTACCTCAGCCCAACCATATGGGCTTGAAAACCGCCATGGCCTGCACTTTCGCCATGGTGTGCACCATTCCAGCACAGCCATCACTACACAAACAGCTGTTTGCCGTTTGTTACACAGTAAGTTTGGTCTGTCAGTGTGAAGCTGACACTAACTTACACTAACTTACACTTACACTAGCTGCTGATCCATTTATACACACGCAAGATGTTTTCAAGCATTTTGGCCTCCAATTTAGCAATGCAATGTGATTTCTGCATTTTAGGGATTATAATTATAACCCTGCTGTGCATCAAATCCGTAATTTTGTTTTGGCATGTATCCCACTCCGCCATGCCCCCCTCCAGGTGTTAGACCCCTTGAAACATCTTTTCCATCACTTTTGTGGCCAGGAACAGTGTTTGTAGTTTTTCAAGTTCACCTGTCCATTGAAGTCTATTGTGGTTCGAAAAGTTTGCAGGTTCACAAGTTTTTTCGGAAGTTCGAGGTTCGCCAACTGAAAATCGGAGGTTTGAGACATCTCTAGCAGTGTTTAGATTCGTTGTGTTTTTTGAAAGATCCAGCCCCGGTGCAGCTTAAGCTTTGTCACTGATTCCTGGACATTTGTTTCCATAATCTGTTGATACTAAGTGGAATCTATGCATCCCTCAACTTTGTCCTTGCACTGGCCACACAGCCCCACAGCATGATGGAACCACCAACATATTTTACTGTAGGTAGTAGGTGTTTTTCTTGGAATGCTGTGTTGTTTTTCCTCCATGCATAAAGCCTCTGGTTATGCCCAAATAACTCAATTTTAGTTTCATCAGTCCACAGCACCTTGTTCCAAAATGAAGCTGGCTTGTCCAAATGTGCTTTAGCATACCTCAATTGGCTCGGTTTGTGCTGTGGGCGGAGAAAAGTCTTCCTCTGCATCACTCTCACATACAACATTTCCTTGTGTAAAGTGCGCAGAATGGTTGAACAATGCACTGTGATGTTGTAGGTCTTAGTGCTGGTCTGTGGGTTGACTCTGACTGTTCTCACCATTCTTCGCTTCGGTTTATCCGAGATTTTTCTTAGTCTGCCACTTCGAGCCTTAACTCGAACTGAGCCTGTGGTCTTGCATTTCCTCAATATGTTCCCAACTGTGGAAACAGACAATTGAAATCTCTGAGACAGCTTTCTGTATCCTTCCCCTAAACCATTATGGTGAACAATCTTTGTCTTCAGGTCATTTGATAGTTGTTTTGAGCAGGGCCGGATTTAGGGGCAGGCCCCCAAGGCCGGTTCCTTGGGCGCCAGAATCCACCTTAAACTGAGGGGCGGCTGGTAACAGGCTGACCCGGAGAGCCACTCCGCACATGGCCCCTTTACTATACCTGCTTGAAGTGGTGCAGGGTTGCAGGCGGGAGCGAGCGGCTAGTACAGGCAGACAGGACTCGGGAGGCTGCAGCGATCGAGTTGCCGTGATTGGGCAGCAGCCGCCCTGCCCCTCCCCTTCCACTCACCCAGAGCAGGAGCAGAGTCACTCTCACCCCTCTGCCTCCAGCGCCGAAGGTTCCGCTATCGCTCGCTCCAGCAACTGCCGCTGTGCATCTCTCTCCAGTCAGCGTCTTTCCCATGTGATTCCAGTCACATGATGGGAATCGCCAACAGAGAGATGCACACTGCACAGCGGCAGCTGAACTGATGAAGCGATAGAGGAACCTTCGGCGCTGCTAGCGGAGGGGTGAGTGACTCTGCTCCTGCTGAGGGGGAGGAAGCTGCTGCTCGGGGGGGATGGACAAGAAGGATGCACGCATCGGCTCCTGTTCTGCTGATCATCTGACTGGGGGGGGGGGCACTCTATCTAGCAGCGCCTGCATATCTTTACTAACGGGGGCAGCACCTGACTACCTACTCTAAGGGGGGCAACATCTGACTGCCTATACTAAGGGGGAAGCACCTGACTACCTACTCTAAGGGGGGCAACATCTGACTGCCTATACTAAGGGGGCAGCACCTGACTGACTACCTATTCTAACGGGGGCAGCACCTGACTACTTACTCCAAGGGGGGCAGCACCTTACTACCTACTCTAAGGGGGACAACATCTGACTGCCTATACTAAGGGGGCAGCACCTGACTACCTATTCTAATGGGGGCAACATCTGACTGCCTATACTAAGGGGGCAGCACCTGACTACCTATTCTAACGGGGGCAGCACCTGACTACTTACTCCAAGGGGGGCAGCACCTTAGTACCTACTCTAAGGGGGCAGCACCTGACTACCTATACTAAGGGGGGGGGGCAGCACCTGACTACCTATACTAAGGGGGGGCAGCACCTGACTACCTATACTAAGGGGGGCAGCACCTGACTACCTAACTAAGGGGGCAGCACCTGACTACCTACTCTAAGGGGGGCAGCACCTGACTACCTACTCTAAGGGGGGCAGCACTTTACTACCTACTCTAAGGGGGGGCAGCACCTGACTACCTACTCTAAGGGGGGGCAGCACCTGACTACCTACTCTAAGGGGGGCAGCATCTGACCTCCTATACTAAGGGGGGGCAGCACCTAACTACCTATACTAAGGGGGGGCAGCACCTGACTACCTATACTAAGGGGGGGGCAGCACCTGACTACCTACTCTAAGGGGGGCAGCACCTTACTACCTACTCTAAGGGGGGCAGCTCCTGACTACCTATACTAAGGGGGGCAGCACCTGACTACCTACTCTAAGGGGGGCAGAACCTGACTACCTACTCTAAGGGGGGCAGCACCTGACTACCTACTCTAAGGGGGGCAGCACCTGACTACCTACTCTAAGGGGGGCAGCATCTGACTACCTATACTAAGGGGGGGCAGCACCTGACTACCTACTCTAAGGGGGGCAGCACTTGACTACCTACTCTAAGGGGGGCAGCACCTGACTACCTATACTAAGGGGGCAACACCTGACTACCTATACTAGGGGGGGGGGGACAGCACCTGACTGCCTATAATAAGGGGGCAGCACCTGACTACTTATACTATGGGCAGCGGCACCTGAATACCTATGCTAAGGGAAGGAGTCAGCACCTGACTACCAATACTAGGGGTCGACAGCATCTGACTACTTATACTAAGGAGTGGAGAACAACAGGTGACAGCATCTGACTAGCTATACTAAGGGGGGAGAAAGCATCTGGATACCCATACTTAAGGGGGGGGGGGGGCGGGGGGTAGGTCATGAACATTTTAAACCCCTCATTGCTGCCCGGGACCCTATTTTTTCTTGTGGCTGTGTGCAAGTGTAACTGTACTGGGCATGCACGAGTATGGTCCTCACATTCCCGTTAGTACAAAGTCTCATGAGCACAGAAGAAACAGATATGCACAAAAAGTTTTGTTCATAGTATATGGACCATACTCGCACAGGCCCAGTACAGTTACACACAAACGGGAATGCAGCCACAAGGAAGAAGAGAATCCCAGACAGCAGTGAGGGGTCTGAGTATGCTCAGAGGACCTGAGCACAGGAACAGTGGGCACCGGGAGAGGGGGGCGCTCATGACAGTGGGCCTTGGGTGGTAAAAGGTACAAATCTGGCCCTGGTTTTGAGACCCCCATGTTGCTATTCTTCAGAGAAAATTAAAAGAGGAGGGAAACGTACAATTAACTCCCTTAAATACTCTCTCATAATTGGATTCACCTGTGTATGTGGGGCAGGGGTCACTGAGTTTACCGAGCAAATTTGAGTTCCAATAATTAGTTCTAAAGGTTTTAGAATCAATACAATGTATGCATCTGCCTAATTGTATTTAAACAATGATTGCGCACTTTCTGTAAATCCAATAAACTTCCTTTCACTTCTCAAATATCACTGTGTGTGTCTCCTATATGATATATTTAACTGACATATTTTTTTTTTAACAAAATTTTTTATTTTTCATCTATAACAACAAGCATACAGGAAGGTATATGTGTTGAGTTGAACAAATTAGGTACAGTAGTAGGATATGAAACACATTTATCATATCATTGTAAAAGCTCATTTGTTCATCCTCTTAACCTGCTGAGCGGTCTGGACGAGCTCAGCTCGTCCAGTACCGCCGGAGCCTGCCGCTCAGGCTCTGCTGGGCCGATTTGGCTCAAATAAAAAGCAGCACACGCAGCCGGCACTTTGCCAGCCGCGTGTGCTGCCTGATCGCCGCTGCAGTGCGGCGGTCCGCCGCATGCAGCGGCGAAAGAGGGTCCCCCCAGCCGCCTGAGCCCAGCGTAGCCGGAACAAAAAGTTCCGGCCAGCGCTAAGGGCTGGATCGGAGGCGTCCATGACGTCACCCCGCTCGTCGCCATGGCGACGAGGTAAGCGAAACACGGAAGGCCGCTCATTGCGGCCTTCCGTGTTACTTCTGGCCGCCGGAGGCGATCAGAAGAACGCCTCCGGAGCGCCCTCTAGTGGGCTTTCATGCAGCCAACTTTCAGTTGGCTGCATGAAATAGTTTTTTTTTTTATTAAAAAAAAAACCTCCCGCAGCCTCCCTGGCGATCTTAATAGAACGCCAGGCAGGTTAAAGATCCAAGAAGTCCTTCCTGCTCCCCCCTAAAACTCCCACCCCCCCTCCCCTCCCTCTGTGATCTCTGAGAGCATTTTATATTTATCAAAAGTCTTAGGAAATATCGAGTCGACCCAAGGATCCTTGTAAGTGGCTCATCAGATACCACTTGGTATATGTGAAATGTTCCATTATGTCCTTGATTTCCATGTCGGAAAAAGATGCAAGAATAAATAGTTTCCATTTTTTGAAGAAGCCAGCTGTGCTCTTTTCGTACAATAGCCTTGAGTTTGTACTGATTAAAGAGATGGTAAAGTTCCTCCTTAACGTCCCAGACCGTCGGGGCACTGGGAAAGATCCATTTATTGAAAATGACTGAGTGAGGCTATTATAATCAAACTAGTAGACCCAAGCCCGTTTAAAAATGGGTTCTAGCACTGGCGTAACAATAGGGCCTGCAGCCCCTGCACCCGCGGGGGGGGGCCCGGCCCCCCTCCTGGGGCCCGCTCGGGGCCGTTTTGTGGGGGTTGGAAGGGACGCAGCATGAGGGGAAAGCCATGCAGCAATTCGGCGGGGAGGGGGGAAGGTCGCCCCCCCTCCCTCACCTCGGGGCTCTCCCCTCTGCGCTCCCCTCCGCCTTAAATCTAAGTCCGAGCAGTGTCTGGGCAGCGGCGGGCAATCTTCGGGTGATCCGGATAGTAGTTATCCGGATGACACCCAGTAGTACTGCTGTGCTGTGCGGGCTGGGCGGAGGATCAAGCTTACCCTTCTGACGTCTTCTCCGGCCGTCCCTCGGCGCCTCCCACGATGCGTTCCACTCGGCGCTCACGTGACTTCAAACACTTCCTCCTTCCGGGTTGAAGGAGGAAGTGTTTGAAGTCACGTGAGCGCCGAGTGGAACGCATCGTGGGAGGCGCCGAGGGACGGCCGGAGAAGACGTCAGAAGGGTAAGCTTGATCCTCCGCCCAGCCCGCACAGCACAGCAGTACTGGGTGTCATCCGGATAACTACTATCCGGATCACCCGAAGATTGCCCGCCGCTGCCCAGACACTGCCCGGACTTAGATTTAAGGTGGAGGGGAACGCAGAGGGGAGAGCCCCGAGGTGAGGGAGGTCGGGGACCTTCCTCCCTCCCCGCTGAATTGCTGCATGGCTTTCCCCTCACGCTGCGTCCCCTCCAACCCCCACAAAACGGCCCCGAGCGGGCCCCAGGGGGGGGGGGGGCGCTCAGAAATTCTGCAGGGGGGCCCGGTGGGGCCTAGTTACGCCCCTGGGCTCTAGGTCTTTTTTCACTGCCGCCGCCAGTCACTGCGCATGCATGCGCGTCCGCAGCTGCGCACCCACCCACCTCGCTCCCTGGTCCCTCCAGCTGTCCGTTACTGCGCACATGCGCAGTAACAAAATAACGAGGACAGGGATGCTGCATAACTGCTGGACGCAGCGACACAGGATTATTATTATATAGGATGTGTCAGTTTGCTCGGGCTAGATTTGTTTGCACCAGGAGGATTTTGGGGTTCAGCAAAGTTAAACAGCATCATAAGTGGATCTAAATCTAGCTGAACCTTACACACCATTTTCACATATCCAATAATATCATGCCAAAATTAACAATTGTCAGGCAGGCCCAGAGACAGTGATAAATGTCTGCATTCTGTAGTGAGCACTTGGGACATCTCGGAGAGTAACATGCCGGAGGGATCTTGTATTTGATGTTAAAGGCATATTTTGCTCTGTGAATTAATTTCAGCTGTGACTCCCTCCAATTTTCACCTGGTACAACTTTGTGCACTATACTATATCCCTCCAATATTTTTTCCTCAATATTGTCTATAGGTATATCTTTTTTCCATTTAGATAGGTTGTTTTGTGCCTTGTCTTCCAACTTTATCTCTTGTAACCTGGAATGAATTTCAGAAAGTAATACTTAATGTTTGCAGGGAGATAAATCTATCAAAGGAATGTGGTAATGCTATATCTGAGATATTAGTTAGCTTACTCTGTATAAACGACTTTTATTGGCAGTAAAATAAGAAGTGACTTTTAGGAATATTGAACTTGGATCTGGTCTCTTGGAATGACAGGAGTCTCCCCCTACGCATATCACAGAGTTGTCCCAAGCGCTCTATTCCCCTATCCAACCAGGAAAGAAATCCTCCATGGGCTATACTGGCTGGGAAGCCTGGTGATCCCCAGAACGGCATATATTTTGAAATCTGTTGAGGTGTCCCAAAGATTTTCCTTACCGCCCTCCAAGCTTGAATAGTATTTTTAATTACTTTGCTGTTTTTTAGTTTTGGGGTATGTATTTTTGAGGTGTATGTAGGAAGCCAGCTAACGACCACGGGTCTGTGAAGGGCGCCTCAAGGGAGTAGTTGGAATAGATGCTGGTCTTGTTCAACCAATTCCTCACGTGTCTAGTCAAGCTTAACTGACATTTTTTTATCATAACAACCAACGATTTATACAGGAAAATCATGACGATTAACAAAGTTGCCCAAACTTTCGCATCCCACTGTATAATTGAAAAACAGAGTAACTTAAGTATCAATAATATATGCTAACATTTGTTAAGTAAACTTACAATTTAAAATATATTTTTTTCTAGAATGATGTGGGAGTAGTTTGTGGTCTCTGGGAAATATCTCTTTGCCTGGAGTTACAGTGGGATGCAAAAGTTTGGGCAACATTGTTAATTGTCATGATTTTCCTTTATAAATCGCTGGTTGTAATGATGAAAAATGTCAGTTAAATATATCATAAAGGAGACACACACAGTGATATTTGAGAAGTGAAATCAAGTTTATTGGATTTATAGAAAGTGTGCAATAATTGTTGAAACAAAATTAGGCAGGTGCATAAATTTGGGTCCCACAAAAAAGAAATAAAATCAATGTTTAGTAGATCGTCCTTTTGCAGAAATTACAGCCTCTAAACGTTTCCTGTAGGTTCCAATGAGAGTCTGGATTCTGGTTGAAGGTATCTTGGACCTTTCCTCTTTATATAAAACAACATCTGTAGTTCATTTAGGTTTGATGGCTTCTGAGCATGGACAGCTCTCTTTAACTCACACCACAGATTTTCAATTATTTTCAGGTTTGGGTGCTGAGATGGCCATTCCAGAACATTGTACTTGTTCCTCTGCATGAAGGCCTTAGTGGATTTTGAGCAGTGTTTAAGGTCGTTGTCTCGTTGAAAGATCCAGCCCTGGCACAGCTTCAGCTTTGTCACCGATTCCTGGACATTGGTCTCCAGAATCTGCTGATACTGAATGGAATCCATGCATCCCTCAACTCTGACAAGATGCCCAGTCCCTGCACTGGCCACACAGTCCCACAGCATGATGGAACCACCGCCATATTTTACTGTAGGTAGCAGGTGTTTTTCTTGGAATGCTGTGTTGTTTTTCCTCCATGCATAATGCTCCATTGTTATGCCCAAAGAACTCAATTTTAGTTTCATCAGTCCACAGCACCTTGTAAAAATGTGCTCTAGCGTACTTTAAGCGGCTTTGTTTGTGCGGTGGGTGGAGAAAAGTCTTCCTCTGCATAACTCTCGCATACAGCATCTCCTTGTGTAAAGTGCGCTGAATGGTTGAACGATGCATAGTGACTCCATCTGCAGCAAGATGATGTTGAAGGTCTTTGGTGCTGGTCTGTGGGTTGACTCTGAATGTTCTCACCATTTGTCGCTTCTGTTTATCCAAGATTTTCTTGGTCTGCCACTTTGAGCCTTAACTTGAACTGAGCCTGTGGACTTCCATTTCCTCAATATGTATCTAACTGGGGGAACAGACAGCTGAAATCTCTGAGACAGCTTTCTGTATCCTTCCCCTAAAACATGATGGTGAACAATCTTTGCCTTCAGGTCATTTAAGAGTTGTTTTGAGACCCCATGTTGCTACTTTTCAGAGAACATTAAGAGGAGGGACACTTGCAATTAACCCCCTTAAATACTCTTTCCTATAATTGGATTCACCTGTGTATGTAGGTCAGGGGGCACTGAGCTTACCAAGCCAATTTGAGTTCCAATAATTCGTTCTAAAGTTTTTGGAATCAATAAAATGACAACAGTAGCCACATTTATGCACCTGCCTAATTTTATTTAAACCATTATTGCACACTTTCTGTAAATCGAAAAAACTTTATTTCACTTCTCAAATATCACTGTGTGTGTCTCCTATATCATAGGTTCTCAACATGCGGTACGCGTATCCCAGGGGGTACTTCTGATGGTTCCAGGGGGTACTCTGGCTTGATATACTTAACCAAGAATAACAAATTTAGAGTTTTAGAAAATGATAAATCTTATTTAAACAACACCAAATCAGTATTTTAGCTAATTAAAAGCAATAATAAATGCTTGGAAATTGTTTAGAACCAATTATAATGTACTACGATTAAATATATATTTGTCAAGGGGTACTTGTGATAATGTTTACTATGCCAGGGGGTACTTGGTGTGTACAGGGTTTTAACAGGGGTACATATCAATAAAATGTTGAGAAACACTGTCCTATATGATATATTTAACTGACATTTTTTATCGTAACAACCAACGATTCATAGAGGAAAATCATGATAATTTACAAGGTTGCCAAAATGTTCGCATCCCACTGTACATTGTAATACACTTGTAAAGCAAACTGCAGTGCTATCAATTTGAACTTACCTCTGACAGGAAGAAAATCATTACCCACTTGTAATTTCTTCCTTGCAAATTGGTTCATGGTCGGGAACATGATAAGGGAAAATGACAGCAACAGGACCTGCAAGAGTGATTTTTGTTACAAGAAGGTATATAAAAAAATAAACCACTAAAGTAAAAGCACTGTGGATGGACATCCATATTACATTTTTTCCTTTGATATCATAGGACAGAAAACAAAAAGAGTAAATCAGAAAATGACCATGAATAGTTCCAGTATTGATTTCTCCCAAAAAATGCTATTTGCTCTTCTGCTGTGCCTACATTTTTGCTTAATTGACTCAGGACATACCGGTATATTCAGATCAGTTCTAATTCCACTGTGACTCCAATGGCTGCAAATTTCTCACAGGGGTGCTGATTGGAAATGTCTCCTAATGCTCAAATCTCCACAAGCCCAGCAAGACGAAGATGAACTAACAAGTACAAGCCACTTGATGTAACTTTTTTCAACAAAGCTATGTAACTATGTAGTTCAGTTCTGTTAACTATCTACCAGCAATCTGATCAGAAGAAGGTGTTTTTTATTTACTAGTGTGCTTCCACATCCTGGGTCAATGTAAACTGGTATGTTATGAGAATTATCTGCACAAACAATAAAACATCCAGTTATCTTAAAGTGGACCTGATTGCTTGCACAGTACAGAAGGAAAACAGAGAAATGCACCTTGTATGTATTAGAGAATTTAGCTTGTCTAATTCCCCCTCATTTGTGTGTAATCACAAGTCGTAAATTGGACTCTTCCCTGTCTCCACGCGGCAGTTTTGCAGCCTCCTTCTGAAGCAGCTGCTCACTGTGACCATGTCTGGCTGTCTCCTTGCCTCTCCATGGGTCTTGGTAAGCCAGCTCTCTTACACTTGTGCATGGACTCTGGCACTTTATACTTGTTTAACTTATGTTTATATTTATTTAATTGACTATATATCACGCAATTTGGATGTACATTTGCATATATACGCACACATATGGTTTTGTATGTGTGTGTTTATGCACACATCTCTTCGCACAGGACACTTTTTTTGTTTACAGGACACTCTGCATTTAGCACTTTTGATTATATGTTTGTACGTTTATGCATTTGTATTTGTATGCACTTATGTGACTTATGTAATATGTACACCTAAATACATAGTTCTGATGGGGTGTTAATTTCACTCTTGCTGGCCACCCAGTATGAGACTTTTTGACATTATATATATATATATATATATATATATATATATATATATATATATACATACAGGACCTTCTCAAAAAATTAGCAAATTGTGATAAAGTTCAATATTTTCTGTAATGTACTGATAAACATTAGACTTTCATATATTTTAGATTCATTACACACAATTGAAGTCGTTCAAGCCTTTTATTGTTTTAATATTGATGATTTTGGCATACAGCTCATTAAAACCCCAAATTCCTATCTCAAAAAATTTGCATATTTCATCCGACCAATAAAAGAAAAGTGTTTTTAATACAAAAAAGTCAACCTTCAAATAATTATGTTCAGTTATGCACTCAATACTTGGTCGGGAATCCTTTTGCAGAAATGACTGCTTCAATGCGGCGTGGAATGGAGGCAATCAGCCTGCGGCACTGCTCAGGTGTTATGGAGGCCCAGGATGCTTAAGCTCATCCAGAGTGTTGGGTCTTCCGTCTCAACTCTCTCTTCACAATATCCCACAGATTCTCTACGGGGTTCAGGTCAGGAAGGTTGGCAGGCCAATTGAGCACAGTAATACCATGGTCAGTAAACCATTTACCAGTAGTTTTGGCACTGTGAGCAGGTGCCAGGTCATGCTGAAAAATGAAATCTTCATCTCCATAAAGCTTTTCAGCAGATGGAAGCATGAAGTGCTCCAAAATCTCCTGATAGCTAGCTGCATTGACCCTGCCCTTGATAAAACACAGTGGACCAACACCAGCAGCTGACATAGCACCCCAGACCATCACTGACTGTGGGTACTTGACACTGGACTTCAGGCATTTTGGCATTTCCCTCTCCCCAGTCTTCTTCCAGACTCTGGCACCTTGATTTCCGAATGACATGCAAAAGTTGCTTTCATCCAAAAAAAGAACTTTGGAGTGGACCACTGAGCAACAGTCTAGTGCTGCTGCTTCTCTGTAGCCCAGGTCAGGCGCTTCTGCCGCTGTTTCTGGTGCAAAAGTGGCTTGACCTGGGGAATGCGACACCTGTAGCCCATTTCCTGCACACGCCTGTACATGGTGGCTCTGGATGTTTCTACTCCAGACTCAGTCCCCTGCTTCCGCATGTCCCCCAAGGTCTGAAACCGGTCCTTCCCCGCAATCTTCCTCAGGGTCCGGTCACCTCTCCTCGTTGTGCAGCGTTTTCTGCCACACTTTTTCCTTCCCACAGACTTCCCACTGAGGTGCCTTGATACAGCACTCTGGGAACAGCCTATTCGTTCAGAAATTTCTTTGTGTCTTACCCTCTTGCTTGAGGGTGTCAATGATGGCCTTCTGGACAGCAGTCAGGTCGGCAGTCTTACCCATGATTGCGATTTTGAGTAGTGAACCAGGCTGGGAGTTTTTAAAAGCCTCTTTTGCAGGTGTTTACAGTTAATTAGTTGATTCTGATGATTAGGTTAATAGCTCGTTTAGAGAACCTTTTCATGATATGCTAATTTTTTGAGATAGGAATTTTGGGTTTTCATGAGCTGTATGCCAAAATCATCAATATTAAAACAATAAAAGGCTTGAACTACTTCAGTTGTGTGTAATGCATCTAAAATATATGAAAGTCTAATGTTTATCAGTACATTACAGAAAATAATGAACTTTATCAGAATATGCTAATTTTTTGAGAAGGACCTGTATATAGACTGTATTAGGTGTAGGGATGGCCCGAACGGTTCGAACGCGAACTTGTGTCGAATCACGAACCTTATGCGAGTTCGACCAGCCCTCTATACTACATCATTGGGCTAAACTTTGACCTTCTACATCACAGTCAGCAGACACATGGCAGCCAATCAGGCTGCACTTCCTCCTAGACCCTCCCCCTCCCCTTATAAAAGCAGCGTTGGCCATTTTCTCACTCTGTCTGCTGTGATATTAGTGAGAGAAGGAAGAGACATTGGAGAGATAGGGAAAGCGATAGTTAAGAGGTCTGTTAGCTTGCACCTTGCTGATATTTGTTTAAAGCACCCCAAAACAGCTCTTTTGAGAGCTAATGTTCTTGTTATGAGTTTTTGTTTCAGTGCCTAGTGTGACTGCCGCACATTGTATTATAATACCAGTCACTGCATACCTTTCACTGCATCTGTGTGACAGCACGCTGTTTTATATATCAGTCCGTGCATACCTTTCACTGCACCTGTGTAACTGCACATTGCTATACCAGAGGTCACTGCAACCTTTTCATTGCACCTGTGGCCTCGCTCTTTCTGCCTCCTACGTCCCTCTAAAGGCCCATACACACGTCAGATTTTTGCGAACGACCGGCGGATCGCTCAAGACCAGTCTTATCACCCGAACGACGGACTGTACACATGCCCGATTTGGCGTGCGGACGACTGAAGGACGGGACGTTCAAACGACCCGTTGTTCACAAAAATCCGATGTGTGTATGGGCCTTAAGTGAACATGTTACGCTTAGAGTGACGTAATGTAAACAAACTCATGGCTGCCATCTTGTGGCCAAATAGTAAAACTACATCTACATTAAAAAAAAAAACATATTGTGAGAGATCGCGGAAAAGCCGCCGCGAGTGCTACTGAGCAGGCGGCTGATTCCGCGTCCAGTGCAGCGGTTTGCACGCGGAAGCGGGTGTCTGGCGGCAGAGCGGGATGCGGAAAAGCCGCCGCATGCAACAACAGTCTGGTGGCTGATTCCGCGTCCAGTGCAGCGGTTTGCACGCAGCAGCATGCAGCTGGTGTGGCTGAGCCTGTTAGTTCACACAGGTTTAGAGCTACGTGCATGCGTGCCAGAAGTCAGGACCTTTATGCCAGCAGGAGATGTGTCAGCTGATCAGGATGATCAGCTGATTCCTGCTGGACTCCTGATTGGCTGAGTGGTGCAGGCGGTGCGGCAGAGTCCTGCAACTATATATACAACTTGCTTGTCAGTTGCTGGTTGTCTGCCATTGCGATCACTACGTGGAAGCACTCAGACCTTTAGTCAGATCCTACAGTGTGTTAGAACCAGGTGGACCTGGGAATTCACACTTAGCCAGATTATTTGAATTGTATTCTGTTTATGCTTAAGCTAGTTCCAGGGTGTAGAGACCAAGGACCTCACGCCCAGCTTAGGGAACTGTGTTATCATCTGTGTTATACTTCAGACAAGTTCCAGGGTGCTGAGACCAAGGACCTCGCACTCAGATTAGGCATTGTTTGATATCTGTTATGACTTATCGCTTTTCTGACTACTCCTCTGTCTTCTGATTCGGTACCTCGCATATCTGATATACCGTTTCCAGACTCTGCTTGCCTTGGATACCGAATCAGCTTTCTGTCTTTGTACTTTATCTGTCAGTGTGTTACCGACCAGGCGTGCCCGACCTCGAGAGCTATCTCTCCCCTTAAGAGATAGTCTCCAGACCAGATAGTGACATCCACCTTCAGTTGTCACTCACTCCCTGGTCCTTCCTACCTCCAGCCTGACTCCTCCCCTTGGAGAGCCTCAGGCTGCTGAAAGGTTCCTGTGCCTTTCCGAGCAGTATTCCAGCACGCTGGTGCATTGCTCAAAGTATTACTGTTACACCAAACACTCACATACCTATAGGTGTCCAGAGGTTAGCAATATATCTGTATTATCGGTGATGCTGCAGATCATCAATAATCAGGTATATATCTGCATTTTTGGTGATACTGCAGATCACCAATAATCAGATTCTCTCTGCGTGCTGACACCAATCGTTACACATATATTTACATAAAAAAATTACTATTTACATCCCACCTTCCCAAAATTACCCAAATAAATGTTTAATAAAAAAAACCACATTACAATAATAAATTAGAAAAAAACGTAAATATTTACCTAAGTGTCTAAACTTTTTAAATATCTATGTAAAGATGAAATATTTCTATTTTTTTTTATTATAAGCTTGTAAATAGTGATGGATGCAAAACAGAAAAAATGCACTTTTATTTCCAAATAAAATAATTCTTTTTTTTAATATACTAGTGAGCTATACTTGAGGTAGCCGCCGCAGAGGATTTCTCTGCCCCGGGAGCGATTTTTTGAATTAAATTTGCTTTATCCTTTGCAGCTAGTACTTCACTAGCTACCATTGTCCCCCAAGTCCCTCCGCTCTTGTTTGATCGCCCCCCAATCGGCACCGTTATACGTACCCCCGGATCCCGCGATGGTACAGCCTCTCCAATCAGCTCCAGGCTTTGCTATGGGGAGGATTGGAATTGCGCATGACGTGATGATGATGTTGACGTCAGACGTCATGTCCGATTGTCAGCATAGTGACGACTGAAACTCATTGGGAAGGTTGCAGCTCTTGCGGGATTGTGGCTAGGTAACGTATAGCGGCAGCGATCGGGGGGGATCAGAAAGGTGTGGGGGGACTTGGGGAACAATGGTAGCAAGCCTAGTGCTAGCTATAAGGAATAAAACAACTTTAATTCAAAAAATCCCTCCCGCGGACGCAGCCTCAGAAACTGTGCACCGCCAGGGAGGTTAAAAACGGGCTCTAGGCCTGTCACCGCCGCGCACACACGCCCGCCCCCCTGGCCCCATCGTCCTTCTCCTCCTTCCCGGTGTCATCCTCCCAGCTGTGCGTCCCTGTTGCCCTAGTAACCACAGGGACAACGCAGAGCAAGCCGGCTGAACTGCACGCACATTCGCAGTTCAGTTTTCACATGGACACAGGAACAAATTATGACGCAGGGATTATTATACAGGATTTCCTACAAGGCCTTCTTTACTACTATGTACACCTACAATGTTTCTTACCTCCTCTTGTGATACTTAATCTCTATGATTGACAGACCATAAAGTCTTTGCACTAATCTCCCTTATCTACTAGCTGGGTGTGTTTGACTCTAGTCATTCATACTTGAATATTATAATTGTATGATTAGTGACTGGATGATACATCACCACGCTAGTGAATGTTAAGGTACATTCACACGTCAGATTTTTGCAAACGACCGATGAAGCGGATCGTTCAAGTTCAGTCTTATCAACTGAACGACAGACCGTTCAAACGACCGGACGTTCAAATGTCCAAACGACCGGTCGTTTGTGAAAATCCGACGTGTGTACGAGCCTTTAGACAGAATCAGAATTGTTTTATTTCACCAAGCATGACTGGGTCATGCCCGGTATTGGGTTTGGCACGATACTTGCTCAGTAGATGCAAGAGGTAGGAAGATAGATGCAGTTTACAGAGCAACAGTAACACAGTGTTAGAGAGAAAGGTATAATACACATGCAATGATTTAACAGCAGCACTAAAACATAATTCAAACACTAATAAGTTCTACCAAATGTGGCGTGAGAAAGTCTGATCAGTTAAATAATAATTGTCCGATTGACTGGTTGTCCAAATCCATTACTCTAGTCACAACTCAGCGGGTGGTCGAGCGCTGTTGGAGGATAGAAGAATGTGGAGGGAGTTCAGGAGGCTAACGGCTGAGGGGAAAAAAAAGAGTTCCTATGTCTGGTGGTCTTGGTGGAGATGACCCACAGCCTCTGGCCCAATAGTAGTGTGCTAAAGAAGCAGTGACCCGAGTGAGAGGGGTCACTTTCTATCCTCAGTGCCGTTGTGCGCAGTCTTGTGTTGTATAGGTGGACAAGGGAGGGCAGGGATCTCCCGATGATCCTCTCCGCCAACCTGATGACTCTCTGTAATTTGTGCTTATCACTGGCGTTGGAGCCAGCGTACCAGACCAGGATTGAGGAGCAGAGAATCGATTCAATGGTGGCAGTGTAGAAACATGTCAGAATCTCAGCTGGCAGAGGAATTAAAGTCTCTGCTGGGTTTTCCTCTGGGTGGCAGTGATGTTGGGTCTCCAGCTGAGGTCACATGAGATGGTAGAGCATCGGAGGTGCGCAAAGGGCACTCTAGCCACTTTGGGTACCATTGATGTGGATTGGAGGAGGTGTGGGAGCAGACTTCCTAAAGTCGATGATCAGCTCAACGGTTTTGGCTGTGTTGAGCACCAGACTGTTCTCTTAGCAGCTGGAGAGGATATGTTACTGGTGCAGACAGTATGCCTGGGTGTTATCCTTGGTGATTGTAACGATTGTGGAATTCTCTCCGTGATCAGCGCACAAGACGTGCACTGACACTGCGGAAATCCTCCACAAGCGTATAATTTGAGGGAACCCAGCAAAAGGTGCAATGCACCTGTAGAGGGAAATTCCTGTCGGCAGGTGGAGCTGTGGAGTGCAGAGGAACAGCTCCTCTGCTCTGCCACAGACGCAAGACAGGAATTGCACGAAGGGAAGAAACGCAGGGCAAGATAGCCCTGAAAGGGAGAGATCAAAATGACAGAGGGTATGTGTGTCCACCAATCTAGTCGCCACCCTGCGACGATGAACACACAACCATGAAGAACAGGTGAGAAGGCAATCGCCAGAGATGGCGATTGCTAACAGCGACACAAGACTGAATAAGCACAGATGAGGAATGTATGTATGTCCACCAATCTAGCCGCCACCCTGCGACGGCGGACACACAACAAAGCAAACCGAGTGAGAACGCAATCGCCTGAGAAGCGATTGCGAATGAGATTGAGCAAAGGGACAGATTGTATGTGTGTGCACCAAACTAGTCGCCAACCCGCGACGATGCATACACAACAGCAGATATGAAGTAGGAACGCAATCCTGGCAGAGGCGATTGCCAGAGGGGACACAAGGCTACAGCAAGGCAGAGCACGAGAGTAGCAAAGGCACAGCAAATGGCATACTTGGAGAAACTGCCAATTCTGTCCCTCAGACAATAGGGGCGGACTTCAGCAGCCTGAGGTCAGATTGTTAAGGGTGGAGCAACCTCTCTTGTTACCATCCACACCCTCTGGCGGAGAAAGGGTTAAAACCGACTGACACTCAGCCTGGAGAGAGAGACCCCAGCCATCCTGTACCATCATGGATTTGGGCTGGATGATAAAAGGATTAATACTTATTCCACAGAACTTTCCAGAATTGGACTACATATCTTCATATCTTCTGTGGGACGTAGTATTGCAAAGGACACGGTAACTTGACAAACTGCTCAGACTGTAATAGGCTATTATTTTCATATTGAACCCTTATTATTTCTGTATCCATTTGTTTCTATTGCTATATTTTGTTCTGCATTATTTCTTTAAATAAACGATTAAAAAATCGTTCGTCTAAGTGCTGTTTTGAAACAAATTTCCGCCAAAAGAATTCACATCTTCAAAGAGAGACATGTTACCATAACTGTTTTGATATTAAATAATTGTTAGTTTTGCTATCTCTAGAAAGGTTGTCAAATTAACCCTTTTTCCTACAGGATTTAGCTAGAGTTAGAATTACCGCATTCGCACGCTTTTATTGCAGATTGGTGGCAGCGACCTGGCTTCTATATGAGAGCACAGATTGTATTGATTGTATATACAATCGAAATTGGACTGTGTGTGGACTCACCAACCAATCCAAAAGGTTACTTTGCCTGCGGTTCTGACTGTCTTCAGGATTTCCTCAGGGTCTGAGGCTTTATGGTAAACTGCAGCAAAGGGAACAGGAATTGGTGGGTGACTGTGCATACGTCACACTTATGACTAAATAGAGTGCACCTGTGTGTAATCTAATGTCAGTACAAATAAAAATGCTCTGTGATGGCCTCAGTGGTTGTCTAAGAGAATATTGGGAGCAACAACACCATGAAGTCCAAAGAACACACCAGACAGGTCAGTGTCAAAAACCTAAGCAGTTTTTGCCTTTTTCATGATTGTTAACTCAGTAAAGGACCAGCCTTTAAAGCGTTGCTATCATATAAATCCGGCATAGTGGGGTCTGAACCCTCTATAACAGTAATTATAGATTGACGGTATACCTTGAAATGAATCAGAGCACTCAGTATATGATTTTATATAAAAAATTGTATTTACTTATCATACAGCATATATACAAAATATGAACAGTTCCAAGTAGTGTTTCCTTCTAACAGTATTCCATCTCATCATGGCCTATATAGCCAAGCAATCATCCATCTTCTAAGTACATTCAAAAAATAATATAACAGTTGTGTTATGTAGAGTAAGATCAATAGTAGTCTCATCTGTATCAATAGCTGTGTATCTAGTAGTAGAAATAGCATAAAAAATAGTTACTTCTTGCTAACTTCTTATCAGAACTTAATGTTGAAAAACTAATAAAGTAAATCACCAGAATATTAAGCATATTACCCCTTCTCTGTCATCTCTTCAGCATCTAGAACCACGTGTGGGAAGGTAGCTTCTGCCTCATGTGTCTTCTCAGGTGATTGTTGGGCTCCTGCAAACTATGAGCTCCCAGCTCCTACTTTTATAGGGGCAGGATGCAATATGGCTGCCTAATCTGGAATTTCCATGCATCCCAGGTTCTGATTGGCTAAAGCTTCCGTGCGTCAAACGCTATCTATGTTTTGAATACCTAAATCACAATATTATTGTTTATAAATTCTTAATTACCTTATCTTGTGGGAATTTACGTAGGTTTGCAGTGTTTACACATTCTAATCAGGTCATTTCTGACGCAGTTAATTAAAAATGGACGTCACCAGCCATCTTGTCTGCTGGCTGACTTTTTTGACCCAGACATGGACTTCCAAAAACATTAAACAATGTAATTCATGAAGCATTACTGATAAAATGTTCTCTGCTAATTCGTTTTTGGAATGTGTCTGTACTTTCTGAGGTCAACTTGACACTATAACACTGTACACAGACCTGTAAGAGCCTTCAGCAATTTAGGACTTATTGAAACATACAGAGCTTCTAATATACTTATTTAAATATAAAGTTTATTTTATAATTCTTCTTAAAACAATTAATCATATAAGAAATAATTGTCTATATATTTGTCTTTCTTATAAAATAAATATTATATGTCTAACCGGCAGATGTCGCTATCTCATCATAAATAACAATCTATTAATAATAATTTTCAGACTATGAAACCACCAGGTGGCATCATTGAATCATATTTAACTAATTGGGAAAACACCTTCTTTGTTTTATTTTCTTCATATTTTGACTTTCTGTCTTGGAAATGTTTATCTTTTCTTGCTGGCCTTGGCCTTCAAGCAAAGGAACATGTAAACAATTGTCTAGCTTACAAGTTAAAATAACCTTATAAAAGTTTCACTGTCTCTAATTGTCACTGACAGAATCTATTACTTTGAATTGCGTTTAATGCTGGATTCTATCATATAGGTTTAACAATAATTATTTATTTCTTTAGAAGGACTGTATTGATTATTAATGTTTATATATACATACACATATGACAGTTTTTCCATCATAAATAAGACCGCTAGAATTCTGACATCCCCCCTTGCAGGAAAATGATGGCAGATGGTTAGCAATCTCCGTAGTTATATTTCTCCGGGAAAAAAAATATCTATAATCAAAATTAAAAGTAATGCAATCTTTCATTCATGCAAAACCTTGCTCATTAAGTAGCGTTGTCAGCTTTGTTGCCTGCCTGACAATAGACTCAATAGTAAGATTAATATCTTCTCTAATAAACATTTTTTGCTGGTCTAGATATGGCTATAGTCTTTATATATGACATATGTATGGATTCACCCTTGAATCTGTATGAATCTGTAGTTTCTATCACAGTGTTAGCTTGTATAGATATGTAGGGAAATTCTAGGCAATATTTGTCACCCATTTTAAGACATATAGTAAAACTTAAAGTTAAAAATGTATAAACAGGAATTATACCGTTCATGTGGTCCCTAGGTTCTTTGGAACACAATGCATTCAAAATATTATTGTTAGCTTACAATAGGTTAATTAGTTAGTTGGTTAGTATTATGTATTAATACAGTTAATTACACCTTTCTTATACCACAAGGTTTCTTTCACAAATGGTATGTAGCAGAATAAAGTATGTGTACTTTGCCAGCAGAATCCCATAAAATAATGTCATCTTTCTATTTAAATATAGATATCATATAAAAAATGTAAGCATTGAAAAGTTCTTTAGCAATTCAAATTGCAAGCTAGCTAGTTGCAGTAGCTGTTTTCAAATATATTCTCAATAAAACATATATTAACATCTCATTGTTGAAGTTGCTTCTCCACTTCATGTTTCCAGTATTTTGGAGTAATTCTCTCTCTTGGATTTATCAGGATCTTTACCACTGATTCAAACTTTTATGTTGTAGACTATCAGCACTCTTGTATGTAAATCTTGGCATGTTTATTTTCTCAAAAAGTCAAATGTGATAGATTATCTTGTAGATTAAGTTTGATATATGACTGTTTTCTTGTTAAGCACAGTCTCTTCTCACGACAATATTTGATGTAGTTACATGCTTGATCCTGGATATGTCATGTGTAGATTTTCTCTCTGATTGAAGTAGTTAATTGTCCATGTATTGCATATTGGAATGTTTCTGAAGAATATTTTCTTTAACTTCATGAGAGCAGCACAGTGGTGTAGGGGTTAATGTTCTCGCCTTGCAGCGCTAGGTCTGAAAGGAGTTTGTTTGTGCTCTCGGTGTCTGTGTGGGTTTCCTCCGGACACTCTGGTTTCCAACTCTTCAGATAGTACTGGAATGGCTAAGTTGGGCATCATCTTCAAAGATAAAGGCTGTATGAGCAAATCCAGCAGTCACTCTTGTTCAGGCGCTTGGCATACTGTTAATGCATCAAGTTCAATTTATTTTGAAATCATTCTTGTAAGTTGCAAAGTTCAGATTTTGTAGTCATCAAATGTATCAGGATAAAGGGAGGGGGGACACCAAGAGCCCAATAGTGTGATATTGTATAGATGATAATTAATAATGAGTAATATAACAATTTAATGCTTACAAACCAGGGTTACCATTAGGCAACCACTGTGAAGGCAGGTGGGGAGATTAACCTGACCCCACTCAGGATTAAAAGTCGCTCTCTGTAGATGGGAAGAAGATGGGTACAACCCTCCACCAAGGGTGGACTTAGCAATATGTAGAAGCTTTCCAGAGGTGCCAATAGCATAAAAGTCACTTAAACGAGCTTAAAACCGATGGGGCAGTGGTGGGCCTATCCCATCCATGCAGACAAAGCAAACAAAGGAAGGACTGTGGCATCAACAGTCAAACAACAATTTTATTTATACTCCACGGTAAAAATAGGCAAAGCGTTTCACGGGCTCAATCCCGCTTCATCAGGCCAATCAAAAAGGAGCATACAGCTTAACAGCATCAAAACCACACTGAGCGCTCAGTGTGGTTTTGATGCTGTTAAGCTGTATGCTCCTTTTTGATTGGCCTGATGAAGCGGGATTGAGCCCGTGAAACGCGTTGCCTATTTTTACCGTGGAGTATAAATAAAATTGTTGTTTGACTGTTGATACCACAGTCCTTCCTTTGTTTGCTTTGTCTGCATGGATGGGATAGGCCCACCAATGCCCCATCGGTTTTAAGCTCGTTTAAGTGACTTTTATGCTATTGGCGCCTCTGGAAAGCTTCTACATATTAAATGTATCAGGTACAGCAAACCCCATTGTATGGGTATTTTTGCGGATAATTGATATTGTCCTCAGCACCTATGAGAAAAAATAAAAAGGAAAAGGAGAGAAGGGAAAAACACAAAAAATGTAATATGCAACATTCTGGTGAATTTTCAGCATAAAAAAAACTAAACTAACTACTACCTTCCCACTTGTGGTTCAAAAAGAAAAAAATATTGTGATGCTATATGGTGCTGGGTGCATTCTTACTAGTTTGCTCTAGTGTTCAAACTTATAACAGCAGGTTCCTTCTCTTCTTGCCTATGCCTTTTCTTAAGTTCACCTTAGTTTGTCTTTTAAAAATCAAAGTAATATTATCCATTTTCTGTAACTGTTGAGATATGTCTTCTCTTTGAAAAGTGTTCATTTTCTTCTTCTGAAATAAAAAACGTTCACGTTTTTAAGCTGTGTATTAAAGTCTTCATTGGTGGCTTCATGCGTGTCATGGCTTTTTCCATAGCTTGACATCAATAAGTAAATCCTTGTCCATTTACAAAAACATTTTCTCTTGTTATCTGTTCATCACTTTAGTAAACTGTTGTCCTCAGCGTCACCCTTTTTGAATAGAGTATTCATCTTGAAACTGTTCTTCTTGAACTTCATCAGTCGATTACCTAAGGCATGGATTTCTCTTCCAGTCTCTTGGTGTACATAACTTCTTTTCTCCTTCCTGTATTTATAAGTCTTCATCAATCCAGGCTTCATTCTTCACATTAGGCCTTTAATCATCTTGTACATATAATGTAGTTTAGTGTAGTCTTCTGTAGTACCAGCTTGATTGCTGTATTTCATTATTGTGAACAGTTATCTCCTTGTTTCTCCTGTAGTATGGATTTCTTCCTGTAACTTCTCATAAGTCTTTATTGCATCTGCTTCTGTATTTGTAGCATGGCAGTATATCGCTGCATAGGTAGAAAAATCTATATCTTCCACATCTTCTTCATTTATGGATCCAAAAATAGACTATCTATGTATATTTATCTTCTTCTAAAACTGGGAGATCTTGACATCTTAGTCTTGATCTTGAAATCTTGATATGATGTAACAGTCTCTATTGTACTTTCAAATGTCTATCAAAACCTTCTTTCACTCATCTTCTGGTATTTTCTATGTCAAAAATCTGTCCTCTTCTAGTTCATCAGATTCATCTGTAAAAACTGAATATCTCCATATATTATCTCTGATAATCTCATTTATCTTTTAACCTGGTGTCTTCTTCTGTCTGGTCTTCTTTTCTTGTATTCCTTCAGGCCCACTTTTCTCTTAGTGCTTCTCGATCTTCTCTCAGCTGGTGCGTCAACCAGTGGTTGGAGTTGTTAAAGAAGTAAAAGTACTTTTTAGTCCTCACACTTCTCTGGTTACTCCAGTTCCAATTGTTTCTTCTTCAGCTGTTTTCAGATCAGAGCTTCTTATAACATAGCCTCATCAAATGGCTTGTCTTCATGTTGATGTCTTTGCATAGTCTTCTAGCATGTAGCTTTCATCGCTTATCTTAGCGGGTTTGTTCTGGGTGCCTGCAAGGAATGCTTGTTTGGAGTCTTCTTTGGTTCAGACAAAAGAGATTATCTTGTGAGACTTCCAAGCTTCAATAGCAACATTTTCAACTCTTCTGTAGGCAAACCTTCTTAGTATAATGTAGTCACAAAAATAAAGTCTCTTAATGTTTCTTAATAGTATCTAGCCTCAAAAATGAGTAGAAATTTCCCCCCTTGAGGCTAGGACTATAAAAATGAAAAACCTTTTTGTTTAACGGTCACTTCTGTATGTTCATCCTTTACATCTCAACATGGCAGCTGCTATATCTGAGTCTTCATTACTCCTTTAACTTCTCATGATAAAAAAAAATTAAAAACAAACAAAAAAAACCACTTGAACCTTCACTAGTGCATTCTTCTTCTATTTCCTTCTAGGCATGTTGATTAACTTCTGTATAAAAGACTATAGTAGGCTTTTTTCCCTACTTTCTTATCTTCAACAAAAAAACTGAGATCAGCAGTCATATAAAAAAATCTTTCATTTGTAGTCTGAGAGAAAAAAAAAATCAAGTGTCATATCTCTTTAAGTCTATTTCTGAATGCATGTTGTGTTGCTGTCAGTTGGAGGATTGTCTTCTCTTGTGTCGGCATCTGGTAGTGCTAGCCACACACTAAAGATTCTTGTTCTCATAAAAAAATAATACAAAAATAAAAAATAAAAACCAACATTTTTTCTTACATCGCATTTACTGTATGTATGTTGTAACTTGTCTTGTGTCTGCAGTCTTCCACTTTAAAAGTGCCATACATATTTAAAACAGGATTTTTCCTTTCTTTCTTCCCAAAAAAAAAAAAAAAAAAAATTATTTATATATATATATATATATATATATATATATATATATATATATATATATATATATATATATATATATATATATATATATATATATATTTATTTATAGGAGCCTTTGCTTTCATCACAAAGTCTGTTCAATTCTCTAGTATAAAAAAACAATGTTAATTCTTTTGATAGTAGAATCTCTTCATATATAAAAAATGTTCTTTGACAAAAACTGCTGTCTCATATTTCTTTTTCACTGAGCTTTTCTCAAAAAAATTTCTGCACTTCTAAGGTAGCCATTTTCATAATGTATAGCTATATATTCTGCTTCAGTATGCTGCTCCAGTGTAATCTGCTTCATTTTGTCAGAAAAATACATGTAACGCTATTTCTTTTCTTAGGTTCAATAGGCCAAAGTATTTATTTTCTCTTCTACGTCTTTTCGTAGACTATAAACTGAGTGTGCTCATTATCAATTCTCTTCTATGAGACTTTAAATCATAAGAATATCTTCCTTCTTTGCTTCAGATGTTTGGATGCTTCATATGCATATCCAACTGTATATATGTGTATAAGTACTTTTTTATTCTCTTATCGCAATAGAAAACTATGGTCTATATTTCCACCATAGAAAGTATTTTTCAAGATAACAATCAAGATAACCATCAACTGTTGGGCGCCAACTGTCAAAAACCTAAGCAGTTTTTGCCTTTTTCATGATTGCTAACTCAGTAAAGTACCAGCCTTTAAAGCGTTGCTATCATATAAATCCGGCATAGTGGGGTCTTAACCCTCTATAACAGTAATTATAGATTGACGGTATACCTTGAAATGGATCAGAGCACTCAGTATATGATTTTATATAAAAAATTGTATTTACTTATCATACAGCATATATACAAAATATGAACAGTTCCAAGTAGTGTTTCCTTCTAACAGTATTCCATCTCATCATGGCCTATATAGCCAAGCAATCATCCATCTTCTAAGTACATTCAAAAAATAATATAACAGTTGTGTTATGTAGAGTAAGATCAATAGTAGACTCATCTGTATCAATAGCTGTGTATCTATTAGCTGTGTAAAACTTATAGTAATCTTCTTAAAGAAATTTCATAAAAAATAGCTTCAAAAAAAACTTCTTGTTAACATCTTAATAAAACTTAATGCTGACAAATTAATAAAGTAAATCACCAGAATATTAAGCATATTACCCCTTTTCTGTCATCTCTTCAGCATCTAGAACCACGTGTGGGAAGGTAGCTTCTGCCTCATGTGTCTTCTCAGGTGATTGTTGGGCTTCTGCAAACTATGAGCTCCCAGCTCCTACTTTTATAGGGGCAGGATGCAATATGGCTGCCTAATCTGGAATTTCCATGCATCCCAGGTTCTGATTGGCTAAAGCTTCCGTGCGTCAAACGCTATCTATGTTTTGAATACCTAAATCACAATATTATTGTTTATAAATTCTTAATTACCTTATCTTGTGGGAATTTACGTAGGTTTGCAGTGTTTACACATTCTAATCAGGTCATTTCTGACGCAGTTAATTAAAAATGGACGTCACCAGCCATCTTGTCTGCTGGCTGACTTTTTTGACCCAGACATGGACTTCCAAAAACATTAAACAATGTAATTCATGAAGCATTACTGATAAAATGTTCTCTGCTAATTCGTTTTTGGAATGTGTCTGTACTTTCTGAGGTCAACTTGACACTATAACACTGTACACAGACCTGTAAGAGCCTTCAGCAATTTAGGACTTATTGAAACATACAGGGCTTCTAATATACTTATTTAAATATAAAGTTTATTTTATAATTCTTCTTAAAACAATTAATCATATAAGAAATAATTGTCTATATATTTGTCTTTCTTATAAAATAAATATTATGTGTCTAACCGGCAGATGTCGCTATCTCATCATAAATAACAATCTATTAATAATAATTTTCAGACTATGAAACCACCAGGTGGCATCATTGAATCATATTTAACTAATTGGGAAAACACCTTCTTTGTTTTATTTTCTTCATATTTTGACTTTCTGTCTGGGAAATGTTTATCTTTTCTTGCTGGCCTTGGCCTTCAAGCAAAGGAACATGTAAACAATTGTCTAGCTTACAAGTTAAAATAACCTTATAAAAGTTTCACTGTCTCTAATTGTCACTGACAGAATCTATTACTTTGAATTGCGTTTAATGCTGGATTCTATCATATAGGTTTAACAATAATTATTTATTTCTTTAGAAGGACTGTATTGATTATTAATGTTTATATATACATACACATATGACAGTTTTTCCATCATAAATAAGACCGCTAGAATTCTGACATCCCCCCTTGCAGGAAAATGATGGCAGATGGTTAGCAATCTCCGTAGTTATATTTCTCCGGGAAAAAAAATATCTATAATCAAAATTAAAAGTAATGCAATCTTTCATTCATGCAAAACCTTGCTCATTAAGTAGCGTTGTCAGCTTTGTTGCCTGCCTGACAATAGACTCAATAGTAAGATTAATATCTTCTCTAATAAACATTTTTTGCTGGTCTAGATATGGCTATAGTCTTTATATATGACATATGTATGGATTCACCCTTGAATCTGTATGAATCTGTAGTTTCTATCACAGTGTTAGCTTGTATAGATATGTAGGGAAATTCTAGGCAATATTTGTCACCCATTTTAAGACATATAGTAAAACTTAAAGTTAAAAATGTATAAACAGGAATTATACCGTTCATGTGGTCCCTAGGTTCTTTGGAACACAATGCATTCAAAATATTATTGTTAGCTTACAATAGGTTAATTAGTTAGTTGGTTAGTATTATGTATTTATACAGTTAATTACACCTTTCTTATACCACAAGGTTTCTTTCACAAATGGTATGTAGCAGAATAAAGTATGTGTACTTTGCCAGCAGAATCCCATAAAATAATGTCATCTTTCTATTTAAATATAGATATCATATAAAAAATGTAAGCATTGAAAAGTTCTTTAGCAATTCAAATTGCAAGCTAGCTAGTTGCAGTAGCTGTTTTCAAATATATTCTCAATAAAACATATATTAACATCTCATTGTTGAAGTTGCTTCTCCACTTCATGTTTCCAGTATTTTGGAGTAATTCTCTCTCTTGGATTTATCAGGATCTTTACCACTGATTCAAACTTTTATGTTGTAGACTATCAGCACTCTTGTATGTAAATCTTGGCATGTTTATTTTCTCAAAAAGTCAAATGTGATAGATTATCTTGTAGATTAAGTTTGATATATGACTGTTTTCTTGTTAAGCACAGTCTCTTCTCACGACAATATTTGATGTAGTTACATGCTTGATCCTGGATTTGTCATGTGTAGATTTTCTCTCTGATTGAAGTAGTTAATTGTCCATGTATTGCATATTGGAATGTTTCTGAAGAATATTTTCTTTAACTTCATGAGAGCAGCACAGTGGTGTAGGGGTTAATGTTCTCGCCTTGCAGCGCTAGGTCTGAAAGGAGTTTGTTTGTGCTCTCGGTGTCTGTGTGGGTTTCCTCCGGACACTCTGGTTTCCAACTCTTCAGATAGTACTGGAATGGCTAAGTTGGGCATCATCTTCAAAGATAAAGGCTGTATGAGCAAATCCAGCAGTCACTCTTGTTCAGGCGCTTGGCATACTGTTAATGCATCAAGTTCAATTTATTTTGAAATCATTCTTGTAAGTTGCAAAGTTCAGATTTTGTAGTCATCAAATGTATCAGGATAAAGGGAGGGGGGACACCAAGAGCCCAATAGTGTGATATTGTATAGATGATAATTAATAATGAGTAATATAACAATTTAATGCTCACAAACCAGGGTTACCATTAGGCAACCACTGTGAAGGCAGGTGGGGAGATTAACCTGACCCCACTCAGGATTAAAAGTCGCTCTCTGTAGATGGGAAGAAGATGGGTACAACCCTCCACCAAGGGTGGACTTAGCAATATGTAGAAGCTTTCCAGAGGTGCCAATAGCATAAAAGTCACTTAAACGAGCTTAAAACCGATGGGGCAGTGGTGGGCCTATCCCATCCATGCAGACAAAGCAAACAAAGGAAGGACTGTGGCATCAACAGTCAAACAACAAT
This sequence comes from Hyperolius riggenbachi, assembly GCF_040937935.1. Lineage (NCBI taxonomy): Eukaryota > Metazoa > Chordata > Amphibia > Anura > Hyperoliidae > Hyperolius > Hyperolius riggenbachi. Next base: position 322,744,751 of record NC_090646.1, on the reverse strand, counting down.
TTTATTTATACTCCACGGTAAAAATAGGCAAAGCGTTTCACGGGCTCAATCCCGCTTCATCAGGCCAATCAAAAAGGAGCATACAGCTTAACAGCATCAAAACCACACTGAGCGCTCAGTGTGGTTTTGATGCTGTTAAGCTGTATGCTCCTTTTTGATTGGCCTGATGAAGCGGGATTGAGCCCGTGAAACGCGTTGCCTATTTTTACCGTGGAGTATAAATAAAATTGTTGTTTGACTGTTGATACCACAGTCCTTCCTTTGTTTGCTTTGTCTGCATGGATGGGATAGGCCCACCAATGCCCCATCGGTTTTAAGCTCGTTTAAGTGACTTTTATGCTATTGGCGCCTCTGGAAAGCTTCTACATATTAAATGTATCAGGTACAGCAAACCCCATTGTATGGGTATTTTTGCGGATAATTGATATTGTCCTCAGCACCTATGAGAAAATATAAAAAGGAAAAGGAGAGAAGGGAAAAACACAAAAAATGTAATATGCAACATTCTGGTGAATTTTCAGCATAAAAAAAACTAAACTAACTACTACCTTCCCACTTGTGGTTCAAAAAGAAAAAAATATTGTGATGCTATATGGTGCTGGGTGCATTCTTACTAGTTTGCTCTAGTGTTCAAACTTATAACAGCAGGTTCCTTCTCTTCTTGCCTATGCCTTTTCTTAAGTTCACCTTAGTTTGTCTTTTAAAAATCAAAGTAATATTATCCATTTTCTGTAACTGTTGAGATATGTCTTCTCTTTGAAAAGTGTTCATTTTCTTCTTCTGAAATAAAAAACGTTCACGTTTTTAAGCTGTGTATTAAAGTCTTCATTGGTGGCTTCATGCGTGTCATGGCTTTTTCCATAGCTTGACATCAATAAGTAAATCCTTGTCCATTTACAAAAACATTTTCTCTTGTTATCTGTTCATCACTTTAGTAAACTGTTGTCCTCAGCGTCACCCTTTTTGAATAGAGTATTCATCTTGAAACTGTTCTTCTTGAACTTCATCAGTCGATTACCTAAGGCATGGATTTCTCTTCCAGTCTCTTGGTGTACATAACTTCTTTTCTCCTTCCTGTATTTATAAGTCTTCATCAATCCAGGCTTCATTCTTCACATTAGGCCTTTAATCATCTTGTACATATAATGTAGTTTAGTGTAGTCTTCTGTAGTACCAGCTTGATTGCTGTATTTCATTATTGTGAACAGTTATCTCCTTGTTTCTCCTGTAGTATGGATTTCTTCCTGTAACTTCTCATAAGTCTTTATTGCATCTGCTTCTGTATTTGTAGCATGGCAGTATATCGCTGCATAGGTAGAAAAATCTATATCTTCCACATCTTCTTCATTTATGGATCCAAAAATAGAATATCTATGTATATTTATCTTCTTCTAAAACTGGGAGATCTTGACATCTTAGTCTTGATCTTGAAATCTTGATATGATGTAACAGTCTCTATTGTACTTTCAAATGTCTATCAAAACCTTCTTTCACTCATCTTCTGGTATTTTCTATGTCAAAAATCTGTCCTCTTCTAGTTCATCAGATTCATCTGTAAAAACTGAATATCTCCATATATTATCTCTGATAATCTCATTTATCTTTTAACCTGGTGTCTTCTTCTGTCTGGTCTTCTTTTCTTGTATTCCTTCAGGCCCACTTTTCTCTTAGTGCTTCTCGATCTTCTCTCAGCTGGTGCGTCAACCAGTGGTTGGAGTTGTTAAAGAAGTAAAAGTACTTTTTAGTCCTCACACTTCTCTGGTTACTCCAGTTCCAATTGTTTCTTCTTCAGCTGTTTTCAGATCAGAGCTTCTTATAACATAGCCTCATCAAATGGCTTGTCTTCATGTTGATGTCTTTGCATAGTCTTCTAGCATGTAGCTTTCATCGCTTATCTTAGCGGGTTTGTTCTGGGTGCCTGCAAGGAATGCTTGTTTGGAGTCTTCTTTGGTTCAGACAAAAGAGATTATCTTGTGAGACTTCCAAGCTTCAATAGCAACATTTTCAACTCTTCTGTAGGCAAACCTTCTTAGTATAATGTAGTCACAAAAATAAAGTCTCTTAATGTTTCTTAATAGTATCTAGCCTCAAAAATGAGTAGAAATTTCCCCCCTTGAGGCTAGGACTATAAAAATGAAAAACCTTCTTGTTTAACGGTCACTTCTGTATGTTCATCCTTTACATCTCAACATGGCAGCTGCTATATCTGAGTCTTCATTACTCCTTTAACTTCTCATGATAAAAAAAAATTAAAAACAAACAAAAAAAACCACTTGAACCTTCACTAGTGCATTCTTCTTCTATTTCCTTCTAGGCATGTTGATTAACTTCTGTATAAAAGACTATAGTAGGCTTTTTTCCCTACTTTCTTATCTTCAACAAAAAAACTGAGATCAGCAGTCATATAAAAAAATCTTTCATTTGTAGTCTGAGAGAAAAAAAAATCAAGTGTCATATCTCTTTAAGTCTATTTCTGAATGCATGTTGTGTTGCTGTCAGTTGGAGGATTGTCTTCTCTTGTGTCGGCATCTGGTAGTGCTAGCCACACACTAAAGATTCTTGTTCTCATAAAAAAATAATACAAAAATAAAAAATAAAAACCAACATTTTTTCTTACATCGCATTTACTGTATGTATGTTGTAACTTGTCTTGTGTCTGCAGTCTTCCACTTTAAAAGTGCCATACATATTTAAAACAGGATTTTTCCTTTCTTTCTTCCCAAAAAAAAAAAATAAAAAATTATTTATATATATATATATATATATATATATATATATATATATATATATATATATATATATATATATATATATTTATAGGAGCCTTTGCTTTCATCACAAAGTCTGTTCAATTCTCTAGTATAAAAAAACAATGTTAATTCTTTTGATAGTAGAATCTCTTCATATATAAAAAATGTTCTTTGACAAAAACTGCTGTCTCATATTTCTTTTTCACTGAGCTTTTCTCAAAAAATTTTCTGCACTTCTAAGGTAGCCATTTTCATAATGTATAGCTATATATTCTGCTTCAGTATGCTGCTCCAGTGTAATCTGCTTCATTTTGTCAGAAAAATACATGTAACGCTATTTCTTTTCTTAGGTTCAATAGGCCAAAGTATTTATTTTCTCTTCTACGTCTTTTCGTAGACTATAAACTGAGTGTGCTCATTATCAATTCTCTTCTATGAGACTTTAAATCATAAGAATATCTTCCTTCTTTGCTTCAGATGTTTGGATGCTTCATATGCATATCCAACTGTATATATGTGTATAAGTACTTTTTTATTCTCTTATCGCAATAGAAAACTATGGTCTATATTTCCACCATAGAAAGTATTTTTCAAGATAACAATCAAGATAACCATCAACTGTTGGGCGCCAACTGTCAAAAACCTAAGCAGTTTTTGCCTTTTTCATGATTGCTAACTCAGTAAAGTACCAGCCTTTAAAGCGTTGCTATCATATAAATCCGGCATAGTGGGGTCTTAACCCTCTATAACAGTAATTATAGATTGACGGTATACCTTGAAATGGATCAGAGCACTCAGTATATGATTTTATATAAAAAATTGTATTTACTTATCATACAGCATATATACAAAATATGAACAGTTCCAAGTAGTGTTTCCTTCTAACAGTATTCCATCTCATCATGGCCTATATAGCCAAGCAATCATCCATCTTCTAAGTACATTCAAAAAATAATATAACAGTTGTGTTATGTAGAGTAAGATCAATAGTAGACTCATCTGTATCAATAGCTGTGTATCTATTAGCTGTGTAAAACTTATAGTAATCTTCTTAAAGAAATTTCATAAAAAATAGCTTCAAAAAAAACTTCTTGTTAACATCTTAATAAAACTTAATGCTGACAAATTAATAAAGTAAATCACCAGAATATTAAGCATATTACCCCTTTTCTGTCATCTCTTCAGCATCTAGAACCACGTGTGGGAAGGTAGCTTCTGCCTCATGTGTCTTCTCAGGTGATTGTTGGGCTTCTGCAAACTATGAGCTCCCAGCTCCTACTTTTATAGGGGCAGGATGCAATATGGCTGCCTAATCTGGAATTTCCATGCATCCCAGGTTCTGATTGGCTAAAGCTTCCGTGCGTCAAACGCTATCTATGTTTTGAATACCTAAATCACAATATTATTGTTTATAAATTCTTAATTACCTTATCTTGTGGGAATTTACGTAGGTTTGCAGTGTTTACACATTCTAATCAGGTCATTTCTGACGCAGTTAATTAAAAATGGACGTCACCAGCCATCTTGTCTGCTGGCTGACTTTTTTGACCCAGACATGGACTTCCAAAAACATTAAACAATGTAATTCATGAAGCATTACTGATAAAATGTTCTCTGCTAATTCGTTTTTGGAATGTGTCTGTACTTTCTGAGGTCAACTTGACACTATAACACTGTACACAGACCTGTAAGAGCCTTCAGCAATTTAGGACTTATTGAAACATACAGGGCTTCTAATATACTTATTTAAATATAAAGTTTATTTTATAATTCTTCTTAAAACAATTAATCATATAAGAAATAATTGTCTATATATTTGTCTTTCTTATAAAATAAATATTATGTGTCTAACCGGCAGATGTCGCTATCTCATCATAAATAACAATCTATTAATAATAATTTTCAGACTATGAAACCACCAGGTGGCATCATTGAATCATATTTAACTAATTGGGAAAACACCTTCTTTGTTTTATTTTCTTCATATTTTGACTTTCTGTCTGGGAAATGTTTATCTTTTCTTGCTGGCCTTGGCCTTCAAGCAAAGGAACATGTAAACAATTGTCTAGCTTACAAGTTAAAATAACCTTATAAAAGTTTTACTGTCTCTAATTGTCACTGACAGAATCTATTACTTTGAATTGCGTTTAATGCTGGATTCTATCATATAGGTTTAACAATAATTATTTATTTCTTTAGAAGGACTGTATTGATTATTAATGTTTATATATACATACACATATGACAGTTTTTCCTGCATAAATAAGACTGCTAGAATTCTGACATCCCCCCTTGCAGGAAAATGATGGCAGATGGTTAGCAATCTCCGTAGTTATATTTCTCCAGGAAAAAAAATATCTATAATCAAAATTAAAAGTAATGCAATCTTTCATTCATGCAAAACCTTGCTCATTAAGTAGCGTTGTCAGCTTTGTTGCCTGCCTGACAATAGACTCAATAGTAAGATTAATATCTTCTCTAATAAACATTTTTTGCTGGTCTAGATATGGCTATAGTCTTTATATATGACATATGTATGGATTCACCCTTGAATCTGTATGAATCTGTAGTTTCTATCACAGTGTTAGCTTGTATAGATATGTAGGGAAATTCTAGGCAATATTTGTCACCCATTTTAAGACATATAGTAAAACTTAAAGTTAAAAATGTATAAACAGGAATTATACCGTTCATGTGGTCCCTAGGTTCTTTGGAACACAATGCATTCAAAATATTATTGTTAGCTTACAATAGGTTAATTAGTTAGTTGGTTAGTATTATGTATTAATACAGTTAATTACACCTTTCTTATACCACAAGGTTTCTTTCACAAATGGTATGTAGCAGAATAAAGTATGTGTACTTTGCCAGCAGAATCCCATAAAATAATGTCATCTTTCTATTTAAATATAGATATCATATAAAAAATGTAAGCATTGAAAAGTTCTTTAGCAATTCAAATTGCAAGCTAGCTAGTTGCAGTAGCTGTTTTCAAATATATTCTCAATAAAACATATATTAACATCTCATTGTTGAAGTTGCTTCTCCACTTCATGTTTCCAGTATTTTGGAGTAATTCTCTCTCTTGGATTTATCAGGATCTTTACCACTGATTCAAACTTTTATGTTGTAGACTATCAGCACTCTTGTATGTAAATCTTGGCATGTTTATTTTCTTAAAAAGTCAAATGTGATAGATTATCTTGTAGATTAAGTTTGATATATGACTGTTTTCTTGTTAAGCACAGTCTCTTCTCACGACAATATTTGATGTAGTTACATGCTTGATCCTGGATATGTCATGTGTAGATTTTCTCTCTGATTGAAGTAGTTAATTGTCCATGTATTGCATATTGGAATGTTTCTGAAGAATATTTTCTTTAACTTCATGAGAGCAGCACAGTGGTGTAGGGGTTAATGTTCTCGCCTTGCAGCGCTAGGTCTGAAAGGAGTTTGTTTGTGCTCTCGGTGTCTGTGTGGGTTTCCTCCGGACACTCTGGTTTCCAACTCTTCAGATAGTACTGGAATGGCTAAGTTGGGCATCATCTTCAAAGATAAAGGCTGTATGAGCAAATCCAGCAGTCACTCTTGTTCAGGCGCTTGGCATACTGTTAATGCATCAAGTTCAATTTATTTTGAAATCATTCTTGTAAGTTGCAAAGTTCAGATTTTGTAGTCATCAAATGTATCAGGATAAAGGGAGGGGGGACACCAAGAGCCCAATAGTGTGATATTGTATAGATGATAATTAATAATGAGTAATATAACAATTTAATGCTCACAAACCAGGGTTACCATTAGGCAACCACTGTGAAGGCAGGTGGGGAGATTAACCTGACCCCACTCAGGATTAAAAGTCGCTCTCTGTAGATGGGAAGAAGATGGGTACAACCCTCCACCAAGGGTGGACTTAGCAATATGTAGAAGCTTTCCAGAGGTGCCAATAGCATAAAAGTCACTTAAACGAGCTTAAAACCGATGGGGCAGTGGTGGGCCTATCCCATCCATGCAGACAAAGCAAACAAAGGAAGGACTGTGGCATCAACAGTCAAACAACAATTTTATTTATACTCCACGGTAAAAATAGGCAAAGCGTTTCACGGGCTCAATCCCGCTTCATCAGGCCAATCAAAAAGGAGCATACAGCTTAACAGCATCAAAACCACACTGAGCGCTCAGTGTGGTTTTGATGCTGTTAAGCTGTATGCTCCTTTTTGATTGGCCTGATGAAGCGGGATTGAGCCCGTGAAACGCGTTGCCTATTTTTACCGTGGAGTATAAATAAAATTGTTGTTTGACTGTTGATACCACAGTCCTTCCTTTGTTTGCTTTCTCTGCATGGATGGGATAGGCCCACCAATGCCCCATCGGTTTTAAGCTCGTTTAAGTGACTTTTATGCTATTGGCGCCTCTGGAAAGCTTCTACATATTAAATGTATCAGGTACAGCAAACCCCATTGTATGGGTATTTTTGCGGATAATTGATATTGTCCTCAGCACCTATGAGAAAAAATAAAAAGGAAAAGGAGAGAAGGGAAAAACACAAAAAATGTAATATGCAACATTCTGGTGAATTTTCAGCATAAAAAAAACTAAACTAACTACTACCTTCCCACTTGTGGTTCAAAAAGAAAAAAATATTGTGATGCTATATGGTGCTAGGTGCATTCTTACTAGTTTGCTCTAGTGTTCAAACTTATAACAGCAGGTTCCTTCTCTTCTTGCCTATGCCTTTTCTTAAGTTCACCTTAGTTTGTCTTTTAAAAATCAAAGTAATATTATCCATTTTCTGTAACTGTTGAGATATGTCTTCTCTTTGAAAAGTGTTCATTTTCTTCTTCTGAAATAAAAAACTTTCACGTTTTTAAGCTGTGTATTAAAGTCTTCATTGGTGGCTTCATGCGTGTCATGGCTTTTTCCATAGCTTGACATCAATAAGTAAATCCTTGTCCATTTACAAAAACATTTTCTCTTGTTATCTGTTCATCACTTTAGTAAACTGTTGTCCTCAGCGTCACCCTTTTTGAATAGAGTATTCATCTTGAAACTGTTCTTCTTGAACTTCATCAGTCGATTACCTAAGGCATGGATTTCTCTTCCAGTCTCTTGGTGTACATAACTTCTTTTCTCCTTCCTGTATTTATAAGTCTTCATCAATCCAGGCTTCATTCTTCACATTAGGCCTTTAATCATCTTGTACATATAATGTAGTTTAGTGTAGTCTTCTGTAGTACCAGCTTGATTGCTGTATTTCATTATTGTTAACAGTTATCTCCTTGTTTCTCCTGTAGTATGGATTTCTTCCTGTAACTTCTCATAAGTCTTTATTGCATCTGCTTCTGTATTTGTAGCATGGCAGTATATCGCTGCATAGGTAGAAAAATCTATATCTTCCACATCTTCTTCATTTATGGATCCAAAAATAGAATATCTATGTATATTTATCTTCTTCTAAAACTGGGAGATCTTGACATCTTAGTCTTGATCTTGAAATCTTGATATGATGTAACAGTCTCTATTGTACTTTCAAATGTCTATCAAAACCTTCTTTCACTCATCTTCTGGTATTTTCTATGTCAAAAATCTGTCCTCTTCTAGTTCATCAGATTCATCTGTAAAAACTGAATATCTCCATCTTCATCTTCACCCACCTGATAATCTCATTTATCTTTTAACCTGGTGTCTTCTTCTGTCTGGTCTTCTTTTCTTGTATTCCTTCAGGCCCACTTTTCTCTTAGTGCTTCTCGATCTTCTCTCAGCTGGTGCGTCAACCAGTGGTTGGAGTTGTTAAAGAAGTAAAAGTACTTTTTAGTCCTCACACTTCTCTGGTTACTCCAGTTCCAATTGTTTCTTCTTCAGCTGTTTTCAGATCAGAGCTTCTTATAACATAGCCTCATCAAATGGCTTGTCTTCATGTTGATGTCTTTGCATAGTCTTCTAGCATGTAGCTTTCATCGCTTATCTTAGCGGGTTTGTTCTGGGTGCCTGCAAGGAATGCTTGTTTGGAGTCTTTTTTGGTTCAGACAAAAGAGATTATCTTGTGAGACTTCCAAGCTTCAATAGCAACATTTTCAACTCTTCTGTAGGCAAACCTTCTTAGTATAATGTAGTCACAAAAATAAAGTCTCTTAATGTTTCTTAATAGTATCTAGCCTCAAAAATGAGTAGAAATTTCCCCCCTTGAGGCTAGGACTATAAAAATGAAAAACCTTCTTGTTTAACGGTCACTTCTGTATGTTCATCCTTTACATCTCAACATGGCAGCTGCTATATCTGAGTCTTCATTACTCCTTTAACTTCTCATGATAAAAAAAAATTAAAAACAAACAAAAAAAACCACTTGAACCTTCACTAGTGCATTCTTCTTCTATTTCCTTCTAGGCATGTTGATTAACTTCTGTATAAAAGACTATAGTAGGCTTTTTTCCCTACTTTCTTATCTTCAACAAAAAAACTGAGATCAGCAGTCATATAAAAAAATCTTTCATTTGTAGTCTGAGAGAAAAAAAAAATCAAGTGTCATATCTCTTTAAGTCTATTTCTGAATGCATGTTGTGTTGCTGTCAGTTGGAGGATTGTCTTCTCTTGTGTTGGCATCTGGTAGTGCTAGCCACACACTAAAGATTCTTGTTCTCATAAAAAAATAATATAAAAATAAAAAATAAAAACCAACATTTTTTCTTACATCGCATTTACTGTATGTATGTTGTAACTTGTCTTGTGTCTGCAGTCTTCCACTTTAAAAGTGCCATACATATTTAAAACAGGATTTTTCCTTTCTTTCTTCCAAAAAAAAAAAATAAAAAAAAAATTATATATATATATATATATATATATATATATATATATATATATATATATATATATATATTTATAGGAGCCTTTGCTTTCATCACAAAGTCTGTTCAATTCTCTAGTATAAAAAAACAATGTTAATTCTTTTGATAGTAGAATCTCTTCATATATAAAAAATGTTCTTTGACAAAAACTGCTGTCTCATATTTCTTTTTCACTGAGCTTTTCTCAAAAAATTTTCTGCACTTCTAAGGTAGCCATTTTCATAATGTATAGCTATATATTCTGCTTCAGTATGCTGCTCCAGTGTAATCTGCTTCATTTTGTCAGAAAAATACATGTAACGCTATTTCTTTTCTTAGGTTCAATAGGCCAAAGTATTTATTTTCTCTTCTACGTCTTTTCGTAGACTATAAACTGAGTGTGCTCATTATCAATTCTCTTCTATGAGACTTTAAATCATAAGAATATCTTCCTTCTTTGCTTCAGATGTTTGGATGCTTCATATGCATATCCAACTGTATATATGTGTATAAGTACTTTTTTATTCTCTTATCGCAATAGAAAACTATGGTCTATATTTCCACCATAGAAAGTATTTTTCAAGATAACAATCAAGATAACCATCAACTGTTGGGCGCCAACTGTCAAAAACCTAAGCAGTTTTTGCCTTTTTCATGATTGCTAACTCAGTAAAGTACCAGCCTTTAAAGCGTTGCTATCATATAAATCCGGCATAGTGGGGTCTTAACCCTCTATAACAGTAATTATAGATTGACGGTATACCTTGAAATGAATCAGAGCACTCAGTATATGATTTTATATAAAAAATTGTATTTACTTATCATACAGCATATATACAAAATATGAACAGTTCCAAGTAGTGTTTCCTTCTAACAGTATTCCATCTCATCATGGCCTATATAGCCAAGCAATCATCCATCTTCTAAGTACATTCAAAAAATAATATAACAGTTGTGTTATGTAGAGTAAGATCAATAGTAGACTCATCTGTATCAATAGCTGTGTATCTATTAGCTGTGTAAAACTTATAGTAATCTTCTTAAAGAAATTTCATAAAAAATAGCTTCAAAAAAAACTTCTTGTTAACATCTTAATAAAACTTAATGCTGACAAATTAATAAAGTAAATCAAAAGTAAAGTAAAGAATATTAAGCATATTACCCCTTTTCTGTCATCTCTTCAGCATCTAGAACCACATGTGGGAAGGTAGCTTCTGCCTCATGTGTCTTCTCAGGTGATTGTTGGGCTTCTGCAAACTATGAGCTCCCAGCTCCTACTTTTATAGGGGCAGGATGCAATATGGCTGCCTAATCTGGAATTTCCATGCATCCCAGGTTCTGATTGGCTAAAGCTTCCGTGCGTCAAACGCTATCTATGTTTTGAATACCTAAATCACAATATTATTGTTTATAAATTCTTAATTACCTTATCTTGTGGGAATTTACGTAGGTTTGCAGTGTTTACACATTCTAATCAGGTCATTTCTGACGCAGTTAATTAAAAATGGACGTCACCAGCCATCTTGTCTGCTGGCTGACTTTTTTGACCCAGACATGGACTTCCAAAAACATTAAACAATGTAATTCATGAAGCATTACTGATAAAATGTTCTCTGCTAATTCGTTTTTGGAATGTGTCTGTACTTTCTGAGGTCAACTTGACACTATAACACTGTACACAGACCTGTAAGAGCCTTCAGCAATTTAGGACTTATTGAAACATACAGGGCTTCTAATATACTTATTTAAATATAAAGTTTATTTTATAATTCTTCTTAAAACAATTAATCATATAAGAAATAATTGTCTATATATTTGTCTTTCTTATAAAATAAATATTATGTGTCTAACCGGCAGATGTCGCTATCTCATCATAAATAACAATCTATTAATAATAATTTTCAGACTATGAAACCACCAGGTGGCATCATTGAATCATATTTAACTAATTGGGAAAACACCTTCTTTGTTTTATTTTCTTCATATTTTGACTTTCTGTCTGGGAAATGTTTATCTTTTCTTGCTGGCCTTGGCCTTCAAGCAAAGGAACATGTAAACAATTGTCTAGCTTACAAGTTAAAATAACCTTATAAAAGTTTCACTGTCTCTAATTGTCACTGACAGAATCTATTACTTTGAATTGCATTTAATGCTGGATTCTATCATATAGGTTTAACAATAATTATTTCTCTCTTTAGAAGGACTGTATTGATTATTAATGTTTATATATACATACACATATGACACATATGTTTTTCCTGCATAAATAAAACCGCTAGAATTCTGACATCAGGAATAAAGTTATTGAGAAATTTAAAGCAGGTTTAGGCTACAAAAAGATTTCCAAAGCCTTGAACATCCCACGGAGCACTGTTCATGCGATCATTCAGAAATGGAAGGAATATGGCACAAGTGTAAACCTACCGAGACAAGGCCATCCACCTAAACTCACAGGCCGAACAAGGAGAGCGCTGATCAGAAATGCAGTCAAGTGGCCCATGGTGACTCTGGACGAGCTGCAGAGATCTACAGCTCAGGTGGGGGAATCTGTCTATAGGACAACTAATAGTCGTGCACTGCACAAAGTTGGCCTTTATGGAAGAATGGCAAGAAGAAAGCTGTAATAACCAACTTTTGCTCCGGCACCAGCAACTTCTTATAGCTGCGTCTCACAGAATGTGAGATAACTTGACTCTCACACAGCAAGCAGGAGATAGACTTTCTCAGGCTTCTTCAACGTTTAAGGAGTTTATTCATGAAACAGATATACAGATAGATACAGTTCATCACACCCTAGCAAAGCCAATCTTTATGTTTCAATCCTTGGCGTTACAGCTTCTTGGTTAACTCCCTGCTGGAGTCAATCAGGTCTTATTTTGCCTACTCTACGTTACACTAGACTACCTATGTACAGCATACATTATATCAGATTACAGAAAGGAATGACATACTTAGATGTCCCAGTCAGTATTGAAGCATAGCAGGAATCAGAGAGAGAGCTCCCTTTTTCAGCTCGTCCGGCTATTAATACCGACTAGGAAAGAGTTAACTGTGATCTCATCTTCGCCATCCCCTAGATCAGACTATTGGTGGACCTCCTCGTGGTGTCATCATACACACCTACTCGATTAATATTCAATGATGCTTCTGCCCTACTTACAAGGAATTTGGTATTTAGTAAATATGGCCGATGTTTACTGTTCCTGTGGTGTACGTGTTGAGGTCAGAGTAGGCCGATGGCCTTCTTTTAGGAACATGTTCTCAGTATCTGCGTGTATCCTCTGCTACACGCAGACCCTGAGATGCCTCTGCCTGCATCACAAAAACTCTATTTATTTTAAAGGCATACACTGCGGACAAGCCTTTTACATAAAACTCAGGCCAAGTAACTGAGACCTACTTAAATTCTAACAATCCCCCCTAAAATGGCTTGATCCGCAGATCCCCGCTTCTGAACCCCACAGTACCTGGTTTCGTTTCTTTATGTTTCACGTTTCGATGTTCGTGCTCACACAACTTCTCTGCTCTAAGCGGTTATCCCTGGGAGAGAGAGCAAGACCTCTTGGTCTTCCTGTAACCAGGCTCTCTGGGGATGCCCTACTTCTAAGTCCCTCTATACCACATGCTCAGCATTTGCGTCACTTGCGTATCACTCACAAACTTGCATGACCACAGAAAAGTGAAACTCGTTTGGTTGTTACAAAACGGAGCAGTGCCAGGTGCCTTCTAAAAGAGCGCCTTTATACAATCAGCTCCATCACCGGTACTACTAAACCTATACCCGTAACCCTGTATATCCCTTAATTTGAAAATATTGGTTCAGGAGATTGTTTATGAGGCACCAATCTCTTGACCAGGTTAATTTGTTTTACGTAATTTTAACACGCAACCTCACCTGGATCATGATGCCTAAAGTTGTCATCCCCATCCAGACGACCAGTGGGTGTAGGAAGAACTTTGGAACTGCAGAGGCCCAGTCCGAGTGTCCCTGGAACATAACCGGAAACCTTTTCCACCAGGTCAGACTGGAACTCACCTGCTTATTTTTGTGTTCTACCTCGTTAAGATCACCTCTAACTTAGTGTACTGTTTGTTTAACCGTTGTAACAAAGTGTGGTCGTCTCGGATCAAACCCTGTTCCCCTTTGTCCCATGTCGTGTTCTCTTTTAGGATGGGAACTACCCGTGAAACTTTGACCTTAAGAGTTCTCTTAACAATTTGAGAAATAACGTCATCACAACTGGATGACTGGATCCATATGGGATCTCCGCTCACACCATATGTTCCCCTTGGAAAATCTCCCTTATCGGAACAATTATGAGAATATACCTTGCATGTATCATTAGACCTTATGTTAAAAAACCAAACCTTTCCTTCAGCCACCGGAACTATCGGTTGGGCTTCGGGGTGGATCTTTTGAATGGTAGCCTCGCATTCTGCGTTATTGAGCCTGCAGGCTTCTTCACTAAATGTGACTTGCCCCGGCAAACACAGGTACCTCTGGGAGAATTACCTGCATGAGAACAACTCTACTCGTTTCACCTCCCCGTCTAGCACCAAAAAAGATTGACCTCTCAGGTCATGGTGTAAGACATGTGTTGAGGTGGGAACTAAGGAAGTGGCGGTGCCTAAAGGAATGTTACACCGTTTCCATTTGTTCACCCAAACATCTTGAAGCTTCCATGCAAAAGATCCTTCTCCAGAAAAATGTATATACCTCCCCTTGTCCAATCTCAGTTGGACAGGATCTTTAAGCATCTCCCTGACAAAATATGTCCCCAACTGTCCTGATTGGACCTCTTCCCCCCTTATGTCCTGAGGCACAATATGTACCTGAGGTTGGGAAGACTGTACTCTCTGCAATCTTTCAATTAAGAGTACCTCTTCACTTACCCAACTAGCATGAGGATAAGCGGCTGCATATGGACTGTGTAATATCGTCCCCTGTTGTGACCCGTGTAATGTGAATGGGGTTCCCTGGGTTGGCTTTCCCTCCCCCGGGACCGCTCTCCCCACCCTCTTTATCACCTGGAAATGTGGCTCGTTCTCGATCTTTACTTCTTGTTTCGAGAACCACCACCCTTTACCAGCCTTTACGTGTGTATAGCTGGTTCAGAGGCACTCTCTGTTGGTAGTTCCAGAGTGTGATGTTGTCCCCCGCGTCTCTCCGGCAGGAGAATTGACGCCTCCTGCTCGTTCCTCTCCAATCTGGAACCATCTCACTCTGCATAACCAAGACAAGGTACCCCTGAATCACAAACTCCACCTTTTGCATGTACCCGTTGTACTGCAATGTACCTTTTAACCAAACTTTGGATCGGTGCATCGATTCTGGGAGTGTGGCATTCAATAGCAGATTTACACTGCCATTCAATTCCCACTGCCCGCACACCTGACCCTTCAGACCTTTCACCCACATTGTGCCATGAAATTTGTTTTCTCCTGGCACAAGTGCTCTTTTCCTCCATCCCTGCTTGGTCCATCTGTGCCAAGCGGAGGGAGGTGTGAAAGGATTAGTACCTTGGTCACCAAACATTAACATGCTTGGGCCTTGCATTCTCATTAACCCATTATTATACATGAGAATGTCCTCTCTTCGTTCTCCTAGGATGAAATGGCAACCTAGGATCACCATCAGCACGGTACTCTTCATTATAAAAGCACCACCTTGGGAAAGAAAAACATTAGCAATTTGCACTATGCTTTGCTCAGTCAGTTTTTTTAGACATTTTCCGATCTCAGGAATCTCGTGTTTTAGTCTCTTTCCAATTTCAGGAATCTCGTGTTTTAGTCTCTTTCCACTTTCAGGAATCTCGTTGTTCTCCAACCTCAGATTGGCATCTGGAACCTTTCGCTTATCCGACTGACATCTCCATCTTTGCTGCCAGCCCTGCAGCTATCTCGAGTCCATAGTGCCAAACTCCTGAAATCGTAATACAAACAAATCAATTCTTATTAATGATTTGGGATTCACCCTCCGGCTTGTACTCTGTACACTTTAACTTGATCAATATATGCCGTAATTGATCTCGTTGCTTTATGGTTCTCATGAACTCTGTTTACTCTTATTGGTAGATTGGAGTTACAACCTCTCTCCCCTACCTAAGTACTATCCTAAGTACTTACCTGTTTAAAATATGCTCCCGCGGACTTCACCTTTGGAAGCTCTCACCTCATTGTAAGCTCTCACCACACCCCCCCCCTTCTGTACATACGCGGCCGTCGTATGCACAGAGTACGGATGCCACACACCTGTTGCTGCTTTGCAGGTGAGCCTGCAATGCTCTTACTCATTTTCGCATTTACTTACCTAGAACTTCATTGCGATACCAGCTCTGCTAGAAGTTCCGTGTCTTGTACCCTCTGACCAATGTTTGCCGCGCCACTACCCTCATACTACCAAAAAAAAACGGCCACCTCCCTGTAGGAAGGAGCACGCTGCACTTAAACTACACAGGGTGCAGGGCTAAGCATTCCAGCGTCAAAAGCCTGTATGCAGATCCCTGAATGCCCACTTGGTAGGTAGTCGCATGGCAGACACCGTACTGATACACTGTCACTCTGTAAATGGCAATTCTATCATCTGTATAATTGCCCCATGAACTGCTACCAGTTCCGTTCTGTGCTAAACTGAATCAGAGCTGGAGAAAAGAAGAGAAAGAAAAAAATATATATATATTCTTGACCAATCGGTGGGTGAGGAAAAACACGCTAACAGCCCAGCAATGACTTCTTTGTCAATCTCTGGTCCTGTCCCTGACACAAAACCCCCCCCGAAAAAAACACTCTGCAGTCGCAGCGAGTACACCTGGATTGGTCAACTCCTATCTTTCTCTCTTTTCCCTTCCCCCTCTCCAACTCTGCACTGTCCCCCCTATCTCTATTGGGAACACATGCTGCACCGCACTTTAAGGTGCCTCACTTAAAGGAATAATCCCATAAGCAACCCAGTACAGATACTTCCCTGATCTGCACAGCACTTGCAAATCACTCCCTGGGGACTATCTGACTTATACGTGTTTTCCTAGCTGAGAAACACTTCCTATCCGTGAGCCTGCAACATGCTTGGCTCACGTATGCGGATACTCCCTGTGCCCAGACTTCTTCTGAAGAAATCATCTGGAAGCCGAGAAACTCAGTAGAATCTCTCTTCTACCCCCACTCTGGACCCCCCCTCCCACCAGCTGCTTCCGTGCACGGCGCCTTGTGCACAGCTGTAACGTGGGCCGTGGGATCCCCCCAGCACATCCTCCCCCCTGCCATCGGGGCGTGCCTATCAGTGGGCGCTTCCCGCCCCCTCCCCTCCTGATACATCATGCAGATGGGAGTGGCTTTCTCAGAAACCCGACGCCATGTTGAATCATGGCATGCCAGCCAAGATGGCTGCTATGTCAGTCCCCCATAGCAACCTCTTAATCCTATGCACCTGTAGAAAAAACAACTCAAACAGAACAAACATTTTATGCATAGTTACACTAACAAGAAACAGACCAATAGCACAGCAGTTTGAGAAGTTTCCTATCTTGGACATGTAGATGGAGGGAAAAAAAACATCCTGAACAGAAGGAATTCTCCACAACTACACCGGAATTTCAAAAAGCCGAATGAAATCATCCCCCTATGTTATAGCCTACGGGGGAGACACTAGCTGTCACTATATCTACGTCAAACTTTACTCCTAGCATAAACCTTTGCCTGGAATGCGGAGTGACAAAACTGAACAAATCTTCCAGCTGTTAGCAGATATCCACGGACACAAACCTTAACGGTGCTTCCCCCAATCTCTAGAGAGGGGGGTGGGAGGATGCCCTGTATTGGCCCCCCTTCCCACTAAACCTACACTCTGCGATCCGCAAGAAAAAAACAAGAACACCCATGACACTGAATCATGCTGAAATTACAGAAACATCACATAGCACTAACTAATAGCACTGAACTGGAACCAGCTTGCAGAACATCTCAGAAACACCCCTATGGACAGGGGAAAAAAACCATGCTGTCTCTCTCTCCCTTTTCTCACTACCAGTCTGCTCTCTCTTCCCTCTCTCTCCTTCTCCTCTACTACTCGAAAGCCTTAGCCCCCCCTTATCTCTCCTGCTGGGGACACCCATATCTGGCAAACCTCCCTGACTCCTGCTGTGACCCACGGGAGAAAGAGAAAGAACAAACAAAAACTGCACACAGCAGCCACTAGCACAACCCAAGAGAGAGAGAAAAAAAAAAACCAACACAGGAAAACCAGTAAGAACACACACTTGAAAATTTAGAGAGAAAACACTGCTGGAACAAACTGTCAACATGTAATACCAAACACTTGCATTAGAATTTAACAAATGAAACACTATACTTGCCAGTGTCTTGAGACGTTCTCCCCAAATGACCGTTCGTTACAGCATTGGTCAAGTTTTGCTCGCGAAGTTCTGGACCCCCCTCGGGCTACTGATTTCTTCGTTCAGCAGATCGCCATCACTACGGCACTTGCACCCAAGCCGCCGCCCGGGACAGCCCACGATCTGGATTCTGGCGTTAGGCGTGTGCACAATCACACCTATATTATTCAGTCCACGAACCTTCGCCACTGTAATTACTCGAACATCATTCCGTGCGCCCGGCTTCCTCGCAGCCTGGCAGCACCACTTATCTCTTCTCGATAAGTTTCTAGCGAGCGTCTCAGCGTCTCCTCCGCTTGTTACTGTGGAAGTCCTGGAAACCTAGATAACAGACTGACATCTGGCCCGGTCCTTGCCTGCCTTTTCTGCTAGACAGCACTGGGTTCACGGCACCAATTGTAATAACCACCTTTTGCTCCGGCACCAGCAACTTCTTATAGCTGCGTCTCACAGACTGTGAGATAACTTGACTCTCACACAGCAAGCAGGAGATAGACTTTCTCAGGCTTCTTCAACGTTTAAGGAGTTTATTCATGAAACAGATATACAGATAGATACAGTTCATCACACCCTAGCAAAGCCAATCTTCATGTTTCAATCCTTGGCGTTACAGCTTCTTGGTTAACTCCCTGCTGGAGTCAATCAGGTCTTATTTTGCCTACTCTACGTTACACTAGACTACCTATGTACAGCATACATTATATCAGATTACAGAAAGGAATGACATACTTAGATGTCCCAGTCAGTATTGAAGCATAGCAGGAATCAGAGAGAGAGCTCCCTTTTTCAGCTCGTCCGGCTATTAATACCGACTAGGAAAGAGTTAACTGTGATCTCATCTTCGCCATCCCCTAGATCAGACTATTGGTGGACCCCCTCGTGGTGTCATCATACACACCTACTCGATTAATATTCAATGATGCTTCTGCCCCACTTACAAGGAATTTGGTATTTAGTAAATATGGCCGATGTTTACTGTTCCTGTGGTGTACGTGTTGAGGTCAGAGTAGGCCGATGGCCTTCTTTTAGGAACATGTTCTCAGTATCTGCGTGTATCCTCTGCTACACGCAGACCCTGAGATGCCTCTGCCTGCATCACAAAAACTCTATTTATTTTAAAGGCATACACTGCGGACAAGCCTTTTACATAAAACTCAGGCCAAGTAACTGAGGCCTACTTAAATTCTAACAAAAGCCATTGTTAACAGAAAAGCATAAGAAGTCCCATTTGCAGTTTGCCACAAGTCATGTGGGGGACACAGGAAATATGTGGAAGAAGGTGCTCTGGTCAGATGAGACCAAAACTAAACTTTTTGGCCAAAATGCAAAACGCTATGTGTGGCCGAAAGCTAGCACTGCGTATCACTCTGAACATACCATCCCCACTGTCAAATGTGGTGGTGGCAGCATCATGCTCTGGGGTGCATCTCTTCAGCAGGGTCAGGGAAGCTGATCAGAGTTGATGGGAAGAAGGATGGAGCCAAATACAGGGCAATCTTGGAAGAAAACCTCTTGGCGTCTGCAAAAGATTTGAGACTGGGGAGGAGGTTCACCTTCCAGCAGGACAACAACCCTAAACATAAAGCCAGGTCAACAATGGAATGGTTTAAAACAAAACATATCCATGTGTTAGAATGGCCCAGTCAAAGTCCAGATCTAAATCCAATGGAGAATCTGTGGCAAGATCTGAAAACTGCTGTTTACAAATGCTGTCCATCTAATCTGACTGAGCTGGAGCTGTTTTGCAAAGAAGAATGGGCAAGGATTTCAGTCTCTAGATGTGCAAAGCTGGTAGAAACATACCCTAAAAGACTGGCAGCTGTAATTGCAGCAAAAGGTGGTTCTACAATGTATTGACTCAGGGGGCTGAATAATTACGCACACCCCACTTTGCAGTTATTTATTTGTAAAAAATGTTTGGAATCATGTATGATTTTCGTTCCACTTCTCACGTGTACACCACTTTGTATTGGTCTTTCATGTGGAATTTCAATACAATTGATTCATGTTTGTGGCAGTAATATGACAAAATGTGGAAAACTTCAAGGGGGCCGAATACCTTTGCAAGCCACTGTATATCTGTACACGTTTGATATGTTTGGATTCTTTTATAATAGCATATCAGCCCTCCATGATCTGTGCATGCAACAATCAAAAGGTATAGGACTGGATACAAGACATGATTGGCTCACTAGTCACAGCTCACTGAGCCACTCTTTGTTAAAATACCCTGAAAACTTGAAAATGAGGCAGCATGAGGCATTTGGCTGCCTCAGTTTGACTGAGTTTGCCAATCATCTGTTGCTCCAATACATCAGATGGATTCTATTTCGATTCTATGCATTTTATTGATCAAAAGTCTAGTCGGACACATTGGAAAATTAGGACAGGAGAGGTGGGAAATCAAGGTGTTAGACTGTATCAAGCAGTACAGTGTTTCAATTTTGATCAATGTTCAATGGTTTTTTGCTGAAATCTAGTGAGACTGAGAATATGTTTAATTACTTGAGGACCACGGTCTTAAACCCCCCTAGTGAGTGACAAGGCTAATTTTTACAATTAAGACCACTGCAGCTTTAAGGGCTCACTGCAGGGCCGCACAACTCAGCACACAAGTGATTCCCCCCCCCTTTTCTGCCGACCAACAGAGCTTTCTGTCGGTGGTCTATGATCGCCATGAGGGGACAGCCATGTCACACCTTAGATCGCAGCACTGTACAGTGTTATTAGACGACACCGTCTAATAGTCTCCTAGCGGCGATCGGTGATGGGGGACTGATTAAATGAGACGTTATTCAAGTGGAGATGCGTGTGCATTGGTGCGAGCGATTTCCAGCAAAACACGCTTCCAGGACTGCGCGCAAATTGGCATTAGGCGGTCCTGGGGCTGCCACCGTGCTCCCGCCAATTGGCGTGAGGCAGTTGCCTAGTAGTTAGGGAAGGTATCAATCACTATCTGATCAAAGATGAATTGAAGTAAGGACTTTAGGCACTTTCCACACTTACTGCGTCTGACTGCATTGTGGTCCGCTCTCCCACCGCTTACCTGTCATTCGTCTTAATGAGACTATTCATATTTCCCTCAGTGCAATGCGATATGGCGTGCAAGTATCTAAATGAACGCTAGGCCGCCGCAAACTCTGCAGTGCGTTGCCGCATGATCCCCAAGTGTGAAAGTAGATTTTTAGCTGGCCATACATTGAACTATTTTTTCATTCAACACCCGGCTGATTTGATCAATTTGATCACATCTGCCAATTGTCTATTATCCCAACATTCTAAACAGTTAATTGATCAAAGGTCTGATAACCAAAATCATATAGTATAGGCAAACACACCACCCTCTTTGAGGAACTATAACCCATCATAACCGACTGTAGAAACAGTTTGGAACCCTATTACCAAAGTATCAAGCTTGTGGACCTACATGCAATGCAATTTCCTGGTCTTAATGACCATATTTCATATGTTGCATGTCTAGATGACCAGATGAGCTGGCTAATTAATCAATCATTATCTATACTGCACCTCTAAAGGGATTTAGGATGTTTATATTTTAAATATGTATCTGCAGATAGACAATGGTTTACCATTTTTTGGACAATTTGATGGATTTTTCCTCTGGATTTTACGCACCTAGATTTAGAGGGCAAAAAACAGGGAAAACAGTATATAAACTAAACCTGGTGCGTCCATATTTCAGGAGCGTCTTGTACATGACCTCCCCCAAATGTTGTCCTCCTGTGTCCCTCATGTGTCCTCCTATGTCCCCATGTCTCCTCCTGTATCCCCCTTGTCTCCCCATGTGTCCTCCTGTCGCCCCTAAGGGTCCTCCTGTCGCCCCTAAGGGTCTTCCTGTCACCCCCATGTGTCCTCCTGTCTCCCCCAAGTGTCCTCCTGTCTCCCCCATGTGTCCTCCTGTTTTCCCACCATGTATCCTCCTGTCTCCCCACCATGTGTCCTCCTGTCACCCCACCATGTGTCCTCCTGTCACCCCACCATGTGTCCTCCTGTCACCCCACCATGGGTCCTCCTGAAACCCCACCATGTGTCCTCCTGTCACCCCACCATGTGTCCTCCTGTCACCCCATGTGTCCTCCTGTCTCCCCATGTGGTGTCCTGTCCCCATGTGTCATGTCATGTCTCCCCCAGTGCCTCCAGTCTCCTTCATGTGTGCATCTGTGGCAGTCTCTCCCCTCTTGCGTCTCCCCACTCCTCTTTCTGTCTCTGGGTCCCCCGCCCGTGTAAGCAGCGGTAGCGGCAACAGCTTACTTCCTCCATCTTGCCCGCGGTTATTGAAGACAGCCGGCTTCGCTGTGCGGCTTCCTCTAGTGTCGGCTTCTAATGACGCGTCATCAATGACATGTCATTAGAAGCCGGCACTAGAGGAAGCCGCACAGCGAAGCCGGATGTCTTCAATCGCCGCGGGCAACATGGAGGAGGTAAGCTGTTGCCGCTACCACTGTTCACATGGGCAGGAGACCCAGAGACATATGCACACAGGCAGGGAATCCCCGATGACGGCAGGACGGTCGGAAGTCGGGGATTCCCTGCTGTTGCCGTATAAGACGCAGGGACTTTAGCTCCCAATTTTTGGGGGAGAAGAAGTGCGTCTTATACGGCAGAAAGTACTACGGTATATATATGTGTGTGTGTGTGTGTGTGTGTGTGTGTGTGTGTGTGTGTGTGTGTATATACTATATATACTAGCTGATTGTATTTGGCTGGTGTCGGCTCCACCCACTTTTTCTAACCCTAACACATAATTACTCAATGACCAAGTTTGTGAGTTTTGTAGTGTTTGGCATGAATAATTTGCATTGAAATGAAAAAATCTGATGGGTTGTTTGTGGCTCCACCTCCTTTTCTGAATTTGAACCCCAGTCACCCAATGACCAACTGTACCAGGTTTGAGGCCTGTGCCATTAACAGTGCAAGAATGGTAGTAATTAAATATTCCCTTAAAAAGCAATAGGTGAAGCTTTATACACTTTATACACTTTTGTAGGCTTCACCCACTTTTTTGAATATTAATCCCATTCACTGAGTGACCAACTGTGCAAAGTTTAAGAACCCTCTCATTAACAGTGTAAGAATGGCTGCAGTTTACATTTTCCCAGTGAAATTTGTATTTTTCTCCACCCACTGATGACCCGGCATTGCCCGGGTATGTATTTGACTTATGTTGGTTCCGTCCACTTCTTCTAACCCTAACGCACAAACACTCAATGACCAAGTTTGTGAGCTTTGATGTCTTTAGCATCAATAATTTGTATATTCCCATAGAAATTAAACAAATCAGATTGGCTGTTTGTGGCTCTGCCCCTCTCCAGCATTTGAACCCCAGTCACCCAATGACCAACTGTAGCAGGTTTGAGGCATCTGCTATTACCAGTATAAAAATGGCAGCAATTTAAATACTCCCCTTGAAAATCAACAGGTGAATTTTGATTGGCTATTATAGGCTCCACGCACTTCCCTAAATATTAATCTCAGTCACCCAGTGACCATCTGGGCAAAGTTTGGGAACCCTACCATTAACAGTGTAAGAAGGCCCGCAGTCTACATTTTCCCAGTGAAATTTGGTATTTGCTCCGCCTACTTTTTGTAACCTGGACATACAGTCACTCGATGACCAAGTTTGTGAGCTTTGGGGTCCTTGGCATCAATAATTTGTATTTTCCCAAGAAATAAAACTGTTTGTGGCTCTGTCCCTTTTTCTGAATTTTAACCCCAATGACTAACTGTACCAGGTTTGAGGCTTGTGCCATTAACAGTGCAAGAATGGTAGCAATTTTAATATTCCCCTTGAAAATCAACAGGTGATTTCGATTGGCTTTTTTAGGCTCCCCCACTTTTCTGAATATTAATCCCAGTCACCCAGTAATCAACTGTGCAAAGTTTGATAACCCTGCCATTAACAGTGAAGAAGGGCTGCAGTTTACAATTTCCCAGAAAAATCTGTTTTTGACTCAACCCACTTTTTGTAACCTTGACACACAGTTACTCAATGACCAAGTTTTTGAGCTTTGGGGTCCCTGGCATCAATAATTTGTATTTTCCCAAGTAATGAAACGGTTTTTGGCTCTGTCCCCTTTTTCTGAATTTGAACCCCAATGACTAACTGTACCAGGTTTGAGGCTTGTGCCATTAACAGTGCAAGAATGGCAGCAATTTTAATATTCCCCTTGAAAATCAACAGGTGATTTTGATTGGCTTTTTTAGGCTCCACCCACTTTTCTGAATATTAATCCCAGTCACCCAGTAACCAACTGTGCAAAGTTTGAGAACCCTGCCATTAACAGTGAAGAAGGGCTGCAGTTTACAATTTCCCTGAAAAATCTGTTTTTGACTCCACCCACTTTTTGTATCCTTGACACACAGTAACTACTCAATGACCAAGTTTGTGAGCTTTTGGGTTCCTGGCATCAAAATTTTGTGAATGGAAGCAGTTTATCCAAAAAAAGCAAATCTGATTGGCTGTTTGTGGCTCCACCCCTTTAGTGAATTTGAATTTTAACCCAGTCACTCGATGACCAGGTTTGAGGTAGCAGGTTTGAGGCCTCTGCCATTTACAGTGTAAGAATGACAGCAGTTTCAATATTGAAAATCAATAGGTGAATTTTGATTGGCTCTTTTAGGCCCCACCTACTTTGCCGAATATTAATCCTAGTCCCCCAGTGACCAACTGTGTCAAGTTTGAGAGCCCTGCCATTAACAGTGTAAGAACAGCTGCAATTTATATATTCCCATGTAAAAAGTTAGTTGTTTTTGGCTCTGCCCACTATTTCTAACCTTGACATACAGTCACTCAATGACCAAGTTTATGAGCTGTGGGCTCTTTGGCATCAATAAGTTGCATTTTATCATTGAAATTAAACAAATCTGATTGGCTGTTTTTGGCCCACTCCCTTTTCAGAATTTAAACCCCAGTCTCCCAGTGACTGACTGTACCAGATTTGAGGCCTCTGCCATTAAGAGTGTATGAATGGCAGCATGTAAATATTCCCCTTGAAAATCAAAAGGTGAATTGTGATTGGCTGCTGTAGGCTCCACCCACTTTCCTGAATATTAGTCACAACAAGTCACCCAGTGGCCAACTGTGTCAAGTTTGAGAACCCTGCCAATAACAGAATGGCTGAAATCAATCTAAAAAATCTGATTGGCTGTTTGTGGCTCCACCCACTTTAGTGAATTTGGACCCCAGTCACGCAATAACTGACTGTATCAGGTTTGAGACCACTGCCATTAACAGTGTAAGAATGGTAGCAATGTAAATGTACCCCCTTGAAAATCAATAGGTGAATTTTGATTGGCTGTTTTTAGGCTCCACCCACATTTCTGAATATTAATCCCAGTCACCCCAGTGGCCAATTGTGTCAAGTTTGAGAACACTGCCATGTAAAAAATTGAGTTGTTGGCGCTGCACTTTTTTCCTGACCTTGACATACAGTCACTAAATTATCAAGTTTATCAGCTTTGGGGTCCTTGGTATCAATACTTTGTATATTCCCATTGAAAAATAAACAAATCTGATTGGCTGTGGGTGGCTCCGCCCCCTTTCTGAATTTGAACCCTAATCACCCAGTGACCAACTGTACCAGGTTTGAGGCATCTGCTATTAACAGTATAAGAATGGTAGCAGCTTAAATATTCCCTTTGAAAATCGAAAGGTAAATTTTTATTGGCTGTTGTAGGCTCCACCTACCTTCCAAATACGTAATCTCATTCACCCAGTGACCAACTGTGCAAAGTTTGAGAACACTGCCATTAACGGTGTAAGATTGGCTACAGTTTATTTTTTCCTAGTAAAATTTGTTTTTGGCTCCGCCCATTTTTTGCAACCTGGACACACAGTCACTAAATGACCAAGTTTGTGAGCTTTCAGGTTCCTGGCATCAAATATGTGTGAATGAAAGCAGTTTATCCACCAAGGAAATCTTATTGGCTGTTTGTGGCCCCGCCCCTTTTGTGAATTTGTACCCCAATCACCCAAAGACCGACTGTAGCAAGTTTGAAGCCTCTGCCATTAACAGTGTAAGAATGGCAGCAGTTTAAATATTCCCCTTGAAAATCAATAGGCGAATTTTGATTGGCTGTTGTAGGCTCCACCCACTTTCTTGAATCTTAATCGCATTCACCCAGTGACCAACTGTGGCAAGTTTGAGAACCCTGCGATTAACAGTCTAAGAATGGTTGCAGTTTACATTTTCCCATTTAAATGAATGGCTGAAATTTGATTGGCTGTTTTATGCTCCGCCCACTTTTCCTGGGTTTGTAACCTCGGTCACCAAGTGACCATCTGTGCCAAGTGTGGGGACTCTGGCTTGATTACTGTGAGAATGGCAGGCTTTTACATTTTTTCCATTGACTTGAATGGGTGAAATCTGATTGGCTGTTCGTAGCTCCGCCCATGTGTGCAGGGGGGCCGCGAGACCCCCAGAACATATCATCCCAGGTAGTAAGGGATCTGTATACCAAGTTTCGTTCAAATCGGTCAAGACGTATTCGCGTGATCGCGGCACATACATACATACATACATACATACATACATACACACATACTGTACACACATCCGATTATATATATATATATAATCTATATATATATATATATAATACATATATATATATATATATATATATATGTATACATATATATATATATATATATATATATATATATATATATATATATATATATATATATATTTCCCTGGCAACTCCATGGTAGCATATCATATGGGCAGTTCCCCGCCCAGAACTGTCAGATAGGACAACCCCTCAATATAAAAGTGAACTCCACCCAATAGTCAGCATTCCTTTTCTTGTCCTCGCCGCCAGATAGGTCTGTGTTTTTGTTTCTTCTTTTTACCTATTTGCAGAGGTATATGTTTTGTGTGTTGTCTCCTTGATACCTTACCTAAGCCGCTTTGGCTATACCGACCAGTTTCAAGCCTTCTGGTCGTAGCCCTATTCCCAGGTATCTAAACGATACTAGGGGGATAGTGGAATGCTGGTTGGTCTCCAGTGGTAACATACATTCATTAAACATGAATAAATAAGGCCGACGCTCTATGCTGGGGCATAATTTGTTTTACAGGGTTATGTGTCAAATCCATATTACCCGTGCCGGCTGTCTCACCTGCTACAGCGTCTGGTATAGTTTCATGAATGTCAGAAGTGGCAAAAGTCTGCTGTTGCCGGCCGTCTCCCGGAGCGAGTGAACGGTGCCTGGTACATTCTGCGCATGTGCGATGGTTTGATTCGGTTGCTGGCCGTCTCTCGAATGAGTGAACGCTGAACGGCGTCTGGTACGCTCTGCGCATGCGCGAGATTACGGAAGTCTCGGCTGCCATCTTTATTATGGGCAGTCTTGCTGTATAGGAGGATTTCCGCTTGCAATCGGCCTTCTTTGTTGTGGGTGGCGCTCTAGTGCGTTATAAAAACAGCCGGAAGACGCCGCTCGCCGTCCACTACCCTTTTCTTGTGAAGAGAGGAGACATGGACTCGGGCGTGCGGCGCTGTACACTTATTTCTATTACAACAAGGTATTTGTAGACTCTGGGGAAGTTGCTATGCGTCCCTTCTCATGCAAGGGTTTAATTTTAATGGTTTACTTTTCACTTTTTATTTTCAGTACTGCTCTGTCCATCATGGGAAAGCGCTCTAAAAAAGACCATGATAAAAAAAACAAGGTAAGGAAGGTAAGTTAGGAAAAAGGCTCAATTCTCTATGCATGAGAATGTTTTTCTAATAGGTAATTTTTCTCAATTATTTTTTAGTGACAAGTGCTCCCGGCATAAATTGAGCTCAACAGTGTCAATTAAAAGACATAATCAGTCACCACAGAAGCATACAGCTGGAGAAAGTGCGAGATCCAGGAAGCGATCTCCTTCAGTTCATTGCCCTGAAGTGGGTTCAAGAAAAAGATCCTGTGCTTCCAGGCTTCCTTCTTTTTCCCCAGAGACTCAGCGCGATCATGTTTCTCCGCCACGCTAGGCTTCTGGAAAAACAAATAGGCCGAAGATCAGTGCTGGATTTGCGGCAAAGATAAATTACCAGATAAGATGGTCTGTAGAAATTGCTTGAAAGAAATTGCTGGTGAAAGCAGCGACATTACTGATGTTATTAAAGTGAACCTTAAGAGTAAAAAATAAATTGAGTTTTACTCACCTGGGGCTTACCTCAGCCCCCTGCAGCTGATCGGTGCCCACGACAAGTCGCTCTGATGCTCCGGGTCCCGCTGGCGGCCACTTCCGGTTTCTCCGTCAGGACCCGTCAGGCTGGGGAACGCGGCTGATACTACGTGTTCCCAGCCAAAATAGCACCCCTATGCACCCATATGGCCGCATAGGGGTGCTATTTTGGCTGGGAATGCGTAGTATCAGCCAAGTTTCCCAGCCTGACGGGTCCTGACGGCGAAACCGGAAGTGGCCGCCAGCGGGACCCGGAGCATCAGAGCGACTCGTCGTGGGCACCGATCAGCTGCAGGGGGCTGAGGTAAGCCCCAGGTGAGTAAAACTCAATTTATTTTTTACTCTTAAGGTTCACTTTAAGCAAACAGTGAATGATGCTATGTTACAATTTAACAAAAGTTCTCAACAACATTCTCGAAATTCTGAATCCACTCAAATTGGATCAAGCGAAGGTTCAGATCAGGATTCAGAAGTTACAGAAGACTGGGACTCTGTAATTGATTTCGCCTCTATCCCATCATTTATTAATCAGATTAAGAATTCTATAGAATGGGAGGATGAGGAATGCCAACAACTAGCAAAAAAGAAAAGATATTTCAAACATCTAGATAAATCTCGCCCTTCCTTTCCTTTGATGGACGAAGTTAAAGATCTGATTCAAGAGGAATGGTCTCAGACAACCAAAAAAACCTTCCATGAAAAATCAACTTCGCAAAATGTATCCACTAACCCAAAAGGACGAGATATTAGTAACAATAACAACAACAACAACAATATTTATATAGCGCTTTTCTCCCTGGGGACTCAAAGCGCTGTGACCCTGCATTATGCAGTCTCAAAGGCTAGGGAAAAGAGGTAAGTTTTTAGCATTTTTTTAAAGCTGTCCAGAGAGGGAGCCTCTCGTACTGATTGTGGAAGTGAGTTCCATAGAGTAGGGGCTGCGTAGGAAAAGGCCCGAGCACCAAATGTTAAGTGTATCCTGGGAATAATCAGCTTCATCTTGTTGGCAGAGCGGAGGGTGCGTGGAGGGGCATAAAGTTCCAATATAGTAGAATCTTATCCGGTGATAGGTGCCTCTGTGGCAAGATTGGCAAAAAATACAACTCTACCTTTAGAGGATGCAGTGTCTTTCAAAGATGTCCAGGATAGGCAGCTGGATATGGACTTGAAGAAAGCTTATATGGCATCAGGAGACACAGTTAGGCCGGCAATTTCTTTAACGTCGGTATCGAAAGCATTAAAAAATTGGATAGGCGATCTGGAGGAAGCCATATCTCAGGGTATAGATAGGAATGACCTTTTGGCCTCTCTTGATAATATGAAGTTGGCTTCTGATTTTGTTGGGGAGGCTTCCTTGGATATCATCAAGGGTACTAGTAGAGCTATGCTTTTCTCTATAATGGCCAAAAGATCTCTGTGGCTAAAATCTTGGGCGGCGAACCCTTCTTCAAAATTAATGTGGTATCACATCCCATACGATGGAAAATTTTTGTCTGGCCCAAAGTTGGACACAGCCATTTCCAGGGTTACTGGAGGAAAGACTGGACTCCTTCCTCAAGACAGAAAATTCAGGCGTCAGAAGTGGAGTCAACAAAGACAACAATTCTTACAAAAATTCAGAGAACAAAAAGTTTATAGACCGTCTTGACAATATAATAGGAATTGGAGAAATCCTCAATCCACATTTGTTAAATCTTCCAGAGGCAGAGGGACCTCTGCGTCTGCAAATAGTGGGAAATCCTTTTGACAGAAAACCTGCCCAGGCCGGTCAAGTGGGGGCAAGACTGCTTCGTTTCGCCTCTGTCTGGGCAGAAGAAATAAAAGACCGTTGGGTCAATCAGGTGGTGTCTCAAGGTCACAAATGGACTTTCAAAAATCTTCCTATTGTTCCACGTTTAGTGGAGACAAGAATACCTCAAAATACAGAGAAAAGAAACATCCTGTTCGAGTATGTACAAAGCTTAATATCTCAAGAAGCAGCAATTCCAGTTCAACATCAGGAGAAATACACAGGATTTTATTCACTAATATTTCTAGTTCGAAAGAAAACAGGGGAATGGAGGCCCGTTATAGATCTCAAAGCTATGAACAAATTTATAGTCATCCAAAAATTCAAAATGGAATCCCTTCAAACGGTCATGAAGGCGGTGAGTGCTGGAGATTGGATGTGCTCCCTCGACCTGAAAGACGAATATTTTCATGTACCAGTGGCTCATTCATTTCAAAGGTACTTGCGTTTTTCCGTGGGAGGCATCCATCTCCAGTTCTGTTGTCTGCCTTTCGGGCTATCTAATTCCCCGAGAACATTTACGAAGGTTCTGTTAGCCATAGTAGCATTGCTCAGACAGGAGGGAGTCAGAATTCTACACTATCTAGATGACGTTTTAATCCTAGGGATCAACTGTTGCAGCATCAAGATCTAGTTCTAAAAACCCTTGTCAGATTTGGATGGTTGATCAACCTCAAAAAAAGTCAACTGACGCCTACTCAAAATCTGATCTTTCTAGGAGCTCTATTTTCCACCCTGAAAGACACTGTGTCCCTGCCAAAATCCAAGCAAGATCTTCTCATACGCAACATACGTATTGTGCGTCCAAACTCTTTTCTCACAGCCATACAGTGCATGAGATTGCTGGGACTCATGTCATCCACAATTCCTCTTGTGAAGTGGTCACACTGGCACCTGAGAGAGTTTCAACTCAACTTCCTATCTCAATGGAACGGTCAGAGTCTGAGTTCTATGATTCACATCCCCACCAGAGTATGGAAAAGTCTGAAGTGGTGGTCTCAGCGAAAAAATCAAAGTGTTTCTCGTTAACTGCCCCAGACTGGTCAGTCATAACGTCAGATGCGAGTGCCCAAGGTTGGGGAGCAACGATGGAGGAATGAACAGTCCAAGGAGCATAGGACACACCAGCTTCGCACATAGTATCCAATGTATTCGAGCTAAGAGCTGCCCACCAATCTTTTCTTCCAAAGATACTTTTCAAGCCAGTGATGTTAAAACTCGACAACAGGGCAGCAGTGTCCTACATCAGGAGGCAGGGAGGAACGCACTGCAGAACCCTGATGTTCGAAGTGAAACCGATATTGGAATTGGCTCAGCGGAATCTAGCGGATCTGTCGGCCGTTTACATACCGGGCCCAGAGAATCTTCAAGCAGACAAACTTTCCAGGCAGACTCTAATCGAACAACGAATGGTCCCTACATCCTGTGATATTTCAGAAGTTAGTTGCGAAGTGGGGGAATCCGCAAATAGATTTGTTTGCGAAAAACGAGAACAAAAAGGTTCACAATTACTTTTCTCATTTTCCGGAGAAGACAGCAGTAGCGACTGATGCTCTTTCTCAGTCTTAGACATTGAGCCGAGCTTATGCGTTCCCTCCAGTGCCTCTCGTCTTCAAATTTCTGCAAAAACTGATGTCTTGCAACACGGAGGTGATAGCGATACTTCCGAATTGGCCAAAGAGGCCATGGTATACACTACTGAAATCTCTCTCTCTGGAGAAACCAATTGCTCTTCCATTGATACCGGACCTCCTAATCCAGAAAGGTTTCTTC
Source organism: Hyperolius riggenbachi (assembly GCF_040937935.1). Classification (NCBI taxonomy): domain Eukaryota; kingdom Metazoa; phylum Chordata; class Amphibia; order Anura; family Hyperoliidae; genus Hyperolius; species Hyperolius riggenbachi. The sequence continues at coordinate 322,713,032 of NC_090646.1, read as the reverse complement.
CACCCCAATCTTGTCAGACTGAGGTTGATTACTTGGAGGTTGAAAAAACGTAGATTATTAAGTCGTGGGTGTTCACAGGAAGTGGTAGACACGTTGCTATCTGCAAGGAAGAGTTCTACAAATAGAGTGTATAATAAAGTCTGGAAAAAGTTTGTCGAATTCGCTAGTATTTCTTCTTTTGATCCTCTAAAACCAATATTCTATCCTTCCTGCAAAAGGGTTTACAGTTGGAGCTAGCATATAACACCTTACGCTCCCATACTTCAGCACTATCCTCAATCTTAGGAGTTTCCTGGGCATCTAACAATTTGGTCAGACAATTCTTCAGGGCTGTTCTGAAATCAAGGCCTCCTAGGAAACCTAAATTTCTGCAATGGGACCTTCCACTGGTGCTGGACTTTCTTTCGGGTCCTCCCTACATTCCCCTAGAAAAATGTTCCCTATTTAACCTGACGCTAAAAACTACCTTCATCATCGCCATCACTTCAGGGCGCAGAGTTTCTGAACTCCAAGCCTTAAGTTGTAAGGAACCATTTATAACGTTTTTTGAAGACAGAGTTGTACTAAATCCAGTAGAAGCCTTTATTCCGAAAGTGGCCACATATTTCCATTTTAATCAGTGGACCCTTCCTGCCTTCAAGGATCCCTTAGACCCGTCTGCTGCTCACCCTCTTGATCCAGTATCCACGATTAAAGCATATCTGGAGGCTACTAAAAAATTAAGGGTCTCTGACAACTTCTTTATTGTTCCGTCAGGAATAAACAAAGGAAAAGACGCATCAATTAGGAAAGTTGCCAACTGGATAGTCATGGGAAACCAGAAGGCATATAAAAGTCTAAAGGTCTCTCTCCACCTAATATTGTTTCTGCACATTCCACGAGAGCTATGTCAGCCTCGTGGGCATCGCTGGGCAATGTGTCAATAGAGACTATCTGTAGGGCAGCCAACTGGGCTTCAAGCCATACATTTATTAAACACTATAAAATTGAACTGGCAACTTTGTCTACTGCCACATTTGGGAAAAAAATTATTTCCATGGCTATTGCTCAGCCTTTGTAAGCCTGTGATTGTTCTACTATCTATATATATAAAATCGGATGTATGTGTGTGTATGTGTGTATGTGTGTGTGTGTGTGTGTGTGTGTGTGTGTGTGTGTGTGTGTGTGTGTGTGTGTGTGTGTGTGTGTGTGTGTGTGTGTGTGTGTGTGTGTGTGTGTGTGTGTGTGTGTGTGTGTGTGTGTGTGTGTGTGTGTGTGTGTGTGTATGTATGTATGTATGTATGTATGTATGTGCCGCGATCACGCGAAAACGCCTTGACCGATTTGAACGAAACTTGGTATACAGATCCCTTACTACCTGGGATGATATTTTCTGGGGGTCTCGCGGCCCCCCTGCACACGTGGGCAAAGCTACAAACAGCCAATCAGATTTCACCCATTCAAGTCAATGGAAAAAATGTAAAAGGCTGCCATTCTCACAGTAATCGAGCCAGAGTCCCCACACTTGGCACAGTTGGTCACTTGGTGACTGAGGTTACAAATCCAGGAAAAGTTGGCGAAGCATAAAACAGCCAATCAAATTTCAGCCATTCAATTTAAATGGGAAAATGTAAACTGCAACCATTCTTAGACTGTTAATCACAGGGTTCTCAAACTTGCCACAGTTGGTCACTGGGTGAATGCGATTAAGATTCAAGAAAGTGGGTGGAGCCTACAACAGCCAATCAAAATTTACCTATTGATTTTCAAGGGGAATATTTAAACACTTACACACTGTTAATGGCAGAGGCTTCAAACTTGCTACAGTCAGTCTTTGGGTGACTGGGGTCCAAATTCACAAAAGGGGCGGGGCCACAAACAGCCAATAAGATTTCCTTGGTGGATAAACTGCTTCCATTCACACATTTTTGATGCCAGGAACCTGAAAGCTCACAAACTTGGTCATTTAGTGACTGTGTGTCCAGGTTACAAAAAATGGGCGGAGCCAAAAACAAATTTTACTAGGAAAAAATAAACTGTAGCCATTCTTACACCGTTAATGGCAGTGTTCTCAAACTTTGCACAGTTGGTCACTGGGTGAATGAGATTACGTATTTGGAAGGTAGGTGGAGCCTACAACAGCCAATAAAAAATTACCTTTCAATTTTCAAAGGGAATATTTAAGCTGCTACCATTCTTATACTGTTAATAGCAGATGCCTCAAACCTGGTACAGTTGGTCACTGGGTGATTAGGGTTCAAATTCAGAAAGGGGGCGGAGCCACAAACAGCCAATCAGATTTGTTTATTTTTCAATGGGAATATACAAAGTATTGATACCAAGGACCCCAAAGCTGATAAACTTGATAATTGAGTGACTGTATGTCAAGGTTAGAAAAAGTGTGCAGTGCCAACAACTTAATTTTTTACATGGCAGTGTTCTCAAACTTGACACAATTGGCCACTGGGTGACTGGGATTAATATTCAGAAATGTGGTTGGAGCCTAAAAACAGCCAATCAAAATTCACCTATTGATTTTCAAGGGGGTACATTTACATTGCTACCATTCTTACACTGTTAATGGCAGTGGTCTCAAACCTGATACAGTCAGTTATTGGGTGACTGGGGTCCAAATTCACTAAAGTGGGTGGAGCCACAAACAGCCAATCAGATTTTTTAGATTGATTTCAGCCATTCTGTTATTGGCAGGGTTCTCAAACTTGACACAGTTGGCCACTGGGTGACTGTGACTAATATTCAGGAAAGTGGGTGGAGCCTACAGCAGCCAATCACAATTCACCTTTTGATTTTCAAGGGGAATATTTACATTGCTGCCATTCATACACTCTTAATGGCAGAGGCCTCAAATCTGGTACAGTCAGTCAATGGGAGACTGGGGTTTAAATTCTGAAAAGGGAGTGGGCCAAAAACAGCCAATCAGATTTGTTTAATTTCAATGATAAAATGCAACTTATTGATGCCAAAGAGCCCACAGCTCATAAACTTGGTCATTGAGTGACTGTATGTCAAGGTTAGAAATAGTGGGCAGAGCCAAAAACAACTAACTTTTTACATATATACATTTTACAATATATAAATTGCAGCTGTTCTTAATATATAAATTGCAGCTGTTCTTACACTGTTCATGGCAGGGTTCTCAAACTTGACACAGTTGGTCACTGGGGGACTAGGATTGATATTCGGCAAAGTAGGTGGAGCCTAAAAGAGCAAATCAAAATTCACCTATTGATTTTCAAGGGGAATATTGAAACTGCTGTTATTCTTACACTGTAAATGGCAGAGGCCTCAAACCTGCTACAGTCGGTCATCGAGTGACTGGGGTTCAAATTCACTAAAGGGGTGGAGCCACAAACAGCCAATCAGATTTGTTTTTTTTGGATAAACTGCTTCCATTCACACAATTTTGATGCCAGGAACCCAAAAGCTCACAAACTTGGCCATTGAGTAGTGACTGTGTGTCAAGGATACAAAAAGTGGGTGGAGTCAAAAACAGATTTTTCAGGGAAATTGTAAACTGCAGCCCTTCTTCACTGTTAATGGCAGGGTTTTCAAACTTTGCACAGTTGGTTACTGGGTGACTGGGATTAATATTCAGAAAAGTGGGTGGAGACTAAAAAGCCAATCAAAATCACCTGTTGATTTTCAAGGGGAATATTAAAATTGCTGCCATTCTTGCACTGTTAATGGCACAAGCCTCAAACCTGGTACAGTTAGCCATTGGGGTTCAAATTCAGAAAAAGGGGACAGAGCCAAAAACCGTTTCATTACTTGGGAAAATACAAATTATTGATGCCAGGGACCCCAAAGCTCAAAAACTTGGTCATTGAGTAACTGTGTGTCAAGGTTACAAAAAGTGGGTGGAGTCAAAAACAGATTTTTCTGGGAAATTGTAAACTGCAGCCCTTCTTCACTGTTAATGGCAGGGTTATCAAACGTTGCACAGTTGATTACTGGGTGACTGGGATTAATATTCAGAAAAGTGGGTGGAGCCTAAAAAAGTCAATCAAAATCACCTGTTGATTTTCAAGGGGAATATTAAAATTGCTACCATTCTTGCACTGTTAATGGCACAAGCCTCAAACCTGGTACAGTTAGTCATTGGGGTCAAAATTCAGAAAAGGGGACAGAGCCACACACAGTTTCATTTCTTGGGAAAATACAAATTATTGATGCCAAGGACCCCAAAGCTCACAAACTTGGTCATTGAGTGACTGTATGTCAAGGTTACAAAAAGTAGGCGGAGCAAAAAGCAAATTTCACTGGGAAAATGTAGACTGCGGGCCTTCTTACACTGTTAATGGCAGGGTTCCCAAACTTTGCCCAGATGGTCACTGGGTGACTGAGATTAATATTTAGGGAAGTGCGTGGAGCCTATAATAGCCAATCAAAATTCACCTGTTGATTTTCAAAGGGAATATTTAAATTGCTGCCATTTTTATACTGGTAATAGCAGATGCCTCAAACCTGCTACAGTTGGTCATTGGGTGACTGGGGTTCAAATGCTGGAGAGGGGCAGAGCCACAAACAGCCAATCTGATTTGTTTAATTTCTATGGGAATATACAAATTATTGATGCTAAAGACACCAAACCTCACAAACTTGGTCATTGAGTGTTTGTGCGTTAGGGTTAGAAGAAGTGGACGGAACCAACACAAGTCAAATACATACCCGAGCAACGCCGGGTCATCAGTGGGTGGAGACAAATACAAATTTCACTGGGAAAATGTAAACTGCAGCCATTCTTACACTGTTAATGGGAGGGTTCTTAAACTTTGCACAGTTGGTCACTCAGTGAATGGGATTAATATTCAAAAAAGTGGGTGGAGCCTACAAAAGTGTATAAAGCTTCAACTATTGCTTTTCAAGGGAATATTTAATTGCTACCATTCTTGCACTGTTAATGGCACAGGCCTCAAACCTGGAACAGTTGGTCATTGGGTGACTGGGGTTCAAATTCAGAAAAGGAGGTGGAGCCACAAACAACCCATCAGATTTTTTTATTTCAATGCAAATTATTGATGCCAAACACTACAAAACTCACAAACTTGGTCATTGAGTAATTATGTGTTAGGATTAGAAAAAGTGGGTGGAGCCGACACCAGCCAAATACATACCCGGGCAATGTCGGGCAATCAGCTAGTTGTAAATAAATTATTTGTTTTTTTGTCTGCATACCCTCCCTTAGTCTCTTTTTTGGCTAGTTAGTGCCCATATGTTATGCTGCCATGGAGTTGCCAGGGAATTAGGAAAATTGTATACTTACCTACAAGCAATTTTCCTTTCCTGGCATCACTCCATGGCAGCATACATTCCCACCCACTCTTTATGGCGGCTCGTCCGACAGGAGGAATGCTGTCCATTGGGTGGAGTTCACTTTTATATTGAGGGGTTGTCCTATCTGGCAGTTCTGGGCGGGGAACTGCCCATATGTTATGCTGCCATGGAGTGATGCCAGGAAAGGAAAATTGCTTGTAGGTAAGTATAGAATTTTCCTAAATATATATATGTGTGTGTGTGTGTGTGTGTGTGTGTGTGTGTGTGTGTGTGTGTGTGTGTGTATATGTGTATATATACAGTGGCTTGCAAAAGTATTCGGCCCCCTTGAAGTTATCCACATTTTGTCACATTGCTGCCACAAACATGCATCTATTTTATTGGAATTCCACGTAAAAGACCAATACAAAGTGGTGTACATGTGACAAGTGGTGGCTGGATGGTGTACTGGTTAAGGGCTCTGCCTTTGACATGGGAAACCAGAGTTTGAATCCTGGCTAGGTCAAGTACCTATTCAGTAAGGAGTTCAAGGCAAGACTCCCTAACAATGCAAGGTGGCCTCTTCAGCGCGTCCCAGTGGCTGCAGCTCTTGATCGCTTTGAGTCCGACAGGAGAAAAGCGCTATACAATTGTTTGGATTATTTAAGTGGATCGAACATCGTACATCATTCCAAACGTTTTTTTACAAATAAATAACTGCAAAGTGGAGTGTGCGTAATTATTTGGCCCCCTGAGTTAATACTTTGTAGAACCACCTTTTGCTGCAATTACAGCTGCCAGTCTTTTAGGGTATGTTTCTACCAGCTTTGCACATCTAGAGACTGAAATCCTTGCCCATTCTTCTTTGCAAAACAGCTCCAGCTCAGTCAGATTAGATGGACAGCGTTTGTGAACAGCAGTTTTCAGATCTTGCCACAGATTCTCGATTGGATTTAGATCTGTACTTTGACGGGGCCATTCTAACACATAGATATGTTTTGTTTTAAACCATTCCATTGTTGCCCTGGCTTTAGGTTTAGGGTCATTGTCCTGCTGGAAGGTGAACCTCTGCCCCAGTCGCAAGTCTTTTGCAGTCTCCAAGAGGTTTTCTTCCAAGTTTGCCCTGTATTTGGCTCCATCCATCTTCCCATCAACTCTGACCAGCTTCCCTGTCCCTGCTGAAGAGATGCACCCCCGAGCATGATGCTGCCACCACCATATTTGACAGTGGGGATGGTGTGTTCAGAGTGATGTGCAGTGTTAGTTTTCTGCCACCCATAGCATTTTGCATTTTGTTCAAAAAGTTCCATTTTGGTCTCATCTGAGCAGAGCACCTTCTTCCACATGGTTGCTGTGTCCCCCACATGGCTTGTGGCGAACTGCAAATGGGACTTCTTATGCTTTCTGTTAACAATGCCTTTCTTCTTGACACTCTTTCATAAAGGCCAACTTTGTACAGTGCATGACTAATAGTTGTCCTATGGACAGAGTCTCCCATCTGAGCTGTAGATCTCTGCAGCTCGTCCAGAGTCACCATGGGCCTCTTGACCGCATTTCTGATCAGCGCTCTTCTTGTTCGGCCTGTGAGTTTAGGTGGACGGCCTTGTTATGGTAGGTTTACAGTTGTGCCATACTCCTTCCTTTTCTGAATGATCGCTTGAACAGTGCTCTTGGGATGTTCAAGGCTTTGGAAATCTTTTTGTAGCCTAAGCCTGCTTTAAATTTCTCAATAACTTGATCCCTGACCAGTCTTGGACCTGTCTTGTGTGTTCTTTGGACTTCACAGTGTTGTTGCTCCCAATATTCTCTTAGACAACCTCTGAGGCCCTCACAGAGCAGCTGTATTTGTACTGAGATTAGATTACACACAGGTGCACTCTATTTAGTCATTAGCACTCATCAGGCAATGTCAATAGGCAACTGACTGCACTCAGATCAAAGGGGGCCGAATAATTATGCACACACCACTTTGCAGTTATTTATTTGTAAAAATGTTTGTAATCACGTATGATTTTCGTTCCACTTCTCATGTGTGCACCACTTTGTGTTGGTCTTTCATGTGGAATTCCAATAAAATTGATTCATGTTTGTGGCAGTAATATGACAAAATGTGGAAAACTTCAAGGGGGCCGAATACTTTTGCAACCCTGTGTGCGTGCGTATATATATATATATATATATATATATATATATATATATATATATATATATTATATATATATATATTCTCCAAGTGTTATGATATATATTATGAATGAATGATAGCTATTAGCTCAATCTATTAATAAAAATATTTTGTACCATCCACGGCATTATATATAAATGTTAAAGGAAACCTGAGATGAGATACATCTTCCTCCAGCCCCTTTAAGTCCATCTCCCAGGGCCACTCCAGTCTCCAGCAGGACAGCAGAGTACTGTTGCTGAGTTACACTTTAAAGTGCATGTGCGGCAGTAGCTGCGTGCTCCCGGGCTCCTGTGGCCAGGCGTGTTCTGCACTTGCACAGTAGTTGCTGCACAGGTGCAGATCTCTCCCGGTCACATGATCGTAACTGGGGTGCACACGCGGCCAGGCCGCACATGCGCAACTTGGCAACCGCACCGGGCTGTCCTGCAGGGGACAGGAGTTGCCTGGGGAGATAGCGAGGGATTGAGCGGCCTTAAAGGGAACCTAAACTGAGAAGGATATGGATTTTTCCTTTTAAAATAATACCAGTTGCCTGAATCGCCTGCTGATCCTGTGTCTCTAATACTTTTAGCCACAGCCCCTGAACAAGCATGCAGATCAGGTGCTCTGACTGAAGTCAGACTGGATTAGCTGCATGCTTGTTTCAGGGTGTGATTCAGCCACTATTGCAGCCACAGAGATCAGCTGGACTGCCAGGCAACTGGTATTGTTTAACAGGAAACATCCATATCACTCTCAGTTAAGGTTCCCTTTAAGGGGGCCGGAGGAAGTTCCAGGTAAGCATAAAACTTGATGTGAATCTTAACTCTGGTGCACTTTAATTTTGTGATACTATTTTGTTTACTTTTTGTTTTTTCCTTGCATGTTTATTTACCGAACTAGAAACATATATGTATATATAGTCCTGCTATACTACAACAAAATGGTGCCTTGAGCGTAGGCAGAAATAATTGTGAACCAATAGAATCCTAGTAAGGGCAGGATTATCTCTAGTGAGGTTTTGTGTGTTTATCATAAAGCCACGTGCCTTCTCCCATTTTGACAGCCTTGAGAAAGCTGACATGCCAGGTGAAACCAGTTGGCTTGTAGCAGCTTCTCTGCTGTTCTTGAATTGTGAAGGACCCAGTGAGCTGCTAATACGGCTCATACTGCTGTACCCTTGCAATCAGGTTAGCGTCGGCCGTTACACACACGGCGTGATACCCACATGGATATATCAAGTGCCCACATGGTGTGGTGGACTTAGGAGATCTCACCACATTGAATTGGTGATGAGAGGACATATACCCAAAGTCTTTTGGACAGGAATACTACTAACATCTTGAAATTGGGTGAGATCACTCCATGTCACTTGTGCAGTATTATTCTATTGGATGTCTATATACAGAGACTATTAGTTCACTGGGTCTTTGCTACAAGAAATCACATTCTGAGTACATATTGATATTGAGCTTTAGGATACCAGCATATGGATATGCATTTGTTTATAGTCCAGTGTTTACTACAATTAAACCATCAGAAGTTCATAGTGGATAGAAGCAAACTTTCATTTAAAATATACTTTGATTGGAGGTGTACAATACTGAACTATACTGGACAGGACTACCTAGAATATAGAAATGTTTGAGAAGCCTACCGCATGTATTATGCAGTAATACAAGTCTATTGCGGCGCAGTGAGTATGAACAACAAAGCACAGTGCAGCACACATGCATGGACTGAAAGGAGTCGCAGTAACATACTTCCTGTCCAGCAGGGGCATAGGGGGCAGGCCTATGCACAGGGTCGGACTGGGCCACAGTAGTACAGTTTTTTCCCTTGGTGGGCCCCGCCTCCAGGTCTCGGGAGGGCCCCCCCCCCCTCCTTGTCTGACAGAGCTCCAATTGCTGCCTGCAGCACAAACATTCTCTTCTCAGTGCTGTTATCCCTCATGCTGAGAGCAGTGGCGTAGCTAAGGAGCTGTAGGCCTCGATTCAAATTTTACAATGGGGCCCCCCAAGCACTCTATACATAACAATTGATACAACGCACCAAAACCTGCCAATGGCAACTACAGTGTCAGAGATGCAAGAAGGGGATGGGAAATAGCTTGTTAATGATTACCACTGTTCAAAGTATCTATAGAAGTGATTATTATGAGCACAGGACCAATAGAGAGGTAATACTGTAGTTGAGGGAGGGCCCTGATGCGGTCGCAACCTCTGCAACCTTTGTGGTCGCAACCTCTGCAAAGTAGGACATTATATTGAAGGAGGGGACTCTATGCAAAGTTTTGCTGTTCAGCAGTGTCTCTGAATTACAATGCTGCTAAAATCATGTACATTTGGCCCTGTCCATAATACATCATGACCACGCCCACCTTCCAATGCATGGTCACGCCCTTTTTTCACCGCAATCATGGGATGTATGGGCCCCAGGTTGACATTTCTTTGGTGGGCCCCCAGTGTCCCAGCCTGACCCTGCCTATGCACAATAACCTCTAGGCACTGTCTGCTGCAGGGTAATGTGAAAGAGACTTTGGTGCGGTGTTGTTCTCCTGCTCTGGGAGAATCGCACCGCACAAGTGTAAAAAAGACCTCGCTTGCTAGTGCTTGTACAGGGCAAGTACAGTATTTTTATTGTTTATGTTAAAATTAAAGGACAACTGGATGTGCAGAAGAGATGAGCGGGGCTAGTAGTGTGTGACGTAGGAGGGAGGACGCTCCCGTCAGCCCCGTCGCCAGGAAGCCTCTAGCGTGCCGCCGCATGTGATGCGGCGGCGGTTTTGATCCTTTTCTGCCGAAGTTTGCTGGAGTGCTGGGGGTCTAGTGTGGTGGAGCCCAGAGTGGTTTGCTGGAGGTCCTGGTGGAGTGGAGAGAGGAGGCTGGGCAACAAGCTTGCGCAGGGTCTGGTCACTGGTGCGACTGGCCAGAGAGCCTGCAGTTTCTGCATGAGAGTGCCTGCCTGGTTGGAGGGAGAAGAGTCCCTGATAGTGTGGTGAGGCTCTGGTGCGACTGACCAGAAACCTTTCAAAAGAAATTACACGTGGGAGAGCAAGAGGGAAGAGCGACAGCAGCTCACAGACTGTTGATATACGGAACTTTGCTCACTGTGCCTGTCTGATATCTGTCTGTGTGTGACAGGTGCACACCTGGCTTTAAGTGTGGATGTTGACACTGTGAGCAGCGATGAACCCTTGGACTACTGGGTGTGCAGACGTGACCTGTGGCCAGAGCTGTGCCAATTTGCCATTCAACTTCTGTCTTGCCCTGCCTTAAGCGTCCTGTCAGAAAGGACCTTCAGTGCAGCTGGAGGCATTGTCACTGAGAAGAGAAGTCGCCTAAGTCACAAAAGTGTTCAGTACCTCACCTTTATCAAAATGAATGAGGCATGGATCCCGGAGGGCTACTGCCCGCCCCAAGACTAAGTCAGTCCCCACACACAGCATCTCTGCCTGCACACTGTGTGACTGCCTGCTCCAAGACTAACTCGCTACCTTCACAGCATCTCTGCCCGTAGGCCACTTGACTGCCTTCTCCACCACCACCAACAGGGTCCAGGACACCAGCCGGATTCCTGAATTTTTAAGGCCGCTGCTAGCAGCGGCCGCTATAATATTTTTTCTGGTGCGTGTACATGCCTGACTAATTTTTCTGGCTGCACTGCAGCTGCAACAAAAAAACAAAAGGCATGTACATGCGGCAATTCCCCTTCATGATCATTACCTTGCCGCGGTGAAGGGGCTTGCGTATCACAATGACCGCCAGCTATAGGAGTGTCTCGGGGGGGCACACTCACAATAAAAAGGTCATTGCTTCATTGTGGACAGACCAAATTTGATCAGCTGGACAGTCACTGTTCTGTCATTGAGCTACCTCAGCCCGGCGACCATATGGGCTGGAAAGCCGCCATCACCTGCACTCTCATCATGGTGCGCACCAGTCCAGGCCGGCCGTCATTACACAAATGGCTGTTTGCAGTCACTGCATACCTTTCACTGCATCTTTGACTGCACATTGTATTATACCTGGCAGTCAGTGCATACCTTTCACTTGAATGGATGGCAGACTTGCCCTCCATAACAGATTCTCGTTAAAGGATTTAAAGTTGATTCATCTCATATACAGCAGGGCCTTGAAAGTCCTCCTTTGTTGTTATTTTTGGTCACTACCTCAGGACGTGCATGCCATGCCTGCTGCCTTCCTTGGATGTGTGGTGGTAGCCGTTCCTACTCCTTTGCCCACACCATACCTGCTGCCTTCCTTGGATGTGTGGTGGTGGTAGCCGTTTCATAGGCTCCCACTCCGGACCGGAATCGAACCAGAATTCCCCGGCCATTACCCGCGGTCACCATGGTACTGAGAAAGTACCATTGAAAGTTTCACACAGTTGAATGAATGGCAGACTTGCCCTCCATAACAAATTCTTGGCAAATGCTTTCGATTTGGTTCGTCTTGCGCTGGGGCAAGGGTCCATCTGACCACAGATGCCTGGTCTGCAAACCACGGTCAGGGCAGGTACATTACTTCGAACCCTGATTCCCCGGCCATTACATAGATGTAAGCTTTAACAATGGTAGAGAAAGAACCATCAAAAGCTGATAAGGCAGTCAAACATTACCTGATATCACTGAGTGAGGAAGAGCAATCTCGCCATGTTGCGCAGTAGTCCAGCATGGCCGTCACTACACAAACAGCTGTTTGCGGTGCGTTACACAGTGAGTTTGGTGTGTCAGTGTGAAGCAGTACTCTAATTACACTCCCTGATTGATGTATACCCATGCAAGATGTTTTAAAGCACTTTAGGCCTGCAATGTAGCATTCAATGTGATTTCTGCCCTTAAAACGCTGCTTTGCGTCCAATCCGGATTTTTCCCTGGGACTTTTGGCGTGTATCCCACTCCGCCATGCCCCCCTCCACATGGCCGGATTTCTGGCAAGGCCACATAGGCCATGGCCTAGGGCACCAGATAAACAAGGGGCGGCCTGCACACATGGGGCATTATTTGCAGGGCATTATTTGCAAGTGTCCAAACAAATGAAAGTGGTCAGGATAACAGCACTATTAGTACCAGCTGGCAACTGCCTGTGCTGTGCTACAGGCAGCTGCAGTCCGTTAACCAAACATTTGTGAACAGTGTGTGACTAGCAAAAAGCCAGACCTTGTCCAATAACATAGCAGCAGCTCCAGGCAGTTACAGAAGGCCGGGTCTCACACACTTGGTGTGGGGGATGAAAGGACCAGGGGCAGCACCAGCAAATAGTACAGAATACAAAAGGCAGCCTCTCACAGTACCCATTTCTTAATTATTGATTGGCCAACGCTGTTATCCTGGAGACAGCAGTGGGTACAGGACTCACTTTTACGTGTTGCTGACCCCACCCAATGTCCAATTGTGAGCCACTTGTGACTATGTGGGTGTGGTGGATGGCTCCCACCACGCCCATCACCTGTAGATCGCTTGATTGACCAGTTCCCCCATGTGACATGATTGATTCACTTCACGTTGCCATGGAGACCTTGGCACTAGCCCCAATAGTGGACACCATCGGCCCAAATTTTTTTGGATGGGTGTGTGTGGAGAGAGGTGGTAGGATACGGTTTCGGTTGGGGCGGCTGGTAATAGTTGGCCTAGGGCGGTAAGAAGTACAAATCCGGCCCTGCCCCTCCAGAGTGTTAGACCCCTTGAAACATCTTTTCCATCACTTTTGTGGCCAGCATAAATTTTTATAGTTTTCAAAGTTCGCATCCCCATTGAAGACTATTGCGGTTCGTAAAAGTTTGCACGAACTGAACTTTCGCGGGAGGTTCGCGAACCGAAAATCGGAGGTTCGAGCCATCTCTATTCTCTCAGGGGATTCTCTATGGGTTTACAGATCAGGAGAATGGAGTTCTCTGGTGGGGGGGTGTCCTAAGAGGATAATTGGTTGTAGGGGGGGTTGTTGTTGTTTTTTTCTTTCTTGTAAGTGTTATGTTTTTTTCTCTTCTCTTCCTTTCTATGCAAAATGGATACATTTGTATGGATAGGATGTCTCAGTTAGGAGAGAATTCTCTTCAACAATGTAAAAGGTTTATGTTCACCAATTAAAAGAGGAAAATTATGGATGGAATTCCACAGGATTAAGCCTCAGATTCTCTTCTTGCAAGAAACTCCGGGTATGCCCTTGTCTATGTTTGACAGATGTTTTTTTCGAATTCCTCGATTAAAAAGGCGAAGGGGTTTGCTATTGCGGTGGGGAAGAATTGTCCTTTTACTTTTTTGGATAAAACGAGTGATGATTCAGGTAGGTACATTTGTTTGAAGGGTCAGTTAATGGGTCAAACTTATACTTTTGCTAATATTTATGCACCTAATGGGTCACAAGCTATATTTTTTAGATCCGTATTGGAGCAGCAGCAAGGATTTAGAGAGGGATGTGTGATATTCGGAGGGGATTGCAATCGGGTCTCGGATCCCAGGGTGGATGTGTCATCAAAAAAAAAAAAAAAAGTTTCCATTTCTGCTAACTTGCGACAAAAAAAAAAAAATGAAATCTGCCATGGACTCACTATTCTCCTATCTGAATACCTTGAAGTGTCTACTTTCAAAAATGGGGTTATTTGTGGGGTGTGTTTACTGTCCTGGCATTTTGGGGGTGCCTAATTGTAAGCACCCCTGTAAAGCCCAAAGGTGCTCATTGGACTTTGGGCCCCTTAGCGCAGTTAGGCTGCAAAAAAGTGCCACACATGTGGTATTGCCGTACTCAGGAGAAGTAGAATAATGTGTTTTGGGGTGTATTTTTACACATACCCATGCTAGGTGGGAGAAATATCTCTGTAAATGACAATTTTTTTATTTTTTTTACACACAATTGTCCATTTACAGAGATATTTCTCCCACTCAGCATGGGTATGTATAAAAATACAACCCAAAACACATTATACTACTTCTCCTGAGTACGGCGATACCACATGTGTGGCACTTTTTTGCACCCTAACTGCGCTAAGGGGCCCAAAGTCCAATGAGTACCTTTAGGATTTCACAGGTCATTTTACGACATTTGGTTTCAAGACTACTCCTCACGGTTTAGGGCCCCTAAAATGCCAGGGCAGTATAGGAACCCCACAAATGACCCCATTTTAGAAAGAAGTCACCCCAAGGTATTCCGTTAGGAGTATGGTGAGTTCATAGAAGATTTTATTTTTAGTCATAAGTTAGCGGAAATTGGTTTTAATAGTTTTTTTTCACAAAGTGTAATTTTCCGCTAACTTGTGACAAAAAATAAAATCTTCTATGAACTCACCATACTCCTAACGGAATACCTTTGGGTGTCTTCTTTCTAAAATGGGGTCATTTGTGGGCTTCCTATACTGCCCTGGCATTTTAGGGGCCCTAAACCGTGAGGAGTTGTCTTGAAACCAAATGTCGCAAAATGACCTGTGAAATCCTAAAGGTACTCATTGGACTTTGGGCCCCTTAGCCCACTTAGGGTGCAAAAAAGTGCCACACGTGGTACCGCCATACTCAGGAGAAGTAGTATAATGTGTTTTGTAGTGTATTTTTACACATACCCATGCTGGGTGGGAGAAATATCTCTGTAAATGACAATTTTTTGATTTTTTTTTTTACACACAATTGTCCATTTACAGAGAGATTTCTCTCACCCAGCATGAGTATCTGTAAAAATACACCCCAAAACACATTATACTACTTCTCCTGAGTACGGCGATACCACATGTGTGACACTTTTTTGCAGCCTAGGTGCGCTAAAGGGCCCAACCACGGGGTCCTATCCACGGGTCATTTTGAGGCATTCGTTTTCTAGACTACTCCTCACGGTTTAGGGCCCCTAAAATGCCAGGGCAGTATAGGAACCCCACAAGTGACCCCATTTTAGAAAGAAGACACCCCAAGGTATTCCGTTAGGTGTATGGTAAGTTCATAGAAGATTTAATTTTTTGTCACAAGTTAGTGAAAAATGACACTTTGTGAAAAAAACAAAACTCAATTTCCGCTAACTTTTGACAAAAAATAAAATCTTCTATGAACTCGTCATACACCTAACAGAATACCTTGGGGTGTCTTTTTTTCTAAAAAGGGGTCACTTGTGGGGTTCCTATACTGCCCTGGCATTTTACGGGCCCTAAACCGTGAGTAGTTTGGAAACCAAATGTCTCAAAATGACTGTTCAGGGGTATAAGCATCTGCAAATTTTGATGACAGGTGGTCTATGAGGGGCGAATTTTGTGGAACCGGTCATAAGCAGGGTGGCCTCTTAGATGACAGGTTGTATTGGGCCTGATCTGATGGATAGGAGTGCTAGGGGGGTGACAGGAGGTGATTGATGGGTGTCTCAGGGGGTGGTTAGAGGGGAAAATAGATGCAATCAATGCACTAGGGAGGTGATCGGAGGGGGGTCTGAGGGGGATCTGAGGGTTTGGGCGAGTGATCAGGAGCCCACACGGGGCAAATTAGGGCCTGATCTGATGGGTAGGTGTGCTAGGGGGTGACAGGTGGTGACAGGAGGTGATTGATGGGTGTCTCAGGGGGTGGTTAGAGGGGAAAATAGATGCAATCAATGCACTAGGGAGGTGATCGGAAGGGAGTCTGAGGGTTTGGCCGAGTGATCAGGAGCCCACACGGGGCAAATTAGGGCCTGATCTGATGGGTAGGTGTGCTAGGGGGTGACAGGTGGTGACAGGAGGTGATTGATGGGTGTCTCAAGGTGTGATTAGAGGGGGGAATAGATGCAAGCAATGCACTGGCGAGGTGATCAGGGCTGGAGTCTGAGGGCTTTCTGAGGGTGTGAGCGGGTGATTGGGTACCCTAGGGGCAGATAGGGGTCTAATCTGATGGGTAGCAGTGATAGGTGGTGACAGGGGGTGATTGATGGATGATCAGGGGGTGACTAGATGGCAGAACAGATGTAAACAATGCACTTTGGAGGTGATCTGAGGGTAGGTCTGCAGGCAATCTGATGGTGTGGGAGGGTGATCAGATGCCCGTAGGAGGCAGGTTAGGGTCTGATCTGATAAGTGGCAGTGACAGGTGGTGATTGACGGGTGAATGACAGGTGATTGACAGGTAATTACAGGGGAGAATAGATGTATACAGTACAAAGGGGGGGGTCTGAGGTTGTTCTGAGGGTGTGGGTGGGTGATTGGGTGCACTAGGGGCAGACAGGGGTCTGATCTGATGGGTAGCAGTGACAGGTGGTGACAGGGGGTGATTGATGGGTGATTGATAGGTAATTAGTGGGTGTTTAGAGGAGAGAACAGATGTAAACAATGCACTTGGGAAGTGATCTGACGGCGGGTCTGCGGGCGATCTGATGGTGTGGGTGGGTAATCAGATTGCCCACAAGGGGCAGGTTAGGGGCTGATTGATGGGTGGCAGTGACAGGGGGTGATTGATGGGTGGCAGTGACAGGGGGTGATTGATGGGTGATTGACAGGTGATTGACAGGTGATCAGTGGGTTATTACAGGGGAGATAGAGGCATACAGTACACGGGGGGGGGGGGGGTCTAGGGGGGTCTGGGGAGAATCTGATGGGCGGGGGGGGGGGTGATCAGGAGGGAGCAGGGGGCAGTTTAGGGCATAAAAAAATAGCGTTGACAGATAGTGACAGGGAGTGATTGATGGGTGATTAGGGGGTGATTGGGTGCAAACAGTGGTCTGGGGGGTGGGCAGGGGGGGTCTGAGGGGTGCTGTGGGTGATTAGGGGGCAGGGGGGGGAGATCAGTGTGCTTGGGTGCTTACTGTGGTGACTGCAGCCTGCCCTGGTGGTCCCTCGGACACTGGGACCACCAGGACAGGAGGCAGCCTGTATAATACACTTTGTATACATTACAAAGTGTATTATACACTTTGTAGCGGCGATCGGGCAGCTAGTAACCCGCCGGCGCTTCCGAACGGCCGGCGGGTTACAGAACGAGGGGGGCGGAGCCTGTCGCAGGCGGCTGATCGCAGCACGAATGACGCGATCGCCGCATAACCACGCCCGCCGCCGCCACAGCCGATGGGCGTATTGCGGTCGTTTGGGCCCAGCCCTTGCTGCCGCCCATCGGCTGTGGGCGGTCGGCAAGTGGTTAAGTTGAAAAGCCGACGTGATTGGCATTGGAGACTCAATTGCAATCTTCTGGACGATAGGATAAAAGTGGGAATAGTGGAATATTTTGATAAAAATGAACTTGAAGGCATAAACAAGGACATAGCATGGCTGGCCCATGAGGCTGTAATTAGGGGGATTTTAATTTCCCTGGGAGCTAAGAAAAAAGCGAGAATATAATGAAAAGATTACAGCTTTGTTGTCTGAATTAAGGGTATTGGAATCAAGTCATAAGGATACGTTAGATAAGGAAGCCTTAGCAAATTTAAATGGGGTCAGGAGTAAATTGTCCAATTTGTTGCAAGGAAAATTGAGGGAAAGGAATAGGATTTTTTCTGCCAAATGGTTTGAGCATGCAAATAAGTGGCTTGCTAGGGCCCTAAAAGGACAAAGAAAAAGTATGTACGTCCCTAAAATAAAGGATTTGAAGGGGGTCGTCGAGTTGCAGGCACACAAAATAGCGAATATCTTTAAGGATTCTTCTTCTTCTTTATATGGTCTTTCTAAGAATAAATCAAGTGACTTTGTAAAGGATATGAGGGACTATTTAGAGGAGTCAGGTATGCCAAAACTTTCACAAGATGATGGGGATATTATGGAGAAGGAAATAACGGAGGATGAGGTCTTAGCTATGGTTGAGGCAATGAAGTTGGGTAAGTCGTCTGAGTCTGATGCCTTTTCAAAAAAAATATTTTTCCACTTTCAGTCATGTGTTAGTGCCTCCTATGTGCAGGTTCTACAATTCTCTTAAAAATGGTAAGGTTTTACCTAGAGATGTGCTTGAAGCGCATATAACTGTTATTCATAAGTAGAGTTGGGCCGAACGGTTCGCCTGCGAACGATTCCATGCGAACTTCAGTGGTTCACGTTCGCGTCCCGCAGGCGAAGTTTTGCGGAAGTTCGGTTCGCCCCATAATGCACCATGAGGGTCAACTTTGACCCTCTACATCACAGTCAGCAGGCCCAGTGTAGCCAATTAGGCTACACTAGCCCCTGGAGCCACTCCCCCCTAATAAAAGGCAGGCAGCGGCGGCCATTAAGCTCACTCGTGTGCCTGCGTTAGTGAGAGTAGGGCGAGCTGCTGCAGACTGTCTCTCATAGGGCAAGATTAGTTAGGCTTTGCTTGTTCCTGGCTGCATACCTGTTCTGTTCAGTGAGCCCACCATACCTGTTCTGTTCAGTGAGCCCACTGGATACCTGCATACCTGTTCAGTGAACCTGCCACTGCATACCTGTTCTGTGAACCCACCACTGCATACCTGTACTGTGAACCCACCACTGCATACCTGTTCAGTGAACCCACCACTGCATACCTGTTCAGTGAACCCACCACTGCATACCTGTTCAGTGAACCTGCCACTGCATACCTGTTATGTGAACCCACCAATGCATACCTGTTCAGTGAACCCACCACTGCATACCTGTTCAGTGAACCCACCACTGCATACCTGTTCAGTGAACCCACCACTGCATACCTGTTCAGTGAACCTGCCACTGCATACCTGTACTGTTCAGTGAACCCGCCACTGCATACCTGTTCTGTTCAGTGAACCTGCCACTGTATACCTGTTCTGTTCAGTGAACCCGCCACTGTATACCTGTTCAGTGAACCTGCCACTGCATACCTGTTCTGTTCAGTGAACCTGCCACTGCATACCTGTTCAGTGAACCCACCACTGCATACCTGTTCAGTGAACCCACCACTGCATACCTGTTCAGTGAACCTGCCACTGCATACCTGTTATGTTCAGTGAACCTGCCACTGTATACCTGTTCTGTTCAGTGAACCCGCCACTGCATACCTGTTCTGTTCAGTGAACCCGCCACTGTATTCCTGTTCAGTGAACCCACCACTGCATACCTGTTCTGTTCAGTGAACCCGCCACTGCATACCTGTTGTGTTCAGTGAACCCGCCACTGTATACCTGTTCTGTTCAGTGAACCTGCCACTGTATACCTGTTCTGTTCAGTGAACCCGCCACTGCATACCTGTTCTGTTCAGTGAACCCGCCACTGTATATCTGTTCAGTTAACCCGCCACTGCATACCTGTTGTGTTCAGTGAACCCGCCACTGTATACCTGTTCTGTTCAGTGAACCTGCCACTGTATACCTGTACTGTTCAGTGAACCCACCACTGCATACCTGTACTGTTCAGTGAACCCGCCACTGCATACCTGTTCTGTGAACCCGCCACTGCATACCTGTTGTGTTCAGTGAACCCGCCACTGTATACCTGTTCAGTGAACCTGCCACTGCATACCTGTTCCTTGAACCCGCCACTGCATACCTGTTGTGTTCAGTGAACCTGCCACTGCATACCTGTTCAGTGAACCCGCCACTGCATACCTGTTCTGTTCAGTGAACCCGCCACTGCATACCTGTTCTGTTCAGTGAACCCGCCACTGCATACCTGTTCTGTTCAGTGAACCCACCGCATCAGTGCGCATACCTGTGCAGTTAAGTGAACCCACCTACCTACGTGAGTGCACGCAGTGTGATATACCACTCCGTGCATACCCTATATGGACAAAATAGGTAGAGGAAGAGGTAGTGCCAGAGCCAGAGGAAGGCCACCCGGCAGGTCTGTGCAAGGTCATGTAAATGTAATTTCGTGTGGACCTGACCCACAGTACAGTGCTCGGAAGAAGGCACGTGCCATCACCTCCCAAGATTGTCAGGACGTGGTTGAGTATTTAGCGACACAGAACACCTCATCTTGCTCAGCCACCAGCGCTACTACTAGCACCACTTCCGCTGCATTTGACACTTCGCAAGAATTATTTAGTGGTGAAATCACTGATGCACAGCCATTGTTGTTACAGCCAGATGAATTTTCACCAGCTCATATGTCTGAGTTACGCAGCAACACTATGGATGTAACGTGTAAGGAGGATGAAGGACCTACTGATGGTGCATGTTTGGATTTTTCTGAGGCAAGCGAAGCTGGGCAGGATGATTACGATGATGACGATGATACGGATCCTCTGTATGTTCCCAATAGAGGAGATGAAGAGGGGGACAGTTCAGAGGGGGAGTCAGAGAGTAGTAGGAGGAGAGAAGTTGCTGAAAGAAGCTGGGGCAGCTCTTCGTCAGAAACAGCTGGTGGCAGTGTCCGGCACCATGTATCGCCACCTATGTACAGCCAGCCAACTTGCCCTTCAGCATCAGCTGCTGAGGTCCCCATAGTGCCCACATCCCAGGGTGGCTCAGCGGTGTGGACATTTTTTAATGTGTGTGCCTCAGATCGGAGCAAAGCCATCTGTTCGCTCTGCCAACAAAAATTGAGCCGTGGAAAGGCCAACACTCACGTAGGGACAAGTGCCTTACGAAGGCACCTGGAGAAAAGGCACAAACAGCAATGGGATGGCCACCTGAGCAAAAGCAGCAGCAGCACACAAAAGAAAAGTCACCCTCCTTCTCCTCTTCCTCCTTCAGGTGCATCATCTGCTTCTGCCGCTTTCTCCCTTGCACCTTCACAGGCACCCTCCTCCACTCCGCCTCTGCCCTTGAGCGCTTCCTGCTCCTCTGCCCACAGCAGCAGTCAGGTGTCCGTGAAGGAAATGTTTGAGCGGAAGAAGCCAATTTCGGCCAGTCACACCCTTGCCCGGCGTCTGACAGCTGGCGTAGAGGAACTGTTAGCTCGCCAGCTGTTACCATACCGGCTGGTGGACTCTGAGGCCTTCCGTAAATTTGTGGCCATTGGGACACCGCAGTGGAAGATGCCAGGCCGCACTTATTTTTCTAGAAAGGCCATACCCCAACTGCACCGTGAAGTTGAGAGGCAAGTGGTGTCATCTCTTGCGAAGAGCGTTGGGTCAAGGGTACACCTGACCACGGATGCCTGGTCTGCCAAGCACGGGCAGGGCCGCTACATTACGTACACAGCCCATTGGGTCAACCTGGTGAACGATGGCAAGCAGGGCGCAGCGGACCAAATTGTGACACCTCCACGGCTTGCAGGCAGGCCTCCTGCCACCTCCTCTCCTCCTGCTACATGCTCTTCGCTGTCCTCCTCCTCCTTGGCTGAGTGGCAGTTCTCCTCTCCAGCTACACAGCCCCAGCTCCGCAGGGCCTATGCTGCATGCCAGGTAGGTACGACGGTGTCACGCCATCTTAGACATGTCTTGCCTCAAAGCGGAGAGTCACACTGGAGCAGCTCTCCTGGCTGCTCTTAAGAAACAGGTGGATGAGTGGCTGACCCCGCACCACCTGGAGATAGGCAACGTGGTGTGCGACAATGGCAGCAATCTGCTTGCCGCTTTGCATATGGGGAAGCTGACACACATACCCTGCATGGCACATGTCATGAATATAGTTGTTCAAAGATTTGTGTCAAAGTACCCTGGCTTAGCGGATGTCCTGAAGCAGGCAGAAGTTCTGTGGGCATTTGAGGCGGTCTTACACAGCCATGGCACGCTTTGCGGAAATTCAGCAGAAAAACAACTTGCCGGTAACACGCCTGATTTGCGATAGCCCAACTAGCTGGAATTCGACCCTGCTCATGTTCTCCCGCCTGCTAGAACAGAAGAAAGCCGTCACCCAGTACCTCTACAACTACAGTAGAATGAAACAGTCTGGGAAGATGGGGATGTTCTGGCCCGACAACTGGACACTGATGAGAAATGCATGCAGGCTCATGCGGCCGTTTGAGGAGGTGACCAACCTGGTGAGCCGCAGTGAAGGCACCATCAGCGACTTGATTCTCTACGCTTACTTCTTGGAGCGTGCTGTGCGTAGAGTGGCGGATGAAGCTGCGAATGAGCGTGACCAGGAACAGTTACGGCAGGAACAGGCATGGGACCAATTTTCATCAGACCCAGCTGTTTCCTCAACACCTGCGGCAGCACAGAGGGGGGAGGAGGAGGAAGAAGAGAAGCCGTGTGCAGAAGACGAGTCAGACTCAGAGGATGATGAGCAAGGTGTTTCTTTGGGGGAGGAGGAGGAGGAGAGGACGGCGGCAGGAGAACAACCGCAGCAGGTGTCGCAGGGGGCTTGTGCTGCTCAACCTTCCCGTGGTATTGTTCGCGGCTGGGGGGAGGAGGTTGACTTACGTGACGTCACTGAGGAAGAGCAAGAGGAGATGGATGGTACATCTGGATCCGACTTTGTGCAGATGTCGTCTTTTATGCTGTCCTGCCTGTTGAGGGACCCCCGTATAAAAAACCTCAAGGGGAATGAGCTGTACTGGGTGGCCACACTACTAGAACCTCGGTACAGGCACAAAGTGGCGGACATGTTACCAACTCACCTGAAGGTGGAAAGGATGCAGCACATGCAGAACAAGCTGTCAACTATGCTTTACAATGCCTTTAAGGGTGATGTGACAGCACAGCACCAGCAAGGTACCACTGCCACTAATCCTCCTCCCGTGTCCACGCAGTCAAAGACAGGACGCTCCAGCGATCTCATGGTGATGTCGGACATGCGGACGTTCTTTAGTCCAACGCCTCGCCGTAGCCCTTCCGGATCCACCCTCCACCAACGCCTGGAACGGCAGGTAGCCGACTACCTGGCCTTAAGTGTGGATGTAGACACTGCTGTGAACAGCGATTAGGAACCCTTGAACTACTGGGTGCGCAGGCTTGACCTGTGGCCAGAGCTGTCCCAATTTGCCATCCAACTTCTCTCCTGCCCTGCCGCAAGCGTCCTGTCAGAAAGGACCTTCAGCGCAGCTGGAGGCATTGTCACTGAGAAGAGAAGTCGCCTAAGTCACAAAACTGTTAAGTACCTCACCTTTATCAAAAAGAATGAGGCATGGATCCCGGAGGGCTGCTGCCCGCCCCAAGACTAAGTCAGTCCCTGCACACACAGCATCTCTGCCTGCACGCCGTGTGACTGGCTGCCTGGCCTGCCCCAAGAAGACTAAGTCGCTCCCAGTCCCTCCACCACACAGCATGTCTGCCTGCATGCCGCTTGGCTACCTTCTCCGCCACCACCAACAGGGTCCGGGACTCCAGGCGGATTGCTGAATTTTTTAGGCCGCTGCTAGCAGCGGCCGTTGTAATAATTTTTCTGGTGCGTGTACATGACTGCCTAATTTTTCTGGCTGCACTGCGGGCAGCTGCAACAAAAAAAGAAAAGACATGTACATGCGCCCATTCCCCTTCGTGATCATTACCTTGCCGTGGTGAAGGGGCTTGCGTATCACAATGAAGCAATGACCGGCGCCTAGATGAGTGTCTCGGGGGGCACACCGACGATAATAAGGTCGTTGCCTCATTGTGGTCAGACCAAATTTGATCAGCTGGACAGTCACTGTTCTGTCATTCAGCTACATCAGCCAGGCGACCATACGGGCTGTAAAGTCACCAAAACCTGCACTCTCGCCATGGTGCGCACCAGTCCAGCACGGCCATCACTACACAAACAGCTGTTTGCGGTGCGTTACACGGTGAGTTTGGTGTGTCAGTGTGAAGCAGTACCTTAATTACACTACCTGATTGATGTATACACATGCAAGATGTTTTAAAGCACTTTAGGCCTGTCATTTAGCATTCAATGTGATTTCTGCCCTTAAAACGAAGCTTTGCGTCAAATCCAGATTTTTCCCGGGGACTTTTGGCATGTATCCCACTCCTCCACCTGGGGGTCCAGGTGTTAGACCCTTGAAACATCTTTTCCATCACTTTTGTGGCCAGCATAATTTTTTTTTTTTCAAAGTTTCATCCCCATTGAAGTCTATTGCGGTTCGCGAACTTTTCCGCAAACCGAACCTTACGCGGAAGTTCACGAACCCGGTTCGCGAACCTAAAATCGGAGGTTCGGCCCCACTCTATTCATAAGAAGGGTAAGGATCTGGCTTTATGTAAAAGGTATAGACCTATATCATTGTTAAACCTGGACATAAAGGTTTTGCAAACATTTTGGTGGAAAGAATTAAGCCCTGGTTGGGGTCAGTAATTAAATTTGATCAGGTGGGTTTTGTGCCAGGTAGGGAGGGGAGGGATAATGTAGCGCATGGGTCTCAAACTCAATTTACCTGGGGGCCGAAGGAGGCAAAGTCAGGATGAGGCTGGGCCGCATAAGGAATTTCACAATTGCGGTGCATCGCCGCCTCTTCCCGCCCCTCTCACTCTTCCATCACAGAGAGGGGCGGGGAGAGGCAGCGATCCGTGCGGCGATTGACGTCAGGAGGGGCAGAGCTGAAGCTGAAAGCTCTGCCCCTTCCAGGAAATGCCAGTGGATTGCCCCCCGGGTGATTTGGGGGCTCTGCAGCCCTCGTTTAGCGGTGGGGATGCGGCGGATTACTTGGGAGCACTGAAGCGAACTATAAGGAAGCTTTTGCCAGCGAGGGCCACAAAATATTGTATCGAGGGCTGCAAATGGCCCGCGGGCCGCGAGTTTGAGACCCCTGATGTAGCGAAAGCTATGTCTTTGTTTGGATGGACCTCATTGAGGGGGACCTGATGGTCTTGTCGCTGGACGCGGAGAAGGCATTCGACAGGGTGAATTGGGCTTTTATTATGTCCACTTTGAAATTTGTGGGATTTGGGGATAATATGCTTAAAGGGACACTTAAGTCAAACAAAAAAAAAAGAGTTTTACTCACCTGGGGCATCCAATAGCCTGCTGCAGCTGTCCGGTGCCCTCGCCATCTCCCTCTGATCCTCCTGGCCCCGCCGGCAGCCACTTCCTGTTTCGGTGACAGGAGCTGACAGGCTGGGAGCGCGAGTGATTCTTCGTGTTCCTGGCCACAATAGTGCCATCTATGCTGCTATAGCATATATCATATACCATATAGCAGCATAGAGGGTGCTAATGTGTCTGGGAACGCGAAGAATCACTGGCGTCCCCAGCCTGTCAGCTCCTGTCACCGAAACAGGAAGTGGCTGCTGGCGGGGCCAGGAGGATCAGATTGAGACGGCGATGGCACCGGACAGCTGCAGGGGGCTATTGGAAGCCCTATGTGAGTAAAACTCATTTTTTTTGTTTGACTTAAGTGTCCCTTTAAGTGGGTTAATGCGTTGTATTCTAATCCTACTGCGTTGGTTAGAGCGAATGGGGCCCTGTCGGATGCCTTCTCTCTGTTTAATGGAACAAGACAGGGTTGTCCTATGTCTCCTATTATATTTATTTTGACTTTGGAAGTGTTCTTGTGTACCATTAGGAAGGCTGGAAGTATTCATGGGGTTAAAGTTGGGAATGAGTACAAACTATTGGCTTTTGCTGCTGATATTTTATTTTATGTAATGGAGCCACTGGTGTCATTGCCTAATCTTATTAAGGAATTTGAGAGATACGGTACATTCTTGAACTTTAAGATCAATGTGTCTAAATCTGAGGCGCTTAATGTGTAAATGGCACCAGTTTTATTGAATTTAATTAAGAGTAATTTTCCATTTCCCTTTAGAAATGAAGCAATTAAATATTTAGGTATAATGTTATCTAGTGATTTGTCTACATTGTTTTCCCTTAATTATCTTCCATTATTGAGCTCTTTTAAAAAATATTTGGAGTAGTGGGGAGGGAGGGGTTTCTTGTGGTTTGGATGTATAGTTATCATTAAAATGAATGTTTTACCTAGGTTGGTATTTTGTATGCTCCAATCGAGAAAGAATTGGTAGGATTTGATCTGGCTAAAGCCTTTTTGCTCCCAGGGAGATTTCGAGATTTACCCTTCTTGGATTAGGAATGGCTTTAACCACTTGAGGACTGCAGTGTTAACCCCCCCCCCCCCCCCAACTAGTGACCAGGCCATTTTTACTTAATTGGGCCACTGCAGCTTTAAGGCAAAGCTGCAGGCCCGTACAACTCAGCTCACAAGTGATTCAGGGGGAATCACTTGTGAGCTGAGTTGTACGGGCCCCACCAACAGAGCTCTCTGTTGGTGGGGTCTGATCGCCCCCACATTGTTTATTTTTTTTAATAAATATTTATGTATTTTATTTTTCAATAAATTTTACTTTTTTTTTTTTTTTTTACTACTTTCCCTCCCTCCCTCTCCCCTGTCGGCCAATCACGCGATCGGCTGTCATAGGCTTCTGCTAGCCCCATAGAAGACAGTTCACGCCAATGGGCGTGGAGTGGTCCTGGGGCTGCCGCACTGCTCATGCCAATTGGCGTGGTGCAGTCAGCAAGCAGTTAAGGTCTGGGATTGTCTCAATAAAAAAGTGGTGGGTATAAGGAGATTTCTTTATTCTCACCTCTTGAAGGATTCTCTTTTTTCCGCTTGGGAAGGAGAGTGGAGTAATTATGAGGGTTATTTTGAGTGATGGGAATATTAAAACTTTAGACAAACTACGTGAGGAGTTTGGTCAGTTTCCTTTTGACTTTTGGAGATATAGGCAGTTAGAGCACTTTTTGTCGGGGAAGAAGAGGGTCTTTTATTTTAAGAGGGAGTTATCGGAGTTTGAATTTTTTTTTGTGTTGGTGGCTTCTCCCTTGAATCTGATATCGTTATTGTATAAAAATTTGAGTTTGATGGGAGGTGGAGATTTTCCAGATTATCTGGTGAGGTGGGAGGAGGACACTGGCATTTCTTTGAGTGGTAGTCTAAAAAGGAAAATATGTATCTTGGTGCATGCTACTTCTGTTAGCTCTAGAATAAAAGAGACTAACTTTAAATTATTAACTAGATGGTATAGAACGCCAGATAGGTTTGCTATTATATATCAAGATGTCAGTGATAGATGTTGGAGGGGATGTGGGGCAAAAGGTACACTGATGCATCTGGTGTGGGAGTGTCTGGTGATCTCTAGTTTTTGGAATAAAGTCTTGTAATGTATTGGAAAATTGTGTGAGAAATGCGGTGAATGGGATCCCATGAGAGTGTTGTTGCATGGAACATCAGATTCTATTAGTAGATATAAAAGATTGCTTGTTCTTCAATTATTAATAGCAGCCAAACGTTTAATTCCTGTTAAGTAGATATGCCAGGGTCCTCCTACCCTCCTGGAATGGATTGATAGCGTGAATATGGTAAAGAATATGGAGAATCAGATTGCTCTACAACAAGATAGGTTGGAGGTCTTTAATAATAAATGGAATAAGTGGAATATGTTTCTGGATACGGTGGAATATTAGATGATGATGAGGTTGTAAGGGGATAGTCACTTGTTGATAAATAGAATGTATTTTGATGGTATTAGTGGGTTGAGAATTCTTTTATATGCTACTTATGGGTAATATAGGGTGAGGGTCTATTTGTAGAATGGAAGGGGGGTAAAGATTGTTTTTGGGTTGATTTTGTTTTGTAATGTGTTTATTATGGCATTTTTAAGAGATGAGGAAGAGAGTACAGTTTTCAGCTGTTTGGAAAAGTTTGTTAATGGAAGTGTTCTCTTTTCTTCAATAAATTATATTAAAAAAAATAATTAAAGGACAACTCTAACAAGAGCGATATGGAGGCTGCCATATGTATTTCCTTTTAAACAATACCAGTGGCATCCTGCTGATTCTCTGCCTCTAATAATGTATGGGCCCCTTAACAGACAAGTTTGGCAGATAGTTGGACAGATAGTTGGTGGGTGTGTAACAAATCACTTCCTTTGCTCTGTGTTTGCTTTGCGACTAAAGGGATTATAAGACATTTGTATGAAAAAGTGAATTTTCCAGTGATTAGAGTACTTTCATAATGGGGCGTTGCGTACCCTGTAAAAACAGTGAATGCACACATTGTCCATTATGCTGGTAGTTTCTGAGCTGATTAGATGGTTAGATAGATAATTTCTGACATGTCCGATCACCGTTCCATCGATTTGCCGCCCGATTTGTCATTGAAGTGAATTGTAAAAAGAAAAACGAGCGGAAGATAAGAGAATCGAGTGGGTATCGAGTGGAAAAACGATCGGGCGCAGAATCGAGCGCCAGAACCGACCCGTGTATTTCCAGCATAACTCTTCACTATGACCAAAACTTTAGTTAAAACTAGCTGATTGCCCGGCATTGCCCGGGTATGTATTTGGCTGGTGTTGGCTCCACCCACTTTTCTAACCCTAACACACAATGACTCAATGACCTAGTTTGTGAGCTTTGCATTGTTTGGCATCAATAATTTGCATTGAAATGAAACAAATCTGATTGACTGTGGCTCCACCCTCTTTTCTGAATTTGAACCCCAGTCACCCAATGACCAACTATACCAGGTTTTAACCTTGTGTCCTTAACAGTGCAAGAATGGCAGCAATTGAATAATCCCCTTTTGTAGGCTCCATCCACGTTTATGAATAATAGCTGATGAATCAGCATTGCCCGGGTATGTATGTGGCTGGTGTTAGGTCCGGCCACTTTTTCTAACCCTAACACACAAATACTCAATGACCAAGTTTGTGAGCTTTGGGGTCTTTGTCATCAATAATTTGTATATTCCCATAGAAATTAAACAAATCACATTGGCTGTTTGTGGCTCTGCCCCTCTACGGCATTTGAACCCCAGTCACCCAATGACCAACTGTAGCAGGTTTGAGGCATCTGCTATTAACAGAGCAAAAATGGACGCAATTTAAATATTCCCCTTGAAAATCAACAGGTGAATTTTGATTGGCTATTATAGGCTCCACCCACTTCCCAAAATATTAATCTCAGTCACCCAGTGACCATCTTGGCAAAGTTTGAGAACACTTGCCATTAAAAGTGTAAGAATGGCTGCAGTTTATATTTTCCTAGTGAAATTTGTTTTTGGCTCCACCCACTTTTTGTAACCTTGACACACAGTCACTCAATGACCAAGTTTGTGAGCTCTGGGGTCCTTGGCATCAATAATTTGTAATTTACCAATGAGATGAAACAAATCTGAATGGTTGTTTGTAGCTCCACCCCTTTTCTGAATTTGAACCCCAGTGACCCAATGACCAACTGTACCAGGTCTGAGGCTTGTGCCATTAACAGTGCAAGAATGGCAGCAATTTCAATATTCTCCTTGAAAATCAACAGGTGAATTTTCCACCCACTTTTTTGAATATTAATCCCAGAAAATCTCAGTGACCAAGTTTTAAGCTTTTGGGTTTCTGCCATCAAAATTGTGTGAATGGAAGCAGTTTATCCAGTAAAGTAATCTGATTGGCTGTTTGTGGCTCCACCCCTTTAGTGGATTTGAACCCCAGCCACTTCATCACCGACTGTAGCTGGTTTGAGGCCTCTGCCATTATTAGTGTAAGAGTGGCAGCAGTTTCAATATTTCCCTTAAAAATCAATAGGTGAATTTTGATTGGCTGTTGTAGGTTCCACCCACTTTCCTGAATATTAATCCCATTCATCCATTGACCAACTGTGTCACGTTTGAGAACCCTGCCAATAACAGAATGGCTGAAATTAATCTAACAAATCTGATTAGCTGTTTGTGGCTCCGCCCCCTTTAGTGAATTTGGACCCCAGTCACCTATCAGCTAAGAGGCCTCTGCCATTAACAGTGTAAGAATGGTAGCAATGTAAATATTCCCCTTGAAAATCCATAGGTAAAATTTGATTGGTTGTTGTTGGCTCCACCCACATTTCTGAATATTAATACCAGTCACCCTGTTGCCCACTGTGTCAAGTTTGGGAACCCTGCCAATATGCGCTTTGAATCCTATGGGAGAAAAGCGCTTTACAAATGTTATTGTATTGTATATTGTATTGTAACAGTCTAAGAATGGCTGCAGTTTATATTTTCCCCTAGAATAAAATGAAGTTGTTGGCTCCGCCCACTTTTTCTAACCTTAACATACAGTCACTCAATGATCAAGTTTATGAGCTTTGGGCTTTTGGTATCAATTATTTGTATATTCCCATTGAAATTAAACAAATCTGATTGGCTGTTTGTGGCTCCGCCCTCTTTCCGAATTTGAACCCCAGTCACCCAGTGACTAACAGTACCAGGTTTGAAGCATGTAAGAATGGCAGCAATGTAAATATTCCTTTTGAAAATCAACAGGTGAATTTTAATTGGCTATTGTAGGCTCCACCCACTCTCTTGAATATTCATCCCTTTCACCCAGTGGCAGTGACCAACTGTGCAAAGTTTGAGAACCCTGCCAGTAACAGTGTAAGAATGGCTGCAGTTTATATTTTCCTAGTGAACTTTATTTTTGGCTCTGCCCACTTTTTGTAACCTTGACCCACAGTCACTCAATGACCAAGTTTGTTAGCTTTCAGGTTCCTGGCATCAAAAATGTGTGAATGGAAGTAGTTTATCCACCAAGAAAGTCTGATTGGCTGTTTATGGCCCCGCCCCTTTAGTGAATTTGGACCCCAGTCACCCAATGACAGACTGTAGAAAGTTTGAAGCCTCTGCCATTAACAGTGTACGAATGGCAGCAGTTTTAATATTCCCCTTGAAAATCAATAAGTGACTTTTGATTGGCTGTTGTAGGCTCCACCCACTTTCCTGAATATTAATCTCATTCACCCAGTGACCAAGTTTGCCAAGTTTGAAAACCCTGCGATTAACAGTGTAAGAATGGCTGCAGTTTACATTTTTTCCATTTAAAATGAATGTCTGAAATTTCATTGGCAGTTTTATGCTCCACCCACTTTTCCTGGATTTGCAACCTCGGTCACCAAGTGACCAACTGTGCCAAGTGTGGGGACTCTGGCTCAATTACTGTGAGAATGGCGGGGAGGCGGGGCGTGGCTACAGAGCGTGATGGCCGCCTGATCCATCTGCTCTGTAAAGGACACTGATACAGCGGCTCACAGCGACTTCCACAGCACCCATCCACCGCTAAAAATGGCAGAGGAACACTACAGAGACTCCACAGACTGGTCCAGAGTGCAGCCCAGGAGAAAATATTACACTCCCAAGCCACGGAGACTGCTAGATCTTTTTGACCGAGATGGCCATGAGGACAGGAGATACCATGATGCAGCATCGCCGATCCCTGTGCATCCAGGACGCTATGAAGCCCTTAGACCTGGCGAAACATCACCCATCCACACTACCTTGCCTCTCAGAAGTTCCTATCTCGGTACCCCTGAGTCCCCAGCTTCCAGAAGCAGAAGCCCGCTGAAGCATGCTGCCAGCTCAGAGGACACGCTGACTAAGGTAGGCCAAGCTGTGATCACAGCATCCCCGGAGGCTAGCTACGCAGACCCCTTCTTTAACATCCCTGAATCCGATCAGCCGCTTACATTAGCGATGATGAAAGATTTAATGACATCCTTTAGATCAGCATGGCAGTGTGACATGAAGGCAATGACGGACGCCATGACAGCCATTGCTATTAACACTGACAAGAGGTTCTCAGGGATAGAGGAGAAGCTGAAGGTGGTGACAGTGGCATATAATGAGCTGGTGGACTCTCATGATGCACTAGTTCTGGAAGTGAAGGAACTAAAGGAGAAACAGACAGACACAGAAGATAGGAATAGAAGAAATAATATGAAGCTGAGGGGAATCCCTGAAAGCGTTACCACAGGCCAGCTCAGAAACTACGTGGGTGATGT
This sequence comes from Hyperolius riggenbachi, assembly GCF_040937935.1. Taxonomy (NCBI): domain Eukaryota; kingdom Metazoa; phylum Chordata; class Amphibia; order Anura; family Hyperoliidae; genus Hyperolius; species Hyperolius riggenbachi. Next base: position 322,681,160 of record NC_090646.1, on the reverse strand, counting down.
GTTAAAAACAACTTTGCCAGCATCTTCTGACATAGACAGAGTCGTGGACAGAGTACACAGATTGCCTAAGCCTTCTCATCTCGGTCCAAATGTACCAAGAGATGTAATCATGAGGGTGCACTATTATCATATAAAAGAAGCTTTCTTAGATACCACCAGAAGAGGCCAAAAACTTCCACAGCCTTATCAGGACTTTATCTTGTACTCAGATCTATCACAGAACACTTTGAAAGCAAGAAGAGCATTTTCCACTGTTTCCACAACTACTCTGAGAGCTCAAAAAAAAGAGTGCTCATGGGGATTCCCCACAAAACTAAGAGTAACACGACAAGGGACAAGATACATCTTTCACTCACCCCAAGAAGGTCTAGATAAGCTTGCCAACTGGAATTTGCAAATATCAACCCCAAAGTACAGATCATATAACCAAGCTATGGATACCACTCCTGCACAGGACAACAAGGAGGAAGCTGAGAAATCCTCTGTTGCTGGAGCAACAGACACCTGAACTGTTTTTGGGAAAATCAGTGTTGCTTCACAAACTCCCCCCCCCCCCCCCCCCACAGAACTTTTCTCCATACTTGTTTTTTTTTTCAAGTTTCTTGCCTGATAACATCTTGAGGAAGAGGAGGACTGTTCTCACATATTGCCCACGGCTGTGGGCAAGTTCTGATGATATGACCTGGACAGGTCATCAGTTTTTCTTGTTTGTTTTTTGCTGTATGTCTTTTTTTGTTGTTTTTATGCCTTTTCTTTTAGGTTGGACTGTTTTTGACATTGAAGAATTTCTTTGATAATTTTGAGAAATCTAGAACTATTTTGAATAATTTTGACTATTTCCTCATTTATCTTGAATGTTTAGGCCTCACTGCACAGATTAGACTATTTTTGACCTTGCGGCAATTTTTTGAATTTTTATTGCAAAAATTACCGCAACCGCAAAATTTATCGCCTTTTTTACTGCATTTGCCGCTTTTGGCACTGTTTCCGTAAAAATCGAGTATTTTAATATATACGCATACAATGCGTATAAAAATACGCAAAAATATTTCTTTATCTTTTTCATGTGTTTTAACCCCTTTCTTTCATATCGTTTTAGTGTACATGTATGATTGTTTTTCCTTAAAGAGAAAATACCAGGAACATATGAAGACTCTAACCAGAACTATGAATACTACTCTATGTAAGTGCAGAACTTTTTGTATGTATGTCCAGAACTCTTAAAATTATATCTCTTAATGTGAGAGGTTTGAACTCACACAGAAAGAGATATTTAGCTCAAAAGCTAACCAAAGATGAAGGAGCTGAAATAATATGTTTGCAGGAAACACATCTTAATAAAGAGGGGGCCTCTAAGTTCAAACTGTACCAATTTCTTCCATATATCACTCTACTTTACAAAATAAGAAAAGAGCTGGGGTTTGTGTGGCTATTAGGGATTCTATAGGATTTGAATTGCAGGAATCCTTTAGTAGTAAAGATGGCAGAATGGTCATACTAGTAGGGAAAATAAACACTCAAATATATACAATAGTAAATATATATGTTCCAAATAGTGGCCAAATTAGATTTCTAAATAAAAAATTCAAAAAAAATCGATAAAATGACCAAAGGTAATTTACTAATTGTAGGTGATTTAAATTTAGTAGTTGACCCACAGATAGATTGTTCTTATTTAAAGAAAAAAAACCCTTCCACTTTACGACCAACTCTCCTGAATCATGAGCTATATGATGTCTGGAGATGTATGCACCCAGGAGAGACAGATTATACTCACTATTCCCCAGTTTTTAAATCTTACAATAGAATAGATTATTTATTTACAGACAAATTTACACTCCCTTTAATCAAAAAAATCAACATTAACACAAGGTCATGGTCAGGTCATTCCCCAATAGTATTTGAACTACAAGTAACAGGGTCCCCACCTCCTTCTTATATTTGGAAAATGAAATATATTGTACTCAGAACAGTGAGCCTCACTAATAACACAAAAAATAGAGGAATATTTTAAATTAAATAATAATGAAACTTCCAAGGCCACCATATGGAACGCACACAAGGCCTTTATAAGAGGCGTGTTTATTCAACAAGGCTCTATAGAGAAAAGGAAGAGAAAAGAAAAATATGAAAATATTTTAAAAGATATAAAGAATATGGAAAGGGTGATTTATGATAAAAAAAGAACTATCTTTAATACCCAAAGTAGAAGGAGAAACGGAAAGAACTCAGTGAAATGCTATATTGCCAATATGACAAATGGCAGTGTATCATGAAGGAGAACTGGTACTCAGATAGAGACAAGGCTGGTAAGATGATGGCTAGGAAAATTAAAGGAAGAAGGACAGCACATAGAATCTTAAAGATAAAACACCCAAAGAAAAAGATAGTGGTACACCACCCAAAAGAAATTGTAGATGCTTTAGCAACTTACTATGAATCTTTATATAATCTGAGAATAGACCCTGAAGCGCATCAACCTACTCAAGTAGAAATTGAGAAATATTTAGGCAGTGTAGACCTCCCCTCATTAGACGAATTTGAAAAAAAAATAAATTAATATCCCCTTCCATATAAATGAGGTTGAAAGAGCAATAAAATCCCTTAAAAGAAACAAATCCCCAGGTATAGATGGATTCCTAGGAGAATATTATATGAAACATATCCACTTACTAAAAAGCCCCCTTAGCAGAATTGTACAATGAGGTAGCTAAATCTGGTAGTTTTCAGAGAGAGTCATTAGAAGCCATAATTTCATTAATCCCCAAAGAGGACAAAGATTTAAGTGATCCAAGTAGCTACAGACCCATTTCTCTCTTAAAGACAGTCTGAAGCGAGAATAGATCTCACTTCAGACCTCATAGCTAGCAGGGGCATGCGTGCCCCTGCTAAAACGCCGCTATAGCGCGGCTTAACGGGGGTCCCTGTCCCCCCAAACCCCCTCCGTGCAGCGGGGGAGCGCTTCCTGGTTGGGGCAGGGCTAACCGCCGCAGCCCTGCCCCATGCGCGTCTGTCAGACGCGTATCTCCGCCTCTCCCCCGCCCCTCTCAGTCTTCCTTCACTGAGAGGGGCGGGGGAGAGGCGGCGATGCGCGTCTGATAGACGCACTGGGAGGCAGGGCTGCAGCCGTTAGGCCTGCCTCCAGGAAGAAGATTACCAGCGACCATTTTCCGACCAACATTTGCGGGGGGTGGGTTGGGGGTGAAGGGACCCCCGTTAAGCCGCGGGATAGCGGCGTTTTAGCAGGGGCACACGTGCCCCTGCTATATATAAGACCTGAAGCGAGATTTAGTCTCGCTTCAGTGTCTCTTTAAATGTAGACCTAAAGATATATGCAAAAATAATAGCCAATAGAATAGACCCCCTAATCCCAGACTTAATACATTTAGATCAGGTAGGTTTTGTTAGGAATAGAATGACTAGTGATGCCACCAGGAAGGTTTTAGCAGTCTTACATGAACTAGAATGTAGTAAAAGGCCTTCTCTGTTGGTCTCTTTAGACGCAGAGAAGGCCTTTGACAGAGTAAACTGGTCCTATTTATCAAAGGTATTACATAAATTTGGTTGTGATGGCTTTCTACATAAGGCCATAATGGCCCTATATACTACTCCTTCGGCCAGAGTACTGTCCTCAGGTTCCCTCTCTGATCCATTTAACATAACGAATGGTACTCGACAAGGATGCCCACTCTCTCCTTCAATCCTTATCTTAACACTGGAGCCACTAGCTCAAAAAATCAGGAATAATAAGTTTATACAAGGAGTCAAACCTGGAGACCAGGAGACAAAGATAGGTCTATATGCAGACAATATACTGCTATATTTACAAGATCCTAAGACATCACTTATACACTTAGAATCAGAACTGAGTCTTTTTTTCAAAAATCTCATATTATAAACTAAACAAAAGTAAAACTGTGATTCTCCCCTGTGATTTAATAAATGTAATAAAAACATGCCAATACATGTGGAATGAAAAATCTTTCAAATATTTAGGTATATATATTACCCCTACCATATCACAAATTTATAAAACAAACTATGAGCCATGGATATATGGTCTTAAAGGGAAGGTCCAAGCAAAAAAAAAAAAAATGAGTTTCACTTACCTGGGGCTTCTACCAGCCCCATGTAGCCATCCTGTGCCCTCGTAGTCACTCACTGCTGCTCCAGTCCCCCGCTGGCAGCTTTCTGACCTCGGAGGTCAGGGCCGCATTGCATACATTTTTACGCATTCCAGCTAGTGCAGTAACAAAAATGTATGCGTTGCACCACTAACGCGTAAAAATGTATATGTTAATGTTCCTGCACTAGCGGGAATGCGTAAAAATGTACGCAATGCGGCCCTGACCTCCGAGGTCAGAAAGCTGCCAGCGGGGGACTGGAGCAGCAGTGAGTGACTATGAGGGCACAGGATGGCTACATGGGGCTGGTAGAAGCCCCAGGTAAGTTAAACTCATTTTTTTTTTTTTGCTTGGACCTTCCCTTTAAGACTCAATTGGATTTATTAACAAAGTTAGAGTTTTCATGGTTGGGAAAAGTGGCTGCGGTAAAGATGATGATACTCCCCAGATTATTATACTTATTTAAAAATCTTCCTATCAAGGTCCCTCAAAAATTCTTTACTCCAATTCAAAAATTGATTAATAAATTTGTTTTATGCAATAAATCACTGAGATTTACATATGATATTCTTACACTACATACCACAGATTTGGGTCTTGGAGTACCTGATATAGGCTTATATTATAGAGCTACGATTCTGGAACAATCCAGAGAAATTTGGGCTGAATCCAATAAACAATGGGTAACACTGGAGCAAGTATATAATTCTAGTGGCTCTTATAGAGGTCTAATAGAAACTAAACTGCTATGGAAATCCACATTAAAAATCCCCAATCCAATAACAGCCAACACAATTAGAGTATGGAAAGATTTTGTAAAACGTTGCTCCAAACATTTGTAAAACGTTGCTCCAAACATTCCCTATCTACTAAACAGTTATCTATCCCATTTAGCAATATCCATAATGTAATAAAAAAGATATCTATTGATAATTGGGTTGACAAAGGAATTATATCAGTGGATAGGTTGCTCCAAGACTCAAAACTAAAAACGTTTAGTGATATTGTGACAGAATATGATATACCCCAATCTGACGAATTCAAATATCTAAAGATCCAAAACATTTTCAAAACTAATTTTCCCAATCCTATATTGCTACCTCCCCCAATAGTTAAAATATTATCCCCAGATCAACACTACCTGAAAGGTACTGCGTTATTTTACAGAACCTTGTTAGCAACCAAAGGTGACTCTCCCCAATGGCAACTTAAGAAATGGCAGGAATATTTTAAAGAGGATATAGAACAGGAAGACTGGGAGAGAACTATAAGATCACTTAAAAAAATCCTCCCACTGTGTCTCACGCCATGAGAACCTACTTAAAATGCTGTGGAGATGGTATATAACTCCTAGTAAAATCTCCAGGTTTGACTCCAGTGCCTCACCCTTATGTTGGAGAGAGTGGGGTGGAGAGGGCACCTTGGAACATATTTTTTTGGGAATGCCCTAAATTACAAAAAAATGTGGGAAGAAATTACCTTAATATTGAAAAAACTGCCATTAAAACCTGACCCACATACCATCAAAAATGGCTTTACTACACCTAAATATTGCTGATCTCCCTCCAAGGGAATGTATACTATATGACCATATGTTTGTAACCACAAGAATCCTGCTGGCAGAAAACTGGAAAACCAAATATATACCTGATGTTGGAGAGATCATTAAAGGGGTTAATTTTAACTTATCTGCAGAAAAGAAATGGGCAATGAACACAGGGATACTAGAATCCTTTATGAAAAAGATACAATCCTGGCTTATACTTTATCTAGAGACTGAGATTTTTGATTTTTAACAATAATAGTATCTAAGCTTATAGGAATACTGTTTGGTGTATAACTTTCATCTTCTTCCTCTCACGTTTACAAGAGATAATAAGAATTACACAGAATACTTCTTCTGTCTTTAGTTCTGGTTTTTCTATGTGTAACTTGCTGCTACTAGTAATCAGTGTTTTCTTTAAAAATATATAGATAAAGAATAAGATTTAGACCATAATTTATCTATTTGGTCAATAGATTAACATATGCTAGATTTCCACATAGCTGTAGACATTATGTGGCCTAGTCCACCTGTCCCACTGTTTTTCTCACAGACAAAACTAACTTGAAGTCCTATCTGGGTAGCTGCTGGTAAGTTGCCTAGTAGAGGCAACTGGGTTTATAGTGGGACACTGATATTACAGAAAATGGTTTCGGTTCCCTGGGATCTCTGTAGGGTGGTTTTAATCCCCCATTTCCCAGGTTGAGCTGAACCCATTCATAGATTTACTTCATTTTAACATCTTGGTGTTCTGGACTACATATAAATAATGTTATGGGAATATAACTCAAACAGACATATGTATGTGTATTGATTTTTCTATCTTAAAGACAAGAAATACTGTTTTCTATTATTTGAATGTACAGAATGTATGTAATGTATATTATTTTTCTTCAAAAGTTATAAGACTTATTATTGAAGTCTGTTATTGTAAAAAAATTTCAAAAACTGTTCAATAAAAACCTATTGAAACATACTGTGAGAATGGCACCCTTTTCCATTCACTTGAATGGGTGTAACCTGGCTGTTTGTAGCTCCGCCCAGGTGTGCAGGGGGGACGGGAGACCCCCAGAACATCCCAGGTAGTAAGGGATTTGTATACCAAATTTCGTTCAAATCGTTTAAGGCGTTTTTGCGTGACACACACACACACACACACACACACACACACACACACACACACACACACACACACACACACACACACACACACACACACACACACACACACACACACACACACACACACACACACACACACACACACACACACACACACATATAGATAAGGTGTTCAGTACTAACTGCTACACAGGTGCTCGTCTGAGTTGCCTTTCCAGCAGATTGGGAAACCAGTGTCTGAAGTTTGCGAAGTTGTTCCAGCAGGGACCTAGGGAGTTAAAGAATTGAATACATTATTTTCACAACATTTAATATGCATAGCTTACACTAGTTTTTACTCTATGCCATACTTCGAAATTCATGTATTCTTGAACTGTTATTTGCCTCTTTTTTGGGAGCCACCAAGACTTTTAATTATAATTTATATAGTAAGGAAAGGTTAAAATTTTTTCCAGTAAGTTCTAACTGTGGCCCCATTGGAGGGATTTCATCTCCTGGCTCTGTGACATCAAAGGCTTCAATATGTGCCCAGAGTTTTGCCACAAATGAAAATTAAGACAAAGCTCATTTACACATACAGTAAATAGTGTGGGTGCACTTGCCTGTCAACTGTTATTGTGGAACTGCCAGGTGTTTGAGGCCAGATTCACACTTGTGCAGTACCATTCACCCACGGTGGGAAAGGCCGCTGCAAGAGAATCCCACCTCACCAAAGCCCCTTTCATATTACTCTTTGGCAGACAGCCCCGACAGGGTAATGTGCATAGGCCCTTAGTATGTGACTTACTCCCTGCTGAGATGTACCGGGACTCCCGTTGGTCCGTGCATGAGTACCGAGTCACACCACACTTGTCGTTTACACTTACTGTGTCGCCATAGACTTGCATTACAGCATAATCCGTGTGGTAGGCACAAATCATGCGGTAACGAACTGTTGACTTTACACCGGGATTGCGGCGATTTGAGTACTTCCGTCACACCACATTGCATCGCACTCTATAGACTTTCATTTACTTTTACTGGAAGCAGCCTCTTGCTGTAAAATTGCTTAAAGCAACTTTATCGCAATACCATAGCCCTAAGGCTGGTTTCACAGTGGAACGTTGCGTTTTAGGGGACGTTATGGTCGCATAATGTGCCCCTAACGCAACGCCTGGTGGTGTTGGAGCAGGACGCTGTCAAAAGTCGCGTTACAAGCAGCTCTTGGCGCGCCTGCTCTGTTGGAGGCACTGCGGAGACCACGTGAGCGGAGCTCTCCGCATCACGTGGTCCCGCCAGCCAATCCGCGGCCGCTCCAGGATGTAAACACTGCAAGTGCAGTGAATAAGTAGCCATGTGCCTGGCTACGTAGCGGCCTCTCCCCGCCTCCTCTCCGCCCATAAAATGGAAAAAGAAAACCCTACTGAGCATGTGCAAACAGTCTAACGCGGCTTAGCCGCGCGTAAAGTACTGCATGCAGTACGTTATGTAGACGTGCTGCGTTACAATGTAATGCAACATGGGCACTGTGAACAGCCCATTGATTTTTCATTGCTGTGCGTTGGGGTGCGTTACAGGCTGCTCTAACGTGCGCCTGTAATGTCCCACTGTGAAACCAGCCTAAAGATCAAAAAAATGTCAAAAAAATGCCAAAAAAATGCCCTAAAAAATGCCAAAAAATGCAACAAAAAAAGCCAAAAAAAGTCAAAAAAATGCCAAAAAATGCCATAAAAATGTCATATATGAAAAAATCAATTCAGCAATTTCCACCAATGGTATACAAAATCAGATGATTAGTAGTATAATAAAAAATATCCAATAAAAGAAAGCTAATAAGGCCTATAAATATATAACTATGAGTTTATCAGTATCACCAATCTAATCTCAAATCATACTCTTTATTTAACCCACTATTCACAGTGTCAAGTTCTCTGATCCATTTAGATTCTAACTTCAATAATCTAGACAATCTATCACCCCCTTTATTGACACTGTGAATAGTGGGTTAAATAAAGAGTATGATTTGAGACTAGATTGGTGATACTGATAAACTCACAGATATATATTTATCCACCCTGGCGTTCTATTAAGATCGCCAGGGCGGCTGCAGGAGGGTTTTTTTTAAATAAAAAAAAACTATTTCATGCAGCCAACTGAAAGTTGGCTGCATGAAAGCCCACTAGAGGGCGCTCCGGAGGCGTTCTTCCGATCGCCTCCGGCGCCCAGAATAAACAAGGAAGGCCGCAATGAGCGGCCTTCCTTGTTTTGCTTACATCGTCGCCATAGCGACGAGCGGAGTGACGTCATCGACGTCAGCCGACGTCCTGACGTCAGCCGCCTCCGATCCAGCCCTTAGCGCTGGCCGGAACTTTTTGTTCCGGCTACGCTGGGCTCAGGCGGCTGGGGGGACCCTCTTTCGCCGCTGCTCGCGGCGGATCGCCGCAGAGCGGCGGCGATCGAGCAGCACACGCGGCTGGCAAAGTGCCGGCTGCGTGTGCTGCTCTTTATTTGATGAAAATCGGCCCAGCAGGGCCTGAGCGGCAGCCTCCGGCGGTGATGGACGAGCTGAGCTCGTCCATACCGCCCGGCTGGTTAAAGGCCTTATTAGCTTTCTTTTATTAGATATTTTTTATTATACTACCAATCATCTGATTTTGTATACCATTGGTGGAAATTGCTGAATTGATTTTTTCATATATGACATTTTTATGGCATTTTTTTGGCATTTTTTGATTTTTTTTTTACATTTTTTTGGCATTTGTCTGGCTTTTTTTGGCATTTTTTTGGCATTTCATTGGCATTTTTTCGACTTTTGACATTTTTGGTGTTTGGTTAATTTTGACGCGTATTTTTAGTCGCAAAGATTACGTATGGTTAGGACGCGTTCATGTGGCACTTTCCAGGCTGTTGTTTTATTGATGCGTAATTTTTGATGCGTTCATGCGTCATTTTTTGAGCGTTTGTCTCATGTGTATATACATCCGGCATAGATGCGTATTTTTGGTCGTCTGTAGTCTAGATAGAGGATATGCATTATTGCGTCATCTGTACGCGTATGCGGGTATGGCGTCACGTCTTATTGACACGTTTATGCGTCATTTCCATGTGGATTTTGATGTTTTGTTTTCTTTAATAAAATGTTACTTTTTAGATTTTTTTCTTTTTTTGCAATTCAGCATATTCCACCATGGTTTTTTGGCTGATATTTTGCCAATACATCTTAGAGGTATGCCTGATTTTTTTATTCAGCCATTATTGACTGTTATTTTTTGAATGTTTGGACCTTGCTCAGATCCACCAATGGGGGAGTTGGAGGTGTGACTAGATATGTAAATAGGCTGTTTCCCATCAGGTCCTCTAATTAGTATATACTCAGTGATTGGTTGTTTCTCTGTATATATGTTGGAGTTTGTGTATGTTACTTCAGAACTAGGCAACATGAAGATGGGCAGGAGCCCGAAACAGTGGACTGTTACATAGTTACATAGTTATTTTGGTTGAAAAAAGACATACGTCCATCGAGTTCAACCAGTATAAAGTACAACACCAGCCTGCTCCCTCACATATCCCTGTTGATCCAGAGGAAGGCGAAAAAACCCTTACAAGGCATGGTCCAATTAGCCCCTAAAGGGAAAAATTCCTTCCCGACTCCAGATGGCAATCAGATAAAATACCTGGATCAACATCATTAGGCATTACCTAGTAATTGTAGCCATGGATGTCTTTCAACGCAAGGAAAGCATCTAAGCCCCCTTTAAATGCAGGTATAGAGTTTGCCATAACGAGTTCCTGTGGCAATGCATTCCACATCTTAATCACTCTTACTGTAAAGAACCCTTTCCTAAATAAATGGTTAAAACGTTTTTCCTCCATGCGCAGATCATGTCCTCTAGTCCTTTGAGAAGGCCTAGGGACAAAAAGCTCATCCGCCAAGGTATTATATTGCCCTCTGATGTATTTATACATGTTAATTAGATCCCCTCTAAGGCGTCTTTTCTCTAGACTAAATAAACCCAGTTTATCTAACCTTTCTTGATAAGTGAGACCTTCCATCCCACGCATCAATTTTGTTGCTCGTCTCTGCACCTGCTCTAAAACTGCAATATCTTTTTTGTAATGTGGTGCCCAGAACTGAATTCCATATTCCAGATGTGGCCTTACTAGAGAGTTAAACAGGGGCAATATTATGCTAGCATCTCGAGTTTTTATTTCCCTTTTAATGCATCCCAAAATTTTGTTAGCTTTAGCTGCAGCTGCTTGGCATTGAGTACGATTATTTAACTTGTCAATGAGTACTCCTAAGTCCTTCTCCAAGTTTGATGTCCCCAACTGTATCCCATTTATTTTGTATGGTGCTAGACCATTAGTACGTCCAAAATGCATGACCTTACATTTGTCAACATTGAATTTCATCTGCCATGTATGTGCCCATATAGCCATCCTATCCAGATCCTGTTGCAATATGACACTATCTTCCTGAGAGTTGATGATTCTGCACAATTTTGTATCATCTGCAAAAATAGCAACATTGCTTACTACTGCATCTACTAGGTCATTAATAAATACATTGAAGAGCACTGGACCCAGAACAGACCCCTGTGGGACCCCACTGCTAACAGTCTCCCATTTTGAGTATGATCCATTGACCACAACTCTTTGTTTTCTGTCCATTAGCCAGTTCCCTATCCATGAACACAGACTCTTCCCCAGTCCTTGCATCCTCAACTTTTGCACCAGACTTTTGTGGGGAACAGTGTCGAAGGCCTTTGCAAAGTCCAAGTATATCACATCTACAGCATTCCCAATATCCATATTAGCATTCACTACCTCATAAAAGCTGAGCATGTTAGTCAAACAGGACCTGTCTTTAGTAAACCCATGTTGATGCTGAGAAATAAGATTATTTTCTACTATGAAGTCATGTATAGTATCTCTTAGTAACCCCTCAAATAGTTTGCATACAACTGATGTTAAACTTACAGGTCTATAATTTCCTGGATCAGATTTTTTGCCCTTCTTAAATAATGGGAAAACGTGGGCTGTACGCCAATCCACTGGGACTCTACCAGTTGCAAGAGAGTCACAAAAGATAAGATAAAGGGGTTTATCTATAACTGAACTTAATTCCCTTAGGACCCGAGGATGCATGCCATCCGGGCCAGGTGCCTTGTCTATTTTTAATTTATTTAGTCTTGCCTTCACTTCTTCCTGCGTTAAGTATTTAATATTACAGTTAGAAGATTGAGACTCTTCTGCCTCTGTAGTTTGCAACAGTGCTGTTTCTTTTGTGAAGACAGAAGCAAAGAAAGCATTTAATAACTCTGCCTTACCTTGGTCATCCACCATTGAGTTCCCATCCTCATCCTTTAGGAGTCCTATACAGTCAACCTTTCTTTTTTTAGAGTTAATGTACTTGTAAAACTTTTTTGGGTAAGATTTGATATCCTTAGCGATTTGTTTTTCAGCTTCAATCTTTGCCTGCCTAATTTCTTTTTTACAATTTTTATTGCACTCCTTATAATTGCTTAGTGCAGCCTCGGTCCCCTCCTGTTTTAAGACCTTATAGGCATTCTTTTTCCTCTTCATTTTATCTTTAACCTTTCTATTCATCCATAGAGGCCTTTTTTTATTCCTAGACATTTTGTTTCCATATGGGATATACATACTACAGTATTGATTGAGTATAAGTTTAAAAGCTTGCCATTTCCCTTCAGTGTCTTCCCCTTGTAGTACATTATCCCAGTTCACCAAACTTAGTGCCTGCCTAATTTGAGTGAACTTTGCTTTTCTAATATTTTGCTGAACTTTGCTTTTCTAATATTTCATAGTTTTAGTGGTCCCGCTGCCCCGTGGCCTATCAGTCACCAGATCAAACGTTATCATGTTGTGATCACTATTTCCCAAATGTTCTTGAACCTGCACATTTGATACATTATCTGGTCTATTAGAAATGATCAGATCCAGTAACGCATGCCCCCTAGTTGGTTCAGTTACCATTTGAGTCAAGTAATTGTTCTGTAGTGCTGCCAGAAATCTGCTGCTTTTACCAGAATGGGTAGCCTCAATACTCCAGTCAATGTCTGGAAAGTTGAAGTCGCCCATAATTATGACCTCATTTTTACTTGCAGCTTTTTCAATCTGCTGTAGTAATCGCAGTTCTGCAGCTTCATTAATAAGAGGTGGCCTGTAGCATACCCCAATAAGCAATTGGCAACTTTTATTTCCACCATGAATATTTACCCAAACGGACTCCACATCTTCGCAATCTTCCTCCATCTCATCGTTGAGGACAGCTGTAAGAGAATTCTTAACAAAGAGACAAACCCCTCCACCTTTTTTCCCTGTTCTATCCCTCCTAAACACATTGTATCCTTTTAAATTAGCTATCCAGTCATGGCTTTCATCCATCCATGTCTCGGTTATTCCCACAATGTCATAGTCTTTGTCATTCAGAATGAACTCTAGTTCTTCTATTTTATTTGCAAGGCTCCAAGCATTGGTTACCATGCACTTTATATTTTTACCACCACATTTACCAATTTTGTTTACATGAAATTGGCTACTTGAATTTTTACCAACCTCCTTAATCTTTACACTGTCCCCACCCCCCTCTCCACCCTCCATAATGATAGGTTCCCACTGTCTTTTTACCTCATCTTGTCTACGTATTGAGACTTTATCCTCCCGCCTCCCCCCAGATCCTAGTTTAAAAACTCCTCCAACCGTTTAGCCATCTTCTCCCCCAATGCAGCTGCACCCACCCCATTAAGGTGCAGCCCATCCCTGCTGTAGAACCTGTAGCCGACTGCAAAGTCTGCCCAGTTCTCCAGGAACCCAAACCCTTCCTTCCTACACCAATTTCTCAGCCACTTATTTAACTCCCTAAGCTCCCTCTGTCTCTCAGATGTAGCACGTGGCACTGGCAGTATTTCAGAAAACACCACCTTGGAGGTCCTTGCTTTAAGTTTATCTCCAAGTACCTGAAAATCCTTTTTGAGGACCTTCCATCTCCCACTAACTTTGTCATTGGTGCCAATGTGTACCATGACAGCCGGGTCTTCCCCAGCCCCACCCAGTAATCTGTCAATTCTTTCCGCTACATGCCGAACCCGAGCACCCGGGAGGCAACAGACTGTACGGCATTCGCGGTTTCTTCGACAGATTACCCTATCTGTGCGCCTAATAATTGAATCCCCTACCACCAGTACCTGTCTAGCCTTAGCTGCACTCCTATTCCCTTTCTCGTTACAGCAGTCTGCCCCTTGGTTGCTAAGGAGCACATCCTGCTGCAGCATTGCTACTCCTGAATCATCCTCCCCAATATTACGCAAACAAGCATACTTATTAGTGAGGGACAACTCGGGACTAGCCTCCCTGCCACTTTTTCCCCTACCCCTTCTAACTGTGACCCAACTAGCGGCTGCCTCTGCTTCTTGGTCCGGCTGTACTCCACCCTCCTCATCTTCAACGGTTCCATCCAGTGTCTGGATCGTGAGATCCAAGCTCTTCTCCATGTTGTGTATGCTTCTCAGTGTTGCGAGATGCTTATTTAGCTCTGCGACTTCCGCCTCTAACTGAGCAACACGCACACACCCAGGGCAACAGTAAACACCCTCAATCCGCTGATCAAGGCATGCATACATGTTGCAGGATGTACACTGCACAGCATCGTCCAACATGATGACTTTTGTGTGGGGAAAAATTATTTAAAGTAAACTGTGGCGGTAAAAGATGAAACGGGAGATTGAGTGTAGCTGGGGAGGAGGAAAGGGAGAGTAAGTAAAGTTGGGGAGTGTGGGGAGTGAGGGGAGGAGAAGGGGGGGGAGGGGCGGGAGGGGGGAGGAGGGAGGAGGGGAGGAGGAGGGGCGGGAGGGGTGGAGGAGTGGAGGTGGAGTGAGTGAAGTTGGGGTGGAGTCCTCAAAATTTAAAGACTACACCACAGCGTGCCTAGCACATTCTAACCAATGCAAAAAAACGCAATATTGATTGAAGGTTTTTTTTTTTTTTTTTTTAGTCCTTACCTACTTCCTCTCACCACTCTCTTGTGCCTGTGTTAACGCCTGTTTTTAACGCCTATGCCACTTGTGTCGCAGCCACTTAGTGAGCAAGCCACAGACTGAGCAAGCTCAGTACTGAGTCCTGAAGCTGACCAAATACCTCCTGTTGCAGCTAGTCCCTCCCCCTAGCCAATTGCCTGCTGCAAAACAAACTAGAGGGAAAAGAAAAAAAAAATTACTTTTAAAAGCTGACACTTGCTGCTTAATATCAGATGAACCACAACAGATAATCCACCAGATATTGCAGCAGCAAAAAACAATATACAAACAGCAATGTAATATAATTAGTGCTCACAATTCCCAGCAGTGAAGTGAAGCAGCCCTTCACTTCACAGCCCTTAAAGTTCTTTTTAAATTTGTATGTCTTTATCAAATAAAACAGACTAAGCTTTTCTGAAGGTGGTGCGGATCTTTCTCTTCATTTGCTACAGTTTGAGTCCCATGGTGTCTGGGACTATTGGATCTGCACACCTGACCATCTGAAATTGATGGAAGCCAAGCAAGTGCGACTCCACACACAAAATTACTGTTGACTTTTGACACCAAGGAGCTTGCACCATGGCAGAAGAAGGCCTAGAGAAAAGGGACAATGTGTTTTCCTATACCTATGAGCAGATCAGCACTATTCTGGCTCGAGCAGAAGGAGGTTCAACCTATCTCAATAAAACGGATCCTAAACTTATTAAACAGGACCTGGAGATGACTAGGAAATCGTGGGTGACATTGGACCTGCATGCAAAGACACTGGCAGAATATTATCGAGCAGGTGTTATCCCACGGTCAAGTAGATCACATGTGGCTCCTTTCCTTTTTTCAGATGATGTGGAATTTACCAATGTGTGGGCAAAAATATGGAACAAAGCCTCTTTTGACTCGATGGTCCATATGGTAGCTCGTATACACCAAGAACTTCCTAAACTGGAGATTAAAATGAGTATGTTGGAATCTGAGCTTAAAGAGATCCTCAGTGATGATGACTTTCAGGTTTATCTGGAGACTTTAGACACCAAAATGAAGTCCTTTGCTGTTGGTCTGGAGGACTCTAAGAGATCTAAGTTTAAAAGGGACCAAAATGACTATACTAATGGCTATGTTTACAGCTGGCAGAGGCGGACCCTTCCCGGCAAGAAACCGTTCCAACCAGCCCCTAGAGGGAGAGGCAGACCGAGTAACATTAGAAAGAACCGTAGACCACAGCATCAATCTGGTGTAGATACATCTGGAGCAGGGCCGAACCTGGGCGGGTGCTGCGGGTGCAAGGCACCCAGGCGCCTGCCTCTGAGAGGTGCCGCCCGGCTGCCGCTCTCCCCCTGTGGCTGCCGCTCTCCGCCTGTGGCCGAAGCTCGCTTGCTCCCTCTAGCCGCCGGCGCCGCCGCGTCAGACCTCGATCAGGCGGGCGGGCGCTAGGACCTAGCACGCCGCACTGATATGCGGAAGTGACATCAATTCCATATATACAGCGGGTGCGTCCAGCGCCCTCTTACTGGTCGGGTCGCTCGCTGATTGAGGTCTGAAACTGCGGCAAGGTGAGGGGGAGCAGCGGCAGCGGCTAGAGGGGAGGGGAGCGCTCCTGTCACTAACTACCTAAACGGGGACCATATACCCCCTGGCTACCTAGACTGGGCACATATACCCCCTGGCTACCTAGGCTGGGCACATATACCCCCTGGCTACCTAGGCTGGGCACATATACCCCCTGGCTACCTAGGCTGGGCACATATACCCCCTGGCTACCTAGGCTGGGCACATATACCCCCTGGCTACCTAGGCTGGGCACATATACCCCCTGGCTACCTAGGCTGGGCACATATACCCCCTGGCTACCTAGGCTGGGCACATATACCCCCTGGCTACCTAGGCTGGGCACATATACCCCCTTGCTACCTAGGCTGGGCACATATACCCCCTGGCTACCTAGGCTGGGCACATATACCCCCTGGCTACCTAGGCTGGGCACATATACCCCCTGGCTACCTAGGCTGGGCACATATACCCCCTGGCTACCTAGGCTGGGCACATATACCCCCTGGCTACCTAGGCTGGGCACATATACCCCCTGGCTACCTAGGCTGGGCACATATACCCCCTGGCTACCTAGGCTGGGCACATATACCCCCTTGCTACCTAGGCTGGGCACATATACCCCCTGGCTACCTATGCTGGGCACATATACCCCCTGGCTACCTATGTTGGGCACATATACCCCCTGGCTACCTAGGCTGGGCACATATACCCCCTGGCTACCTAGGCTGGGCACATATACCTCCTGGCTACCTAGGCTGGGCACATATACCCCCTGACTACCTAGGCTGGGCACATATACCCCCTGGCTACCTAGGCTGGGCACATATACCCCCTGGCTACCTAGGCTGGGCACATATACCCCCTGGCTACCTAGGCTGGGCACATATACCCCCTGGCTACCTAGGCTGGGCACATATACCCCCTGGCTACCTAGGCTGGGCACATATACCCCCTGGCTACCTAGGCTGGGCACATATACCCCCTGGCTACCTAGGCTGGGCACATATACCCCCTGGCTACCTAGGCTGGGCACATATACCCCCTGGCTACCTAGGCTGGGCACATATACCCCCTGGCTACCTATGCTGGGCACATATACCCCCTGGCTACCTATGTTGGGCACATATACCCCCTGGCTACCTATGCTGGGCACATATACCCCCTGGCTACCTAGGCTGGGCACATATACCTCCTGGCTACCTAGGCTGGGCACATATACCCCCTGGCTACCTAGGCTGGGCACATATACCCCCTGGCTACCTAGGCTGGGCACATATACCCCCTGGCTACCTAGGCTGGGCACATATACCCCCTGGCTACCTAGGCTGGGCACATATACCCCCTGGCTACCTAGGCTGGGCACATATACCCCCTGACTACCTATGCTGGCCACATATACCCCCTGGCTACCTATGCTGGGCACATATACCCCTGCCTTCATATGCTGGGACATATACACCTGCCTACATATACTGGGGACATATACCCCTGCCTACATATACTAGGCACATATATCCCTGGCTATATATTCTGGGGACACTGGCTGTTTGTCATTATGTGCATTTACTAGTGAAAATCTGTCTCTTATTATGTGCATTTGCTGGTGAAAAGCTGTTTCTTATGTGCATTTGCTGGTGAAAAGCTGTCTCTTATTATGTGCATTTGCTGGTGAAAAGCTGTCTCTTGTTATGTGCATTTACTGGTGAAAAGCTGTCTCTTATTATGTGCATTTACTGGTGAAAAGCAGTCTCTTGTTATGTGCATTTACTGGTAAAAAGCGGTCTCTTGTTATGTGCATTTACTGGTGAAAAGCGGTCTCTTGTTATGTGCATTTACTGGTGAAAAGCAGTCTCTTGTTATGTGCATTTACATGGGGAAAAGCTGTCTCTTATGTGCATTTAGTGGGGAAATTTTGTCAGTAAAAATCTTTTGTCAGTAAATGTTTAGGTATTTGTCAGTAAAAAATAACGTGAAAGGGTGGCAACACTGGCAGGCTGCGTGGCGCAACGGGAAAGATACAGGCAGCCCACCTTGGGCTTGGTAGGGGGAAGGAGCCGACGTCAGCGAGCGAGAGTAGGGTGGCCGCAGGCAGCCATAAATACGCAGTGTGTGACTGCGTCGCACTCGCAGAGCCTCTCAGCCTGAGTCAGTCCAAAGACTAGCAGATTCGCAGGAAGCGAAAGCCAGCCAGGAGCAAGCCCATGGAAGAGGGGTAGGAATGGGGTATCACATGCATGCGTAAAGAGGTGGAAGGTGTGGGTGTGATTAGGCAGGACATGGGTGTGGTTATGTGGTTGGGTGCGGTTAATTTAACCACTCCCATAGGCGCCAGAGAAAATCTTGCACCCAGGTGCCAGGCACCCCAGGCTCACCCCTGATCTGGAGGATCATCTTCTGATTTTTTATCCTCCCGGGACCACTCTCCAGAAACAACAAACATAAGAACAGACGAGGTGGTAAGAAACACAGGAGGAAATACAATCAAACAGAAGAGTCCAATGCAACTCAGGAAGCGACCTTGACACCCTTACTGGTCGTGAATATCTCTAAGTATCCATTAAAAGATTCTGAGAAGAAGGTTCTCTAATATGGACTTTCTTTTTGTCCAACTAGTTTTCCTGACTTTTTTTCACTGGATGTCGAACTAAATCGTTTTTTCAGAACACTAAAACTAAAAAAAAAATTCGGGACTCCCCGATCTGAAAGTATTTTTCACTTCACTGCTCCTGCCCGAGATGAATATCTTACATTACAGGGTTTGGGCCTTAGGAATAAAAGTGCATTTACCCCAAATAGCCACCCGGCCATTGATTTATTTTCTAAAAGGGTCATAGGTGTTATAATTTAAGTAGGCCTCAGTTATTTGGCCTGAGTTTAGGTAAAAGGCTTGTCTGCAGTGTATGCCTTTAAAATAAATAGAGTTCTTGTGATGCAGGCAGAAGCATCTCAGTGTCTGCGTGAAGCAGATGATACACACAGATACTAAGAACATGTTCCTGAAAGAAGGCCACAGGCCTACACTGACCTCAACACGTACACCACAAGAACAATCAACATAGGCCATGTTTACCAAAATACCAAATTCCAGTAAGTAAGGGAAAAGTGACATTGAATATTAATCGAGTAGGTGGGTATTATGACACCACGAGGGGGCTCAACCAATAGTCTGGTCTAGGGGATGGCGAAGATGATGTCACATTTAACTCTTTCCTAGTCGGTATTAAAGCCCGGGTGGGCGATCGGAGCTGACTCTGCTTCTTACTTTCACACTAGCTCTAAATGCTGACTAGGACCTCTAAGTATTTTCATTCTATATGTAATCTGATATAATGTATGCTGTACATAGGTAGTCTAGTGTAACGTAGTTTAGAAAGAAGGTACCTGATTGACTTCAGCAGGAAGTTTAATCAAGAAGCTTGTAACGCAACATGAAGATTGTCGTGGCTAGGATATGATGAACTGTATCTATCTGTATTTCTGTTTCCTGAATAAATAACGTGAGTATTGAAGAAGCCTGAGAAAGTCTATCTCCTGCTTGCTGTGATGAGTCGTGTGTGCAACTCTTGCTGATGAGTTGCTGGTGCCGGAGAAAGGTGATTAAGAACAGTTTATAACAATGGTGCCGATTAAACCCTTCGCTGTCTAGCAAAACAGGCAAACAGGGGCCAGGGGCCGAAGATTTCAAGATATTCCACAGCAAAACAAGCGGAGTAGATGCGGACTGGGAAAGCTTATCAAGCTGATAAGTAGTGTGTTTGTGAGCCAGCACACGGGCTGCAATTCGAGGAAATCAGCGGCGAAACTCTTGGACGTTAAACTTTAGCTGCAGGTGCACAGCAGTTAAAAGTCTTAAATAGGATCGGAAGGAACCCTCTGAGGCCAGCTGGCAACTTGCTGCGAGAGATCGATCCGCTGAGGGGGAGTGGGGGCCCCCCCCAGAAGTTCCGGGGTCCAATCTGAAGTTTCACGGAGAACAGTTGCGGAAAGCTGAAGAATTGCCAAGAGTCCACGGATCAGGCATGTATGATTTACGTTGTTATATTGCATTATCTGTGTTGCAGTTTGGAGTCTGCGTATTTCTTTACCTTCGGTGTAAAGCGTACATAGTACTGGCTTTAATGTTTCTGTAATGTATGTTACGGTTTCGATTGTGGTTACATCCACATTTGTCACAGGCATGTTTTTTTTCCCTGCTGGTCAGTTGTTAACGGTGGTATTTGCTGGGTTTGTTTTGTTTTGTTTTTTCTCTCTCTCGCTTTCTCAGAGAAGCTGTCTGTGTAGGGGTGAGGACAGCTTGGAGTGATGCCAGCAGTGCTGCAGTCTAGCGTAGAGCGCCCCGCAGAAGAGGAGGGGGGGGGGGCGGCTTTCGAGTAGTAGAGGGGGGAGAGAGGAGATTGGGTAGCGAGGAAAGAGGGAGTGTGAGACAGTCCAGTTGTAAGCTGTGAGTTGTTAGAAGTGTGTAAGGTTTAATGCACGAGTTAGCTGTTGAAGTAGGTTTTTTCTTCTTTCTTTTTTTTTCGGTGAGCTGGGTAGACAGGAATGCACAGCCCACGTCTCTGGTTCGCTTTGAAGGTGGGAAACAGTTTATAGCTACAGCTGAGATAATGGGTGAGGTGCCACTGTACTCTGGCATTTTTGGTTGGTCAGCATGTTTTTGTTTTTTTTTTGTTTGTCTTTACTCTGTCCGTAGGGGTGTTTGTGAGCTGTTTGGCAGGCTGGGGAAAGACGTCACTGGGGATCATTAGATCTGATAGCATTTAGGATTACAGTTTTTTCTCAGGTTTTTGCAGGCATCCAAGAGTGTGTGTAGCGGAATGCTGATTCTCTGCAATGTGTATCAATGCTGTGTGTAATTATGCATGAAATGTGTTCTGTTTGAGTTTGTTTTTTCTCCTAATGTTTATAGGATTGAGATGTTGCTATGGGAGCAGGCATCTTAGCTGGCAGTCCAGGACTCAAAATGGCGGCATTGGGGAGGGCCCGCCCCCAAGAGTCATGGCCCCCACATGTCATGGCAGGGGGGGGGGAAGGGGCTGGGGGGATCCACGTCACGTCAGGCTGTGCTCGCGGCTCCGGGCAGAGCAGCTGAAAGGATAGGAAGTATTTCAGAACCTGGGTCCAGGGAAGGGAATGCCAGAATACGTGCACCAAGCTGTTGCTGTGCTGTGAGACTAGCATGGTCACGGAAAGGAAATGTTTCCCAGCTAGGTGCAGGGAGACACGTAGCAGCGCAGATCAGGAAAGTGTCTGTACTGAGTTGCTTATGGGATTATTCCTTTAAGTGAGGCACCTTAACGGGTGGTGCAGCATGAGTTCCCAATAGAGTAAAGGGGGGACAGTGCATCAGGGGGTGCCGGAGGTGGAAAAAAGGGAGTTGACCAATCCAGGTATCAGTCGCCGCGGCTGCAGAGCGGTAACGTTTTTTCCGTTTTTTTTCGTGGACAGGGCCAGAGCTTGACTAAGAGGTCAATGCTGGGCTGGGTATGTTTGTGCGTTTTTCTCGTCCACTGATTGGTCAAATATGTTTTTCCAGCTCCTACCAAGTGTAGCGCAAAGAACAAGAACTGGCAGCAGTTGATGGGGCAATTATAAAGATGAAAGAATTGCCATTTACAGAGTGACAGTGTATCAGTACAGGTTTGCCATACGACTACCTACCAAGTGGGCATTCAGGGATCTGCATACAGGCATTTGACGCTGGAATGCTTAGCCCTGCACCCTGTGTAGTTTCAGTGCAAAGTGCTCTTTCCTACAGGGAGGCAGCCATTTTTTTTGTAGTATGGGGGTAGTAGCACGGCAAACATTGGTCAGAGGGTACAACACAATAACTTCTAGCAGAGCTGGTATTGCAATGAGGTTCTAGATAAGTAAATGCGATAATGAGTAAGAGCATTGCAGGCTCACCTGCAAAGCAACAACAGGTGTGTGGCATCCGTAATCTGTGCATGCGACGGCCGCGTATGTACAGATAGGAGGGGATGTGGAGGGAGCCTGCAATGAGGTGAGAGCTTCCAAAGGTGAAGTCCGCGGGAGCATATTTTACACAGGTAAGTACTTAGGATAGTACTTAGGTAGGGGAGAGAAGTTTAACTCCAATCTACCAAAAAGAGTAAACAGAGTTCATGAGAACCATAAAGCAACGAGATCAATTACGGTATATATTGATCAATTTAAAGTGTACAGAGTACAAGCCGCAGGGCGAATCATAAATCATTAATAAGAATTGATTTGTTTGTATTTCGATTTCAGGAGTTTTGCAATATGGACTTGAGACAGCAGCAGTGCTGGCAGCAAAGATGGAGATGTCAGTCGGATAAGCGAAAGGTTACAGATGCCAATCTGAGGTTGGAGAACAGCGAGATTCCTGAAATTGGAAAGAGACTAAAACACGAGATTCCTGAAACTGGAAAGAGACTAAAACACGAGATTCCTGAGATCGGAAAACGACTAAAAAAATTGACGGAGCAAAGCATAGTGCAAATTGCTAATGTTTTTCTTTCCCAAGAAGGTGCTTTTATAATGAAGAGTACCATGCTGATGGTGATCCTAGGTTGCCATTTCGTCCTAGGAGAACGAAGAGAGGACATTCTCATGTATAATAAGGGGTTAATGAGAACACAAGACCCAAGCATGTTAATGTTTGGTGACAAAGGTACTAATCCTTTCACACCTCCCTTCGCTTGGCACAGATGGACCAAGCAGGGATGGAGGAAAAGAGCACTTGTGCCAGGTGAAAACAAATTTCATGGCACAAGGTGGGTGACAGGTCTGAAGAGTCAGGTGTGCGGGCAGTATGAATTGAATGGCAGTGTAAATCTGCTATTAAATGTCACACTCCCAGAATCGATGCACCGATCCAAAGGTTGGTTAAAAGGTACACGGCAGTACAATGGGTACATGCAAAAGGTGGAGTGTGTGATTCGGGGGTACCTTGTCTTGGTTATACAGAGTGAGATGGGTCCAGATTGGAGAGGAACGAGCAGGAGGCGTCAATTCTCCTACCAGAGAGACGCAGGGGACAACATCACACTCTGGAGTTGCCAACAGAGGGTGTCTCTGAAACAACTATACACACGTAAAGGCTGGAAAGCTGAGGGTTGGTGGTTCTCGAAACAAGAAGTAAAAATCGAGATCAAGCCACATTTCCAGGTGACAAAGAGGGTGGGGAGAGCGGTCCCGGGGGAGGGAAAGCCAACACAGGGAACCTCATTCACACTACACTGGTCACCACAGGGGACGATATTACACAGTCCATATGCAGCCGCTTATCCTCATGCTAGTTGGGTAAGTGAAGAGGTACTCTTAATCAGTGCTGGTCGTAATGGAGAAAGCTACGCTTACGGATCATTACGCGTAATTTTACGCTATTACGCATTACGAAATTACGCTTACGGCATAGACATTCAATTTCGGTACATGTCTATAATTACGCATAGCACTTACGCAATTACGCGTAAGTATACCGTAATTCAGGTTATTACGTTATAGGCTTACGCGTAAAATCCTACTAGCAATTAATGCGTAAGGTCATGCTGCCAAGCGGAAAAGTTGACGCATGGATCAATGTTAGGTAGCCGCCGACTTTAAGGGTTAATTGCAAAGCCCCCTTAAGTGCTAAGAGCCTCAAATTTGGAGAATATATTAAGGAGATCAGAAGGAATAAGAGGAAATTTTTTTTTTTCAAAAAGACCTTATAGTTTTTGAGAAAATCGATGTTAAAGTTTCAAAGGAAAAATATATACATTTAAAAACCCACCGACTTTAACGGTTAATAGCAAAGCCTGCTTAAAATTTAGGAACACCAAATTCACAGGGTATATTAAGGGGATCAGTGGGAATAAGAGGAAAATTTTTTTTTCAAAAAGACCTTATAGTTTTTGAGAAAATCGATTTTTAAGTTTCAAGGGCGAAAATGTCTTTTAAATGCGGAAAATGTCAGTTTTTTTTGCACAGGTAACAATAGTGTTTTATTTTCATAGATTCCCCCAAGTGGGAAGAGTTTTACTTACTTCGTTCTGAGTGTGGGAAATATAAAAAAAAAACGACGTGGGGTCCCCCCTCCCAGACCTCTTTAACCCCTTGTCCCCCATGCAGACTGGGATAGCCAGAATGCGGAGCACCGGCCGCGTGGGGCTCCGCACCCTGACTATACCAGCCCGCATGGTCCATGGATTGGGGGGTCTCGGAAGGGGAGGGGCAGCCAAGCTTTCCCCTCCCCCTCCGAGCCCTTGTCCAATCCAAGGACAAGGGGCTCTTCTCCACCTCCGATGGGCGGTGGAGGCCGCGATTTCCTGGGGAGGGGTTCATGGTGGCATCTGGGAGTCCCCTTTAAAAAGGGGTCCCCCAGATGCCCACCCCCCTCCCAGGAGAAATGAGTATAGAGGTACTTGTAGTACCCCTTACCCATTTCCTTTAAGAGTTAAAAGTAAATAAACACACAAACACATAGAAAAAGTATTTTAATTGAACAAAAAACATAACCACGAAAAAAGTCCTTTAATATTCTTAATTAACCATTAATACTTACCTGTCCCATTAAAAGCCAGTTCCCACGCAATATCCTCGGAAATATACTAATCAGTTACAATGTAACAAAGTTATTACAATGTAACAACTTTGTTACTTTGTAACACCACCGCACCCGACGTCACTCGCCGCTCACCCGCCGGCCGCCGCATACACGCTAGTCCCCGCCGGCTCCCGCCGTCCACTCCGCCCACACCTGTCACTCATATACATGCTGGCACCCATGGGTGCCAGCATGTATATAGGTGACATGTGGGAGAGGCGGGGAGGGCAGCGGAGCCGGCGGGGACTTAGCGCCCCTTCACCCGACAGAGCTCTGAGCTATATTAGCTCAGAGCTCTCGAAAGCATCTTTGTATTTGGGCTCCAAGGAGCCCCATTGGTCCTTAGCAGACCAATGGGGTTCCTTCAAATCAGAAGGAACCCCATTGGTCTGCTAAGGACCAATGGGGCTCCTTGGAGCCCAAATACAAAGATGCTTAGAGAGCTCTGAGCTATAGCTCAGAGCTCTGTCGGGTCCTGCAGCACAGACGCGGCGGCGGCGGTGAGTGACGTCGGGTGCGGCGTAGTTACAATGTAACAAAGTTGTTACATTGTAATAACTTTGTTACATTGTAACTGATTAGTATATTTCCGAGGATATTGCGTGGGAACTGGCTTTTAAAGGGACAGGTAAGTATTAATGGTTAATTAAGAATATTAAAGGACTTTTTTCGTGGTTATGTTTTTTGTTCAATTAAAATACTTTTTCTATGTGTTTGTGTGTTTATTTACTTTTAACTCTTAAAGGAAATGGGTAAGGGGTACTACAAGTACCTCTATACTCATTTCTCCTGGGAGGGGGGTGGGCATCTGGGGGACCCCTTTTTAAAGGGGACTCCCAGATGCCACCATGAACCCCTCCCCAGGAAATCGCGGCCTCCACCTCCACCGCCCATCGGAGGTGGAGAAGAGCCCCTTGTCCTTGGATTGGACAAGGGCTCGGAGGGGGAGGGGAAAGCTTGGCTGCCCCTCCCCTTCCAAGACCCCCCAATCCATGGACCATGCGGGCTGGTATAGTCAGGGTGCGGAGCCCCACGCGGCCGGTGCTCCGCATTCTGGCTATCCCAGTCTGCATGGGGGACAAGGGGTTAAAGAGGTCTGGGAGGGGGGACCCCACGTCGTTTTTTTTTTATATTTCCCACACTCAGAACGAAGTAAGTAAAACTCTTCCCACTTGGGGGAATCTATGAAAATAAAACACTATTGTTACCTGTGCAAAAAAAACTGACATTTTCCGCATTTAAAAGACATTTTCGCCCTTGAAACTTAAAAATCGATTTTCTCAAAAACTATAAGGTCTTTTTGAAAAAAAAATTTTTCCTCTTATTCCCACTGATCCCCTTAATATACCCTGTGAATTTGGTGTTCCTAAATTTTAAGCAGGCTTTGCTATTAACCGTTAAATTCGGCGGGTTTTTAAATGTATATATTTTTCCTTTGAAACTTTAACATCGATTTTCTCAAAAACTATAAGGTCTTTTTGAAAAAAAATTTTTTCCTCTTATTCCTTCTGATCTCCTTAATATATTCTCCAAATTTGAGGCTCTTAGCACTTAAGGGGGCTTTGCTATTAACCCTTAAAGTCGGCGGCTTTTTTATATTATACGGGAGCGTAATATTACGCGATTACGGCAGACTGTGTAATTTCAATGGGAGTTTACTGTCTTACGCGTAATTTGTTACGCGTAAAACGTAACCCTACGGTCTACGCGTAATTAATTACGCGTAATACCGTAACCTTACACGTAACGCTTACGGTGCATTTGTAGTGAATTACGATGCGTAATTACGCTAATGCGTAATTTCGGCCCAGCACTGCTCTTAATTGAAAGATTGCAGAGAGTACAGTCTTCCCGACCTCAGGTACATATTGTGCCTCAGGACATAAGGGGGGAAGAGGTCCAATCAGGACAGTTGGGAACATATTTTGTCAGGGAGATGCTTAAAGATCCTGTACAACTGAGATTGGACAAGGAGAGATATATCGATTTTTCTGGAGAAGGATCTTTTGCATGGAAGCTTCGAGATGTTTGGGTGAACAAATGGAAACGGTGCAACATTCCTTTAGGCACCGCCACTTCCTTAGTTCCCACCTCAACACATGTCTTACACCATGACCTGAGAGGTCAACCTTTTTTGGTGCTAGACGGGGAGGTGAAACGAGTAGAGTTGTCCTCATGCGGGCAATTCTCCCAGAGGTACCTGCGTTTGCCGGGGCAAGTCAAATTTAGTGAAGAAGCCTGCTGGCTCAATAACCCAGAATGCGAGGCTACCATTCAAAAGATCCACCCTGAAGCCAAACCGATAGTTCCGGTGGCTGAAGGAAAGGTTTGTTTTTTTAACATAAGGTCTAATGACCCATTCAAGGTACATTTTCATAATTGTTCCGATATGGTTGATTTCTCAAGGGGAACATATTGTGTGAGCGGAGATCCCATATGGATCAAGTCATCCAAGTTTGATGACGGTATTTCTCAAATGGTTAAGAGAACTCTAAAGTTCAATGTTTCACGGGAAGTTCCCATCCCGAAAGATAACAAGACATGGGACAAACCGGAACAGGTTTTGAGCCAAGATGACCACACTTTGTTACAACGGTTAAACAAACAGTACACTAAGTTAGAGGTAAGATTTCACCAGGGTCCAGGTGATCTTAACGAGGTAGAACACAAAAATAAGCAGGTGAGTTCCAGTCTGACCTGGTGGAAAAGGTTTCCAGTGATGTTCCAGGGACACTCGGACTGGGCCTCTGCAGTTCAAAAGTTCTTCCTACACCCACTGGTCGTCTGGATGGGGATGACAACTTTAGGCATCATTATCCAGGTGAGGTTGTGTGTTAAGATTACGTAAAACAAATTAACTTGGTCAAGAGATTGGTGCCTCATAAACAATCTCATGAACCAATATTTTCAAATTAAGGGATATACAGGGCTACAGGTATAGGTTTAGTAGTACCGGTGATGGAGCTGATTGTATAAAGGCGCTCTTTTAGAAGGCACCTGGCACTGCTCCGTTGTGTAACAACCAAACGAGTTTCACTTTTCTGTGGTCATGCAAGTTTGTGAGTGATACGCAAGTGATGCAAATGCTGAGTATGTGGTATAGAGGGACTTAGAAGTAGGGCATCCCCAGATAGCCTGGTTACAGGAAGACCAAGAGGTCTTGCCCTCTCTCCCAGGGATAACCGCCTAGAGCAGAGAAGTTGTGTGAGCACGAACATCGAAAAGTGAAACATAAAGAAAAGAAACCAGGTACTGGTGGGTTCAGAAGCTGGGATCTGCGGATCAAGCCATTTTAGGGGGGATTGTTATAATTTAAGTAGGCCTCAGTTATTTGGCCTGAGTTTAGGTAAAAGGCTTGTCCGCAGTGTATGCCTTTAAAATAAATAGAGTTCTTGTGATGCAGGCAGAAGCATCTCAGTGTCTGCGTGAAGCAGATGATACACGCAGATACTGAGAACATGTTCCTGAAAGAAGACCACAGGCCTACACTGACCTCAACACGTACACCACAAGAACAATCAACATAGGCCATGTTTACCAAAATACCAAATTCCAGTAAGTAAGGGAAAAGTGACATTGAATATTAATCGAGTAGGTGGGTATTATGACACCACGAGGGGGCTCAACCAATAGTCTGGTCTAGGGGATGGCGAAGATTATGTCACATTTAACTCTTTCCTAGTCGGTATTAAAGCCCGGGTGGGCGATCGGAGCTGACTCTGCTTCTTACTTTCACACTAGCTCTAAATGCTGACTAGGACCTCTAAGTATTTTCATTCTATATGTAATCTGATATAATGTATGCTGTACATAGGTAGTCTAGTGTAACGTAGTTTAGAAAGAAGGTACCTGATTGACTTCAGCAGGAAGTTTAATCAAGAAGTTTGTAACGCAACATGAAGATTGGCATGGCTAGGATATGATGAACTGTATCTATCTGTATTTCTGTTTCCTGAATAAATAACGTGAATATTGAAGAAGCCTGAGAAAGTCTATCTCCTGCTTGCTGTGATGAGTCGTGTGTGCAACTCTTGTTGATGAGTTGCTGGTGCCGGAAAAAGGTGATTAAGAACAGTTTATAACAATGGGGGATATTGGTAAGGTTGAGAAGATAGTGAGAACGGGAAAGCTAGTTGTGAATCACAATTTGAGTTCAGATGAAAGGAATGCCATTAGATCTTTAGAACAGAATTTACAAATCATCATTCGCCCAGCGGACAAGGGAGGAGCTGTGGTCATACTTGATAGGGATTATTATATCCAGGAAATTGAGAAACAATTATCTGATGTTAGAGTGTATTGCAGGTTGGATGGTAATCCGATTGTTTCCATCATGGGCAAAATTGATGTTTTAGTTAAACAAGCTCATGATAGTGGATTAATTGGTGATGATTTATCTAAGTTTCTTATCAATCGGTGCCCATCCACTCCATTGCTATACACTTTACCAATAATACATAAGAATACTCTTTTTCCTCCAGGACGACCTATCGTTGCTGCTACTAATTCTGTTTTTTCTCCCTTAGCCTCTTTTTTTGATCGAATTCTCCAACCATTTGTTTGTAGCCTGCCATCATTTATTAAAGACACTGGGGCCTTTTTGGAAGAGATCGGTAAGTTTACTGATGTTGAAGATCATTGGTTGTTGGTGACCCTGGATGTTGAGAGCCTCTACACCTCCATCCCACACGATGGGGGTGTAGAGGCTGTCGAGCATTATTTGTTCACATTGTCTGATTTTGACGACTCTCAAAGGGCCTTCCTGCTGGCGCTCCTGAATATTATTTTGAGAGAAAATTATTTTCTTTTTGATGGGTCTTTTTATCTTCAATGCAGGTGAATGGCGATGGGGTCGAGTGTGGCCCCTGTCTATGCTAACCTTTTTATGGGTCTTTATGAAGAAGCCTTTGTCTATACCAATTCTTTTTTTCAGAAATATGCCAGATGTTGGCTTCGTTACATAGACGATGTTTTTTGTCTGTGGGCGGGGCCACACTCGACCCTAGTTTATTTTGTCAGTTCCCTGCATTTGAAGTGTCCCTTCATTAAATTGACCATCAATTATCAACAGTTGATGATTTCTTATTTAGACACCATGGTTATCAAGGAAGATGGACACTTGGTGACCGATCTTTTTCGTAAAGAGATCGACAGGAATGCTATTTTACATTTCAGGAGTTTTCACCCGCAGCACATGATCCATAATATCCCTGGTGGTCAGTTCCAACGGGTTGACAGAATTGTCAGCCAGGAGGGCAAACAAGACTTGAGGTTGTCCGAGGGCGGGATGACGTCACCGACGTCAGCAACGTCGTGACGTCATTGGGAGTCCCGATCCACCCCTCGGCGCTGCCTGGCACTGATTGGCCAGGCAGCGCACGGGGTCTGGGGGGGGCGCTCGCCGCAACGAATAGCGATGATCGGGAGCCGGGCGGCGGCGATCGGTGTGCTGGCGCAGCTAGCAAAGTGCTAGCTGCGTCCAGCAAAAAAAAAAATTATGTAAATCGGCCCAGCAGGGCCTGAGCAGCACCCTCCGGCGGCTTACCCCGTGTCACATACGGGGTTACCGCCAAGGAGGTTAAGGAATTTAATCGCCCCCCTATGTTCTGTTACAAAAGAGCACCCTCCATTAGGAGTAAATTGGTTCATTCTGATATCAGTAGTAATAAACAACCAAAGCAATGTGGCATTTTTCCCTGTTTACAATGTCATATTTGTAATAGCCTCATTAAGGGTGATACCTTTTTTCATCCTATGAGTGGTAAACGATATGCCATACGAGATAGGTACACTTGTGATTCTCGTTGGGTGGTTTATATGCTTAAATGCCCATGTGGTAAGTGCTATGTTGGCCAAACGACACAGAGATTGAAAGATCGTTTGGCCTCGCACAAATCTACCATTCGCAAAAAGAATATGGATTAGGCCGTTTCAGAGCATTTTACTACCTTTGGGCACAATGTTAGTCAGCTTAGGGTTTGTGTCATCGATGGGGTTAAACAGGATAATAAAGGGGGTGATAGATTGTCTAGATTATTGAAGTTAGAATCTAAATGGATCAGAGAACTTGACACTGTGAATAGTGGGTTAAATAAAGAGTATGATTTGAGATTAGATTGGTGATACTGATAAACTCATAGATATATATTTATAGGCCTTATTAGCTTTCTTTTATTGGATATTTTTTATTATACTACCAATCATCTGATTTTGTATACCATTGGTGGAAATTGCTGAAATGATTTTTTCATATATGACATTTTTATGGCATTTTTTTTGGCATTTTTTTGACTTTTTTTGGCTTTTTTGGGGGCATTTTTTTGGCATTTCTTTGGCATTTTTTTGACATTTTTTGACATTTTTTGGTGTTTGGTTAATTTTGACGCGTATTTTAAGTCGCAAAGATTACGTATAGTTAGGACGCGTTCATGTGGCACTTTCCAGGCGGTTGTTTTATTGATGCGTAATTTTTGATGCGTTCATGCGTCATTTTTTGAGCGTTTGTCTCATGTGTATATACATCCGGCATAGATGCGTATTTTTGGTCGTCTGTAGTCTAGATAGAGGATATGCATTATTGTGTCATCTGTACGCGTATGCGGGTATGGCGTCGCGTCTTATTGACGCGTTTAAGCGTCATTTCCATGCGGATTTTGATGTTTTGTTTTCTTTCATAAAATGTTACTTTTTGGATTTTTCCTTTTTTTGCTATTCAGCATATTCCACCATGGCTTTTTGGCTGATATTTTGCCAATACATCTTAGAGGTATGCCTGATTTTTTTATTCAGCCATTATTGACTGTTATTTTTTGAATGTTTGGACCTTGCTCAGATCCACCAATGGGGGAGTTGGAGGTGTGACTAGATATGTAAATAGGCTGTTTCCCATCAGATTCTCTAATTAGTATATACTCAGTGATTGGTTGTTTCTCTGTATATATGTTGGTGTTTTTGTATGTTACTTCAGAACTAGGCAGCATGAAGATGGGCAGGAGCCCGAAACAGTGGACTGTCCTGCCTTAAAGTTCTTTTTAAATTTGTATGTCTTTTTCCAATAAAACAGACTAAGCTTTTTGAGTCCCATGGTGTCTGGGACTATTGGATCTGCACACCTGACCATCTGAAATTGAGGGAAACCAAGCAAGTGCGACTCCACACTCAAAATTACTTTGGGTCCCTTACCGCAGCTCTGGTCCTTCAGTGTCCTGCTGGCCGCCTGTAAGTATCACCGACCTTTTGCGCATGCACATATCTACGCCACCAGGTGCATACTGCACCTGCTCAGTACGTATCTAATGAAAAGGGACATTCGCGTGCAGGCGCTTGCATGTGCCCATGCATGCGCACAAGCACCCATTGATAGGTCACAATACTTACAGGCGGTCAGCGGGACACCGGGTAGGACCGGAGCTGTGACGATTGACCCAAAGGACTTTTAGGGGCAGGAAGAAGCCTCAGGTAAGTAAACAGAGATTTAGACAAAAGGCAAAGAGACAAATAACATTTATATCGTGCTTTTCTCCTGGCAGACTCAAAGCGCCAGAGCTGAAGCCACTAGGACACGCTCTATAGGCAGTAGCAGTGTTAGGGAGACTTGCCTAAGGTCTCCTACTGAATAGGTGCTGGCTTACTGAACAGGCAGTGCCGAGATTCGAACCCTGGTCTCCTGTGTCAGAGGTAGAGCCCTTAACCATTACACCATCCAGCCACTATAGATTTATTGCTTCGCCTTGGGAGTCCTTTAAAGTGTAACATAAATTCAAAAAAATCAATTCTTTATTTTTATCTGGTAAAGAAGTAATAAGGATGCTAGCCAGGCAATCCAAAAGTTAAAAATCACTCTTAGTTTTCTTATCCATAAAACAACATTCCTCAGTTTCCCTCTTATTTGGTACATCTGCCGCACAAAGGAAGTTGCAAGGCATGCTGGATTGTCTTTTTTTTTTTGCTTCTTTACTTTCCCTTTAACTAATGCAGCCTGATTGGCTGAAGCTTATTTCCCTCCTGTTGTCTCCTCCTACACATCTGTTCTTCTCTGATTGGCCAATATTTCTCATGCTGAGACAATGCACTCTATTGTAGAGCTGGGTGGGATTGCCTCAAGACTGGGAGGAGGGTGGGCAATGCATACACAATCAGGCAGAGGAGGGTAAGGGGGGAAATTACATCAGGATTGGCTTCAAGATAGACACAGTTAAAATGGAGAATCCTAAGGATTCACTCTTTTTTTACTATAGAAAAATCACTAAAATCAAAATGTGGACCGTGCAATACATGCGTTATGTAAGTAGAGTAAGTATTTATCTATTTATATATGTGGTTTTTTTTCTCAGATTGTATGGCTGACAGCTCCTCTTTAAGATCTCAATGTCATACCTGTCCTGGAGGATTATTGGAAAAAATCAGTTAACTTACCTGGTAACATTATTTTTAATAACCCTCCAGAACAGGTTGGTTCCCCAGCCCTATGTGTTTATTTTTACCTCCTTAGCAGTAATCCCGAATCAGCCTTGGGATGGAGATCTGCAGCTCAGAGCGGTAATCCCGAGTGAGTTAAGTGCAGGAGCATCTGCAGATCTCTCTGTGGTTTGCTTTTTTTTTTTCTTTCTTGTTTTTAGGGTCTAAAAGCTTGTGAAAAAATTGCACGGCTTTTAGACCCTGAATCTGGAAATAATCATAACTCCAGGGAGGTTAATTTTGCTAAAAGGGTAAGGGAAGTAAATTATACTGTTTGAAGTGTATTGGATTATATTGCTTATGATAAGGGAGAAAGGGGGAGATTTCCCCCTGGGCCGGCTCACCCTAAAACAATTTGGGCCGACCAGCCTGGTGCTAAATTTAAATGCATCTCTGCAATGCCGTGGTTGTTTCATCCCCACCTATCAATTTTTATTCTTGCCCTTGCACAGTATTTACCGTATTTTTAGGACTATAAGATGCTCCGGACTATAAGACGCACTTAGGTTTAGAGGGAAAAAAAGTGGGGGGAAAAAATTACTAAACTTGATGCATCTATGGTGCAGGGGTGTCTTATAGATGTTCTGTCCCCCTGGTGTCCTCATCCTTTCCCCCTTGGTGTCCTCTTCCTGCCCCCTCTATGTCCCCTCCTCTCCCCCTCTGTGTCTGCCTCCTGCCATCCTCTGTGTCTGCCTCCTGTGCCCCTGTGTTTTTCACCTGTCCCTCTGTGCCTGGTTCCTGTCCCCATGTCTGTCACCTGTCTGCCTCCTGTCCCCCTCCCCCTGTGGCTGCCTCCTGTCCCCGTGTGGCTGTCACCTGTCTGCCTTCTATCCTCCTGTGGCTGTCACCTGTCCCCCTGTGACTGTCACCTGTCTGCCTCCTATCCTCCTGTGGCTGCCTCCTGCCCCCCTATGGCTGTCACCTGTCCCCCTTTGATTGTCACCTGTCTGCCTCCTATCTGTGGCTGCGTCCTGTCCCCTTCTGTGTCTGGCTCCAGAAGGCCCCCCTCTGTTTGGCTCCCATCCTCCATTAACTGGCTCCAGTCCCCCTCCATGTCCCTGTGTTCTGCGCTCAGCCTGTAGTAAGAAATCAGCGGCAGTCACCATCACTCACTGTATCCAAAGAGTGTCTGCGGTGATCAGCTGCCCTTCCCTCCTTGTCGCTGGTCTTCTCCGGGTCCCTGATGTCTTTATCGCTCCTAGACTGCAATTAGAAATCAGCGGCGGTAGCCGCAGGCAGGCATCCTCTCGTCATTCAGTGAACCTGCGGTGATCGTCTGCTTCTGCCTCTCTCACTCCTCCCTTGTGGCTGGTCGCGTCTGACCAGGAAGTGCTGCCGCTAGGAGAAGGAGTGAGAGAGGCAGAAGCAGCCGATCGCCGCAGGCTCACTGAAGGACATGAGGATGCCTGCCTGCGGCTACCGCCGCTGATTTCTAATTACAGTCTGGGAGCGATAAAGACATCGGGGACCCGGAGAAGACCAGCGACAAGGAGGGAAGGGCAGCTGATCGCCGCAGACACTCTTTGGATACAGTGAGTGATGGTGACTGCCGCTGATTTCTTACTACAGGCTGAGCGCAGGTCACAGTGAATACAGGGAATCCCTGATGTTGCGGCGGATCGGCGGTTCCTATTGGCGGGCGATCGTAGGTCGGGGATTCCCTGTATTCGGACTATAAGACGCAGGGACTTTTTCTTCCCACTTTTTAGGGAGAAAAAGTGCGTCTTATAGTCCGGAAAATACGGTATACTTATCTGATGTGCTAAGTAGATAATCATAGTCTAATGTGCTACTGTAAGATCCATCAGCCACTGATGGCGGCGGAACGCCGAGACCCACGCTGAGGCACAAGCCTCTGGGTCTCAGCCTGTCTCTGACGTCACTGGAGTGCATGGCGCTTAGCTCCCATTGGATAAGCGGTGGACGCATACTCAGTACGCGCTCCACCACTGTAAACATTAACCACGTGAGTGCATAGCGTGTCAGCCTCTCTGCTGACATGCTTTCTGGTGATTGGTTACTTTGTATTCCTTTACTTTCTGATTGGTTAGTCCTTATATAAATTTAAAGTGAGCGCCCTCAGTTATTGCCTGTGATAGCCTATGCTGAGCTTGTTGCTGAGATTGCGCTCACACCAAGTGCTTGTCTTGCTGCCGACTTGTGTCTGTCTCTTGACAAAGCTTTTTCCAGATTGGATTACCTGTTACCGTCCCAGTTTGAACCTGACCACGCCTCTCTATTGGATTACCTGTTACTGACCTCTGCTTGTTAAAGGATTCGCATGAACACTGCCTGAACGGACTCTGGCTTGATTGACCACACATCTGTCTAGTGATTATACTTCAGCCATTACCTGCTTCTTGCCATCGTCTGGATTGCCTCAGCTTATAGGCCTCAGGTGACTATTCAGTATACTGTGCTTGCATTGCTCATTGCTGTGTTTGGTGATTTCTGTCTGCTAGGTTGTATGCTACATCTGTCTGCAGGGTTTGGTAGTTTTGTATTAGGCAGGAGCTTCCGCAGGTGTTGGGGCTGAGTTATAGGTCAGTCATATGGGCATACAGCCTGACTCATAGTCAGGGCCGGATTTGTACTTTCTACCGCCCTAGGCCGTCTGTCACCAGCCACCCCCTCCACCCCCCCCCCAATATATATCAGTACACAACAAATTCCACCACCGCCCCCCCTCCCAAGCATAATAAAAGAACAGTACCTGAAACTAACAGTACCTGAAACTACTAAAGGAGACGTCATACACCCCACTGTTCCAGCACTGGGCCACTCTCTGCTTGAATAGGTTTCTTAATTCTGCAGGCATGGGCAAGCGTGTCCATACAGATCATGCACAAGTAAGGTCTGTGCATGTACATACTCCAGTGGACATGTGCATACTCAAGACGGAAAAACATGCAGAGGAGCGTGCTGGCCGGGTGTCTGTGTGCTTTGGTGCAAATACACAGAAGCTCCAGGGGACCATATTTCACTTTGGGAGAGACAAGAGGGAGGGTCACCAGATAGCACTGGGGCCCTGAGGGAAATCACAATACAGTACTGCTGTATATGCAGGAGGTGCATGCTGGGATCTGTGGTGCCTCTATGGAAGGGGGGTGGAGAATGCTGGGATCTCTGGTGCCTCCATGGAGGAGAGGAGCAAGCTGGCAGCTGTAGTGCCTCTACAAAGGAGGGGGGGGGGGGGGTTGGAGTGCTTGCTGGGAGCTCTGAGGAGGAGGGACAGGCTGATAGCTGTAGTACCTATATAAATGGGGTGGACTTGCTGGGAGAAGTGGTACCTCAATAGAGAGCAAGGGGTCAAATAGGCCACCTAACGCTGTGGGGTGGGGAAGAAGGTGTCAGGATTTAGGAGTAGGACAGGTACTCACATGCATGCAGGCCAGAAACAGCATCAGAGACACAGACACATCGGGATCATCCAGCTTCCTGCAGCCAGTGAAGGCTGCACAAGAATCCTGCTTCTCCCATGTGAGCTGAATTCCGTTCAGCTGAGCAGTCTCACCTTCCCCCGTGCTTTGATGTGTCTGACTGTACGGGAGGGGAACAAACAGCTGCCCTGCGTCTCTTCATTTCTGCAGGAAGTCGACGTTCTTCTCCCAGGCAGGCCAGGGTGAACTGCAGGGAGAGGTCACTTTGGGTGCTAGGTGATGGGAGATATCACTGTGGGTACTGGGGAGGGAGAGGTCAGTATGGGTCCTAGGGGGAGGGAGAAGTCACTGTGGGTGCTAGGTGGATGGAGAGGTCACTGTGGGTGCTTGGTGGAGGGAGAGGTCACTGTGGGTCCTAGATGGAGGGAGAGGTCACTGTGGATGCTAGGTGATGGGGAATATCCCTGTGGGTACTGGGGAGGGAGAGGTCAGTATGGGTCATAGGTGGAGGGAGAAGTCACTGTGGGTGCTAGGTGGATGGAGAGGTCACTGTGGGTGCTAGGGGAGGGAGTGGTCACTGTGGGTACTAGGTGGAGGGAGAGGTCACTATGGGTGCTGGGGGAGGTAGAGGTCAGTATGGGTCCTAGGTGGAGGGAGAGGTCAGTATGCCACACTAGGATTCCTGTTTGGGCCTCTTCACTGCAAAGTGTACCAGGCGGGGCTTCCCGAGGGTGGGCGGGGCTTATCGCGGTCGGGGGCGTGGCTTATTTTGCGTGCCAAGAGGGGCCTTTTTTTGAAGGTTTTAAAAGGGGGGGGGGGTGCCTGGGCACCCAGAGCACCCCCCTCTGCACGTGCCTGCTGCAGGCTGTATGTTTGCTGCTTCTGCCCACCGGGATCTTCCTCCACGTGTGTCTGCAGACTGCAGCCCCGGCCATCCAGCCTTCCTGCACTGTTCAAACGTACTTTCAAAGCACCCGCTGCCCGCCCTATCATTCATTCATTCATTCATTCAGCTCGCCGGTTACTCTCACCTCCACCATTACACAAGCAGCCAACATGACATGAGGCAGTCAGACCCGCTCCGTCCGCAGCCAGCCGCCCTGCATCAGAGTTTGCAGAGGGCGGCTGCGGACGGACTGGGTCTGGCTGCCTCATGTCATGTTACAGTGCTGGCTGCATGTGTAATGGTGGAGGAGAGTGGATCCGGCGGCCAGAATGAATGATAGCTTGGGCGGGTGGCAGGCGCTTTGAAAGTATGTTTGCTTTTAAATAAAGTAATAAAATGCCCCCCCAGCCGCCCTAAACAAGGGTCAATTATATGGTGCCCTAAGCCACGGCCTAGGTGGGCTTGCCAGAAATCCGGCCCTGCTCATAGTAGGCGACCAGACAAGCCTGACCGCTACCATAATATTATTATGTATTGGGCTGGGTTATAGGTCAGTCATATGGGCATACAGCCTGACTCATAGTAGGTGACCAGACAAGCCTGACCGCTACCATAATATTATTATGTATTTATATAGCACTGACATCTTCTGCAGCACTATAGAGTGCACAGCTGTACATGGTCGTGACTGTCCTCAAAGGAGCTCACAATCTAATCCTAACATAGTCTAAGGCATAGTCTATAGCATAGTCTATAACAGCAGTGTGTCCCGCGGCTGCTGTAAGGAGGAAGGAAGCGGGACAGCGGTTCCCATGGTAATGGCGATGCATATCACTGCCACAGGTAGCCGCTGTCACGCTTCCTTCCTTTTTACAGCAGCCGCGGCACGCGCTGCTGTTGTAGAAGATGGTGCATGGAGGAGAGGGTCCACCAGGGAATATAAAAGAGGAAGCGGCCGCCAGCTCATAAGGTAACAGGAGCGGTGGCTGTGGGGGGAGGGGGCACTCAGGGCACCTATCCTAGCTATACTGGAGTAACTATACTAGCTTGACTGATGTAACTATACTAGCTTTACTGGGGTAACTATTCTAGCTATATTGGGGTAACTATACTAGCTATACAGAGTAACTATACTAGATATACAGGGGTAACTGTACTACCTATACTTGGGTAACTATACTACCTAACTAACTATATTGGGGCAACTATACTCCTTATACAGGGGCAACTGTATTAGCTACCTATACTGGGGGCAACTATACCTAGATACCTACTTACCTATACACTCCAAATTGGGGGGGGGGGGGGGGGCTCCTGCCACTCCAAATCAGGGGGCTACCGCTGCTAACCCCGACATACACCCCCACACACTCGCCCCATCTCCCCGCGGCCCCAGTGAAAAGTTTGGTTTGGATAGCAGTCCCCGGGCTGAAAAAGGTTGGGGACCCCTGGTCTAAGGCACATATGTCAAACACAAAGCCTGCGGGCCGAATACGGCCCTCCTTGCCATTTTTATATGGCCCTCAAGACCTTCAAATATGCATCATTGTAAGCAATAAATGAGCAACCATACACTGCCTTCCCATCCAGTTGATGGCAGTGTTTGTGGTTAAAACATTGTTACTTTGAGCCTGGGTACAGCAACATCCCATGGACCATCCTCTCTGCAAAATTAGCATGTGGCACCCTTCTTGGACTTTGCCCTCCATGAACCTACCCATTCCGAACAGCACCACAAGTGTGCTGGCTGGCCCAGCTGTCACTTTTCCCTTACTTTTCTTTCCCGTCATAGCTACAGGTGCCCCTTAGTATTAGGTAGCCAGAAGCAACCTAAATATTAAGAAGACAGATGTGCCCCAAAGTATTAGGTAGCTAGAGTTGACCCCAACTCAAGGGAGATCTGGTCAGTGGAATGTAGAGAGCAGGGTGAGTAACATCTCATTTTCACTCTCATCAGGCGCTGCATAGGGAAGGTAGGTAAGGGACACTTAGGGAGGGGAGTGAGCCGCTTTTCCATCATCAGGCACCTGTAGGCACGTGCCTACAGTGCCTTATGGTAAATCCGGCCTTGATTGCATAATTTCTCTAGCTTTCTTGCTGCCAGCTCCGCGCTTTATGCTTGTACACTTCCAGCTCCCGATCACGTGGCATGCATTCAGAGCCAGAGATATACAGCCTAGATTCTCAACGTGTAATACGCGTACCCCTGGGGGTACTTCTGATGGTTCCAGGGGGTACTCGGGCTTGAAATTGCGTTCATGCATGCGTTGTCTAGTTTGTATCACTTTGAAAGTTTTGTAAAAACTGGGTACTAGCTGTTCCTTCTACAGAGGAACAGGTCTTTTGGTGCCAAATTCTTTTGTCCCTTTTCAAGCCTTAGAACTGATGTACTGATCTATATACTGACAATATATGTACCCTTCTACTGGAATTGGTTTGTGAGACTTTGTTTCTATCCTCTGAATTGATATGTAGCTTATTTACAGATGCTAATTTTATTATTATTATTTAGTATTTATATAGCGCCGGCATCTTCCGCAGATCCATATATCGCTGCATCATATGGCTATCGCTTGCGCTATGTGACACTATGTGGCATATTCCATTGAATTGTCCAAACTAAGTCTATCTCCCGTTCCTCTCTCGGGGAGTTGTTCCAGCGCTGTCCCCTGTTCAAATTTGCTGCTTCCAAAAGTCCTCAGAAACACTCGTGTCCTTAAATACTTCATAAAGATAGGCAGCTCAGTAATACGCCAGCGCACTTTTGTGCATGGGCAGTATGGAGCCACCTGTCTTCAGAAGCACTCGTGTACATAAGTGCTTCTGGACCATTCAGTAATCCCCCCCCCTTAAAAATCATGTTTAGTCTTTTTGGGGTGCAAACAAATTAACTTATTAAATTGCTGAGATTAAACCTTCACACAATCATGGGGAGAACATACAGACTCAATGCAGATTAAGTCCTTGCCAAGATTTAAACTCTGCACTACAATACAGGAGTGTTACAGGCATGCCACCATCTCACCAATATCTGTCCTTTCCTTGTCCTGTCATCCTGACCCTTATGTAACCTCCAGGACTACTTTTCTGTCCTACCTCACCTAGTCCCCAATACACTAAGCTTATCTCCAAGTTGGTTTCTATTTTGCTGCAGTATTGTTCTATTTAAGATTCCTTCCTGCTCTCTAGCTGATGTAGCACAGTGAAGTTTAGGCTCATGAAGTTTCACCAAATATCCATTCTGCAGGTTTGCAAGAGGGTCATACCAACATACAGGAGCTGCAGCAATGTACACTTGTTAAATATAGTTTAATTTGTTCAAAAGCTGGTAACAGAGTGTCAGGACTGGCAAAATAAACCTCTTTAAATGTGTCATTAGCTAAAACCGAGGAAAGTGTTAACAGGCTGAATCTTGGCAATGGACTCTTCCAAAAAGCCCCCTATGTATTCCACCTGTTGATTTGCTCTCCTTAGTGCAAAGATGGACTGTGGAAGAGGTAGGATCTCTGTCTATGTTCTTTGAAGCTAAAGTAAATCTCTTTGTTGTAAAAAGTTATGATATATCTCCATAATAGTTCTGTAGAGTGTAAACAGTTATTTGTGCTTTTTTAGCAGCCTGTAGGCCCTGCAGCACATGCCAGGCTGAGTAGATGAGAGCCATGTGCTCTTCCTGAAATGCGTGTATCAAAAAAGGGCACCTGGAAAAAAAGGGTGTGGGATATAGCCGAAATTATAGGTTGTAATGTAAAACAATAATTTTCATTTATAGCTTGTAAACGAAACGTTTACAAGCAAAATACCGTCTATAACAACAAACGAATTCTGAAATGAAACGTCAAATAGCTTGTCTAACAAAAAACGATATTTACACTTGTATTAAGCATAGTAATACAATGGTAGATTTTACAGATATTTTACTGCAATCATACCTCACTGTAGGCTCACACAGACCTCTCCCTATCCCTAACCCCTAGACCCCCTCTTTGCTTAAATATACATAATTTGATAAATTGTATATATTACATATATTGTGCTGTAACTATACCTAACCTTACTCTCACACAGAACCCTCCCTGTACCTATCCCTAACCCCTAGACCCCCCTAGTGGTGCCTAACCCTAACCACCCCCCTGGTGGTGTATATTGTGCTGTAACTATATATAACCCTACTCTCACACAGAACTCTCCCTGTACCTATCCCTAACCCCTAGACCCCCCTGGTGGTGCCTAACCCTGACCACCCCCCTGGTGGTGCCTAACCCTAACCACCCCCCTGGTGGTGCCTAACCCTAAGACTCCCCTGGTGGTGCCTAACCCTAATCACCCCCCTGGTGGTGCCTAACCCTAGAGGTGTTTTGGATGTGTGTGGGAGAGCTCCTGAGTTCCAGAGGAGAGTACTTCATCAGCTGTCTTGTATCCGACCTTGGTGCCTCTTCTTCGGGTTGTCTTGGACTGGAGGTCCCTGCTCAAGGCCTAGGCCTCGTGGGGACCTCTCCCTACGATAACCTGCTGCTCCAGCCATGGAGCAGCCGGCTCATACCCCCCGTGCTCAGTTACCTGGGGGAAGGATCCGTGGCTGGAATGGACATTAATGCAGACGCAGTTCGTTGGCTGAAAGCGGTGAATTCCTGCAATGAGAAGCTGGAAAGACTGAAATTAAACTTTCTAGAGGCAAAATACAGATATAGCGCCTCTTGGAAAGATGAATACCTGAAAAGTGACCCCAACTTAGTAAGGTTGAAAGAGGAGTACAAAGTGCAGACTGCAGAGGACACTGCTGAGAAAGCTGGAAAAAATGGAGGACCTCTGGCAGAGAAAATAATGAGGAAAAGAACTCTTGAACCAGTCGTACCAATACCAGGACTTGATGTGACGGAAGGTGAGGAAACCCCGCCATCTGCCAGGCCAGAGAAAGTGACCCCTGCCCAAGTACCAGGTGCTCGTGCTGGGGCGACTAGAGGTACTGCAAGCTGTGGTGCCTCTGGGAGCTCTGGTGGGGGTGCGAAGGGTGACGGCAGCGTGGTGAGACGTGCCTCTGAAAGACTGAACCAGAGATGAGAAAGTGGTGAAGCAAGCTAAAAGTCCCTCCCTGACGCCTGTGCCAAAAGTGCCAAAAAACAAGATGGTGCCTCTGGGGGTTCTGCCATAGGCATAGAAGTTGTGGAGGATGAAGGAAAGAAAGCTAAGAGAAGCTTACCTAATATCCAAGATGGCGCTGATATCGGCAAAGAACGCCAGGGGAGTATGCCCAAAAGCGATATTTTGAAACTTGTAAAGCCGGCGAAGATGTCTGCTGTCATGTCTGCAAATACAGAGAATGTTGCTGATGGTGTTCCTGGAGAAGTTCCTAAAGCCCCCTGTATGGTATCGGAGGTATCCAGCATGGCATCCAAAATGGCACTGGAGGCGAGAGAGGACGCCAACGGAAGTCCCTGCAGCGGGAACTGGAATTGCGTCATCCGCGACCAGAAGTAGCCGTGGGTGATGCGAGCGAGCGCAGTCGAGAGCTCTCTGAGGAAGAGTGAAAGCTGTGCGAAGAGATGAAAGAGTTTCTGGGCTCCTCAAGCTCTGAATCGTCGGAAGGGGAGAGCGGCAGTGCTTTGTTGGAAGGAGAAATAGTAGCTGAGTCACTACAGCCAAAGGACCTGAAGCCAAAGGACCTGAAGCCAAAGGACCTGAAGCCAGCCCCTATGCAAATGAGGGGTAGTGGCTACAGCGAGACAGAAAAAAAAATACCTTATGAGGTGAAAGAGCTGTCACATGAAAATGAACCGCCCAGTATGCAAATAGAGGGCGGAGGTCTGGACAGGTCTGAGAAAGCAACAAAGGAGAACTTTAATTCTTTATTCTGCATGGAATCAAAAGCTGGTGATAATAAAAATGATGAGAAATACTTTGAAGTCAGAGGGGAATCTTAAGGGTGAGTCAAAAATGGCAGAACAAACTGTTACTGAATTGCAAAGTGAAAATGTTGATAATAACAATTGTTAGTGAAACAGAAGAACATTTTACACCTCAAATTAGAGAGGAAATAGACCCCCCCCCTAAAAAGGCTAAAGAAAAGAAAAAACATTTGGACTCTGCTGAAGAGCCAAAGGGTACAAAACACAAAGGCCATAATAAAGCTGGTAATAAAGTTAATATTTTTTCAGAAGATGATGTAGTAAAAAATGTTGATATGGAAACTGATGATGTAAATGTTATTAATAATGCAAATAAGGAAACTGCTGGTCAGGACAAAAAAGGTGGAGTGGGCTCTGATGAACAGTCTCAAAGCAGAATTGAAGTATTGCAGAGAATGTTTGAGAGAGATATTTTCAGAGAATGTCGAGAACAAAAAAAGTTAAGTAGGAAGAAATATTGTGCAGAGGAGGAATGGCAGGAGATAGATAATGAAGAAATAGTAGAACCACCTGATGTAGAACAAGAAAATGTGATAACTGAGTTTTGTTCATGTAACATAATATACAGAATTGAAAAAGATAAACTTGTAATTATGGATGGCCACACAGGGGAAGTGATGATTCTTATGATAGAAAACGGTGGGGATTTTAAGAATGTAAATTTAATAGGAACAGGAAACCCAGATTGCGGTCCTCAGATTGAGTTTAGAGCGGGAGGCAAAAGGTTTGAGGTTAAAAATGTAAATATTTATTGGTATGATGTTACAGGAAAACAAATGTTTATGGAAGGTATTATGGGATTAGGCAAGCATGCACCGGAGTCCCATAGAAATTTTGTCAAAACATATGATCGGTATGCAATATCAGACACCGCTTTAGTTGAAGCGGCACAGGCTGCAGAATCTGAGGCGTGTCCTGTACCAAGGGATGTATCGGAAACAGAGGGTGCTCGTAGAGGTGGGGATTTTCCACCT
Source organism: Hyperolius riggenbachi (assembly GCF_040937935.1). Lineage (NCBI taxonomy): Eukaryota > Metazoa > Chordata > Amphibia > Anura > Hyperoliidae > Hyperolius > Hyperolius riggenbachi. The sequence continues at coordinate 322,636,642 of NC_090646.1, read as the reverse complement.
CTGGGACCATCCTCTAACCCGACGGCTCTTGCCTCCTCTAGTGCTCAGGTTCAGAAAGCACAGTCACAACCTATCTCGTATGCTAGAGCAGCACGTGGCACGCCCGGTGGAAGGAGAGTCCCAGCCCCCCTGGAGTCACAGTCAGAGGCAGGAGTGCCTGGGAGGAGGAATGTAGTAAGACTTAAATGGGATAGCGATGGTGTTGTACCAAACAAGAAAGCTTTTGTGGCCCTCCTCCTGGGCACGGGTATTAAACCTGTAGACCTATTTGCAATCTTGGCTCCGGGGGACCCTCCTCCGTATTATGACATCTCTTTCGTATCACAACATGGGCTAGACTCCTTCTTGGAAGAAAAAGGCAAATATTTGGTAAATAATAAATGGCATGGATTTACCGTGATCCCCTTATCTAAACAATCCCTCCCGAAGAAAGCCCATGTTGTGATCACGAACGAGAGTATCCCTGTTCGTGATCTTGTCGCTTGGTTCCAACACTTCTCTGACATTATGTCCCCTCCTCAGCGGGTTTTGGATGATCTGGGTATTTGGTGGGGGGAGTATGAGGTGGCCATCAAATTACGAGTTAGTGAGGGGGTGGTCACCCATATTCCCCGTTCGTCTCTGATCGGTAGAGATAAAGTTATTGTGTATTACCCAGGTCAGCCAAGAACCTGCAATCGTTGTGGTAGGAGGGGACATCTTGCCAGTAGCTGTCCTGACCCAAGGTGCAACCTGTGCCAGGAATTTGCCAAAGAATGTAAAATAATAAAGTGTAACTTTTGTTTTGAAATGGGTCATCCCTACACAGAGTGTCCGAATTCCTGGTGGCATATGCCCTTGGAGTTACGCAAGGCTGTGCTGGCCTCGATGGATGAGGAAGCCCAAAAGTCTGTTACCCCCAGTGTTTCCGTCCAGTCTGTTCCTCATGTGGCCCCTCCTCAGTCTGAAAATGTGACCTCTCCTTCTGTGCATACTTCCTCTGATATACGGGTCAGCGCGGCACCAGCGAAGGTTGGATCCGGGCGACGGAATCATGTCAGGCATGCTGCAGGAGGTGCCACAGGCCCTCATTCCACTGGGCAACCGCCCAAACCTCAAAGACAAGATAGGGGCAGAACTGCTAAGCAGTCTGAACTTGCTGCCCCTTTCCTTTCCCATTCCTCTCATCCAGCCATCCGTTCCCATTCCCTTCCTAGATCTCTTCCCTTGTCCCAATCTATTTCCCTACCCTCCCCCCAGTCCACTCCCCCTCCCCAACCCAGTCCTTCATCTGTCCCGCAGTTTAATCCACAACCCATTCCTCCCCCTACCCCCCCCATGGAAGATGATCTCCGACCTCCCTCTGAAGTGTCTCATGATTCCTGGTCCGAAGATGCTAGAGCCAGGGATGACAAGGCATATTTAGAAGTTAGACTAAAAAACTTAAGAAAGAAAAAACCAAAGTCGGGGCGTGGTCTGGTAATGGCGCTGAGTAGACGTGCCTGAGAGAGCTCCGTAACCTTTCCAGTTTTTTCAAGCCTGACAGCACGCTCTCGCTCTGTACTACAAATGGCAGCCTCATCGAGCAAGAGAGGAACGGGCAACAAATCTAGCAAGAAGTCGGCTGACACCAATGTGGAAATCGGGAATTACTTCCTACGAACCGAGACCAGAACCACTCGGGACTTACCAGAGGCCGGGGCTTCCGAAACTACTAGGCCAGAACCTCCCATCATGCACTCCGCGCCTTCCTCCCCGCCTCGCAAGGTTCAGTGCACCCAGAGCTCACCAGAATCATCGGACGCAGAGGAGCAGGTGGATCTGAAAGCGCTACTAAAATCTATACCTACTAAAAAGGACTTTGAGACCCTAGCACAGAGGATCTTATCAGCATACACGCAAGATATCCAGGCGGTGAGGCAGGACTTGCAACAAGTGGGAGATAGAGTGGAGAGTTTGGAGAAGACGCAGGAAGAAATGGCAGCAAAGATTGCGGAATTAGTGGAGAAAGCTAGAACACAGGATCAAGCTCTGCAAGACCATGTATTTAAAATGGATGATCTTGAGAACCGCAGCAGGAGGAACAACGTGCGGATCAGAGGCCTGCCAGAGCCATCGGGGCAAGAAGACCTCATACCGTCTGTACAAGGTATTTTCAGACTTTTATTAAACGAGGGTGATGACTTCCCCATACAAATTGACCGAGCCCACAGAGCATTTAGCGCCCCACGCAATAATGCCCCACGAGACGTCATATGGAGAATTCATACATACGCTATCAAAGAGGCTGTCATGGCAGCAGCGCGGGAAAAAGGCGCCATAGACTTTGACGGAGCTGCCCTCCAGTTGTATCCTGACCTCTCCAGATTCACTCTCTCCCTACGAAGGGCCTTAAAGCCCCTACTGGAAGCGATCCGATCCAACGGCGCTCAATATTCTTGGGGTTTCCCCTTTAGACTGATTGTAAAGAAGGACGGACAATCATGTATCTTCCAGGGTTGCCCAGATCTATCTAAAGTCTGTGATCTACTAGACATCTTAGCTATGCCACTGCCAGATTGGCCCCGCTTGAATTCCCCACCACCCCTGCCGCAAAGGGAACGCTGGCAAACAGCGGGAGCAGCGCACGGAAGAAGGAGAGTCTCTACACATGCCGGCCCGGCGGCTACCCCGGTTGCTGACCATGAGAGAGATGAGTAAAATCAGCTTGAGCCTTTAACCCGTTCACCCTGTATGGAAAGCTGCAATCTATTCCGGAGTTGAGGTCTAGCCAAGATGGCGGGCTCACTTTTGAAGTGCCTAACTCCAAGACCGTTACCAGAGGAAACTTCCTAATACTAAATACAGGACAGCAACTAACTTACGGTCGCTGGTACCTTTCACCACCATTCCCACATTTTGATATCACTATCCTTCCCCCCCCCCCCTGTACAGTTTTCGTATCCTTTGTTTTTTACAGGGACATCATTCTCTCAGGTATCCTGTATTCCCCGATACTGCTCCTGGAACAATACCGGCCCTGAAGGAGATTTGCCTTGATGAAACTTACTAAGGTGTCACCAGATGTCTTCCTACGTTAAGGTTTCACCTCCAGAATAATTATCTGCATTACGAGATGTATTATATGTGAAAGGTTGTACATGCCGGGACATTGGGAGAGATATGAGGTTACAAGGGGGATAAAAGCGTAATGAGATGATGTTTCTATTATCGTTGCATGTAGCTTTCTCGAACCATGGTTTGTTTGGAGTGGGGAGGTAAAATAGGATGTGAAAAGAAACCAATGTGAGGGAGCTTCGGGATAAGGAAATTGCAGCTCTGTCATAAATAATGGGGTTGTTTTTGTTGTTTAAGTTTAAAAGTTAATATCCAGCAGGCTTGGAGGCTGGAGAGTGAGTATCAGGTGGTTAACCAGTTCCTGACCAACCATTTGCCCCAAGAGTAGGAGCAGCTGTGTTAAGGTGGTTTTAGCTGCTATGGTTTCATTGAAAACCGTATCTACTTCTGTTTGGAGTGGACTCTTCTGCCCCCAATCCTATGATCATTTCTTCTTCTTTTTTCTTTCTTTTCTCTTGCTTTCTTTCCTCCTCTCTCTTCCTGGCCTGCTTGCCTCCCTCCCCGGCCTATATATCACCCCAAGGCTCCAAGCCAAGTTTGGTCTAAAGCTCACTGTCCTAGATCTCTTTATCATTGAAAAACATGGTGAAAATATGCACTCTTAATGTAAATGGGTTTAACGAACCTCGTAAAAGGTCTCACATACTGTATAAATGTCACCTGGAAAAAGTTCATATTCTAATTCTACAAGAAACGCATTTCCAAGCAGGAAAAGCACCAGATGTGTCGCATAACAAGTATTATAATAAATGTTTTTTCTCTAATTATGACAAATCTAAAGCACGAGGATGGCAATTGCTCTGCATCGCTCTCTAGTGGCCGAGGTGAAAGAAGTGCTCACAGATAAACAAGGAAGATATTTATTCTTAAAACTCATAATAGCAGGTACCAACCTCACAGTTGCTGGCCTCTACATGCCTAACACCGATCAAATCTCGGCCACTACCAGAGCCCTGTTAAAGTTAGACACTTTTCGAGAAGGTTATACTATTGTGGGGGGAGATGTGAAATTTACCCTGGAGCCTCTCTTAGATTGTTCAAAGGGTACTTCACATATATCCCATAAAGCCCGCAAATCATTTAAAAAACTGTTGTTCGATCTCCAACTGGTAGATATATGGCGTATCCTGCATCCAGGTGTTAAGGATTTCACCCATTTCTACAGAGGGTGTATCTAATCTGTCAACATGGTTTGCTCATAAGTGTGTAATGAGAGGTCAATTTATTAAGTGGGGTGCTAGACGCAAAAAGGAATATCTGAAATATACCAAGTCCTTGCTAGATCAGATATACCTGTTGGAGTCTAGTCATAAACAATCATTATGACCCAAAGAATACGAGAGTCTGCTGGCATGTAGAAAAGCACTTAAGAGATCACTTAGAAAATAACAGGTTACAAAACTTACAGCGATATAAAGCTCTGAGCTACGAACACAACAACAAATGTAGTAGTATGTTAGCTGCCTCCCTGAGATATAAGAGAACCTCAACATATATCCCGGCGGTGCGCGACCGTGCAGGTTAGAAAGTGTCTAAATCGGAAGATATTGGCAAGGTGTCCCATGCATATTATAGTAAACTGTACAACATAGGGGACACACTCCCAGTAGTGGATGAGAACTTAATTGATGATTACATCAGTAAAAACCCATTGCCCAAATTCACCATAAACCAAGTGGAATCACTCAATGACCCAATAAATGAAGCAGAATTTATCTTGGCAGTTAGGAAGATGAAACCCTCAAAAGCCCCAGGACCTGATGGTTTCATTATTGAATACTATAAATCCTTTTCCCAGCAATTGGCTCCCCTCTTTGTAAAGGCTTTCAATAGCATCACCCAGTATACAACTCTTCCCATGTGTTACGATCCATATCTGCTGGTGACTTGTTACATGGACTTCCTCTAGTCATCAGCAGAGGTCTCCACTGTCTTCATAAGACTTTGGTAATACTCATGTGGTTCCTCCTATTTTACCAGCAGGGGGCAAACCTCCTCAAGAACTGCATTACCTGGACATTGCTAAGGAGAGGAAATCCGCATCACCTGATTCATCTGCACAGGATATAAGCCAGCATCTGAGAATCAAGCTTTGCTAGTTCATCGTTGCTATTTAGCCTGAGTGCTAGCCCATCCTGTTCTTGTTACCTCGGTCCTGTGTATCTTATCTGCTTACCTTGTATGACTTTGGCTTTTCCTGACGATCCTTTGCCTTGCGATTTATTTGTACTGCGTTTGTTCTCTGATATTGACCCTTGCCTGTCTGACTATCCATACTGCCTGCTGTTTGTCTGTTTATATTGCCTGGTCATATGCTCCGTGTATATATTTGTAAATAGGTTGTACATACTTACTAAGCGGGGTTAGGGATTGTGTGCACACAGATCTTGTGTATATACACTGGTTGCTCTGCATATCCCAGTATATGCAGGGAGCACTTGTATATACAAATTGGGTTGGGATAATCTCCTCCTGTATCCTTTGCATACAAATTCTTGTACAGTTCACTTGTGTTGCCAGTATTGCATTATCCACATGTATGTGTGTGTGTGTATTTATATATTGCAATTCTCACAAATAAACCTTTAAACATCATCCTGGTTTGTTCTCAGTATTTCCATATCAGTGACAACCACACTCCATGCAATTCTTATGCTCTGCACTTGTTGCATTGCATGGGATCTTAACAGATGAACTAGCCATACATTGTCACTTGGAAATACTGAAACACCTCTGTTTCCGTCATGATGGAAATGACTACAGAGCAACTTCTTGAATTCGCTACCATAGCAAGAAATGAAAAAAAACTCTGTTATCATATGTTTGCTGATGACACCTATGATGATTTGAATCAGCAAATCTCACAGGTTCAGTCCTGCATCAGAAAAGGAATCTTTCCTCCTCATGAACTGGGAGATTTCTTGTCTGTATTGCAGGAATGTCGTGCTAAAGCCCAACCCCGTTCAATCGGTTATTTTCCCTCCTGCTTTCAGTTTTCCCAACCGCCAGCGCCTGCTACAGGCAACAATTTACTAACAGGGAGAGATCAGGTATCACCAGGTTATTCCACTATCCATGTTCCAGGTGACTTATCAGGCCCCATTAAAAGTGACTGGGATCCCCCATTTGATTTGTGGGGGGTTGAGTGTGCTATAAATACGTTAAAGGATGATAGGGAATCATTTTTTGAATATTACACCGCTAAAGATGGTAATTTTTTGATTGCATGCATTAAATCTGTAACAGATTTGGTTGATAAGGGTATGTGCAGGCAAGATTATGTGTTTCCTCTAATTGATTCATGGGAGAAGATTTTGCTTGGTAATCAGTATGCACAGCATCCAGTGACCCATATTAACCCTGTTAGACCCAGCAGTAAGTTTGTTTCTTCACCTTTTAAGAAACAAGTTAACTTTGACCCAGTATTTGATTGCTATCAGATTGATCATTTATTTGCATATTTAAAGAGAGATGAGAATGGGTTTTTTCATGATTTCACTATGAAAAATGAACAATATGTGAATGCATGCATATGTGCTACTCAGTCATTGATTGACCATAGACTGTGCAATCTTGAATCTGCTTCTGCTTTGATAATCGCCTGGCAAAGGATTCTGTCTCTCCATTTCTCTTCTGATCTCTCCTCTGTTAACCCTTTACCTACCTTAAATCCTGTCCATAACTCACAACCTGCAGCAGTTAGAAACCGCCCCAGAGACATTGAATTGCCTACACCTCTGATTAAAAAGAAAACTGTTCCTTTGCAGACTGCTATCAGATCTACACCCTGGTCATTCCAGCGCCCAGCAAACAAATACATAGACTCTTGCAAACTTACTCCTGCCTCCAGACTGGTTCAAAAGACAAAAACTAAACGCAAATATTTTTCTACAGCTTCCATCTTACTCATGCAATCATCAACAGAAGCCACCTCTGCCCTGCCTGTGCCAGCCACCTCTGCCCTGCCTGTGCCAGCCTCCTCTGCCCTGCCTGTGCCAGCCTCCTCTGCCCTGCCTGTGCCAGCCACCTCTGCCCTGCCTGTGCCAGCCACCTCTGCCCTGCCTGTGCCAGCCACCTCTGCCCTGCCTGTGCCAGCCTCCTCTGCCCTGCCTGTGCCAGCCTCCTCTGCCCTGCCTGTGCCAGCCACCTCTGCCCTGCCTGTGCCAGCCACCTCTGCCCTGCCTGTGCCAGCCACCTCTGCCCTGCCTGTGCCAGCCACCTCTGCCCTGCCTGTGCCAGCCACCTCTGCCCTGCCTGTGCCAGCCACCTCTGCCCTGCCTGTGCCAGCCACCTCTGCCCTGCCTGTGCCAGCCTCCTCTGCCCTGCCTGTGCCAGCCTCCTCTGCCCTGCCTGTGCCAGCCACCTCTGCCCTGCCTGTGCCAGCCACCTCTGCCCTGCCTGTGCCAGCCACCTCTGCCCTGCCTGTGCCAGCCACCTCTGCCCTGCCTGTGCCAGCCACCTCTGCCCTGCCTGTGCCAGCCACCTCTGCCCTGCCTGTGCCAGCCACCTCTGCCCTGCCTGTGCCAGCCACCTCTGCCCTGCCTGTGCCAGTCAGCTCAGCAAAGTCTATGTCTGAAGCTTTAGCAGTACCCATGTCTGTCAGTCCCATATTTCCTCTCTCAGAAGGTTTGGCAGTGGGTCCTCCAGACATCTCTGCAGATCTCCTCCTGCCAGCTACTCCGGCGGTATGTCAGTCTGCTGTCCCAGCAAGATCATACTCCACAGCTCAGCCAAAGGCCCAGCCAGGTGCTCGATCAATAAGTCTGCCAGTTGCTCCATCTGAGGTTCAGCTAATTACTCTGCCGAAGGTCCTGCCAGCTATGCAGACAGTGGTCCAGCCAGATGCTCAGCCAAAGGTCCAGCTCTCTCGAGTTTTTGCTGATGCCCATTGCCCTTTTACTTCTGTTAGAGCTCAGACTTATGCTGAAGTTCAACCTGCACAGATGTCTGACACTCGGTTACCACACATTCCAACTGTTGTCCAGTCCTTTCAGATACCAGCTGAGGTTCAGGCACCTCAGGCTCCTGCTGTCACCCCATTTCCGCAGACTCCAGCTGAGGCCCTGAACTCTCCACCAATGGCTGACACAGAATTCTCACAGATCCCCACTGATGTCCAACTCTCACAGATACCAGCTGAGGTTCAGGCACCTCAGGCTTCTGCTGTCACCCTATTTCCACAGACTCCAGCTGAGGCCCTGAACTCTCCACCAATGGCTGACACAGAATTCTCACAGATCCCCACTGATGTCCAACTCTCACAGATATCAGCTGAGGTTCAGGCACCTCAGGCTCCTGCTGTCACCCCATTTCCACAGACTCCAGCTGAGGCCCTGAACTCTCCACCAATGGCTGACACAGAATTCTCACAGATCCCCACTGATGTCCAACTCTCACAGATACCAGCTGAGGTTCAGGCACCTCAGGCTCTTGCAGGTAAACTGTTCCCACAGATTCCTGCTGAGGTCCTGAACTCTTCAAACATGTCTGGCACTCAGCCTTCACAGGCTCCTCTGGATACTCTGCATTCACAAACTGTTGCCAAGCCTTACAAACGTTTACCTGGAATCATCCAATCTGCTGTCATACCTGTCTTACTGGTGAATGACTTTCAATTTGTTACTCCCTGTGATGGTGTTCAATCCTCTGTTCCCCCTGATGGCTTCCAGTCTGCCGCTCCTGATGGCTTTCAGTCTGCCGTTCCTGATGGCTTCCAGTCTGCCGTTCCTGATGGCTTCCAGTCTGCCGTTCCTGATGGCTTCCAGTCTGCCGTTCCTGATGGCTTCCAGTCTGCCGTTCCTGATGGCTTCCAGTCTGCCGTTCCTGATGGCTTCCAGTCTGCCGTTCCTGATGGCTTCCAGTCTGCCGTTCCTGATGGCTTCCAGTCTGCCGTTCCTGATGGCTTCCAGTATGGCTTCTTCCAGTATGGCTTCCAGGCTGCTGCTCCTGATGGCTTCCAGTCTGCTGCTCCTGATGGCTTCCAGTCTGCTGCTCCTGATGGCTTCCAGTCTGCTGCTCCTGATGGCTTCCAGTCTGCTGCTCCTGATGGCTTCCAGTCTGCTGCTCCTGATGGTTTCCAGTCTGCTGCTCCTGATGGCTTCCAGTCTGCTGCTCCTGATGGTTTCCAGTCTCTTGCTCCTGATGAGGACATCCAGTCTCTTGCTCCTGATGAGGACATCCAGTCTCTTGCTCCTGATGAGGACATCCAGTCTCTTGCTCCTGATGAGGACATCCAGTCTCTTGCTCCTGATGAGGACATCCAGTCTCTTGCTCCTGATGAGGACATCCAGTCTCTTGCTCCTGATGAGGACATCCAGTCTCTTGCTCCTGATGAGGACATCCAGTCTCTTGCTCCTGATGAGGACATCCAGTCTGCAGGGGCGTATCTGGGTAATATAGAGCCTATGGCAAACACTAAAATTGCGCCCTCCCCCCCCCCCCCCGGCCCCCCGTCAGAGCCCCCTCCCATCTAAAAGCAGCATCCGTTCTAGCGTACATGTGTTATGGTTGCCTATGTTTTTTGGCTCGGGATATTGCTGAAGTAACTCTTCTTATTTCATCTTTGTCCTCTCTTTTTCTAACACTAAGCCAAGTGCACCCTACATACATAAACTAAGTACAGAGGCGTATCTAGGTAAGATGGCGCCCATGGCAAAAACTAACATTGCGCCCCCCCCCCCCCATCAACAGAACCCCCATCGACAACATCCTGCCTAAAGCCCCATCTACACGTTACAATTCCATGTGTGATAGATCAAATTCAGTTGGATCGAATTCGACTGGATCGATTAAATCCAACATATCTGATCAGGAATCGATCGATAGTGTGGTCGATTTTGCATTGATAACTAACCAAAATCGATTACACTATCGATCAAAACATGTCGGATTTAATTGATCCAATTGAATTCAATTGAACGCACATGGAATTGTGACGTGTAGATTGGGCTTAATCTTGCTTGGCAGGGCAATTCCTTCACGCACTCAGGACACACATGCACACAGAGATACAGTACTAGAAATTAATAGCCACAATGCCCTTCAGAAACATAAATTAAGTAGCCATACCCCCAGGTACTAGAATTAAGTAGCCATGGGCCTCAAGATTAAGGGCCCGTTTCCACTGGAGCAAAAACCGCTCAGAATCCGCAGGTAAACCGCTCAGAATCCGCAGGTAAACCGCACGGGGAAACTCTGCCATAGGGAACTATGGCGCTGCCGGCCGAATCGCTTACCCTAACGATTCGGCTGACACTACCCACAGATTTCGCGCGGGAGGCTGCGAATCCCATAACCGTGCATGGCACAGCTTATGGGATTTGTCAGCGTTCCCGCAGACCCGGAAGTGGAAACGGGCCCTAAAGAATTAGGTAGCCAGATGTCTCCCCAGATAAAAGAATAAAGTAGTCACATGCATCCAGGTTAAAAAAAAAAAAAGTAGGCATGTGTCCCAAGATAAAATAATTCAGTAGTCACATACACCCCCCATCCCAGATGAAAATATTAAATAGTCACAAGCAGCCATAAAAAATAATCAAGTAGTTACACAACTCCAGATAAAATAAGTAGTCAGCTGCCTCAATATACAATATTATTATAGTATTTATATAGCGCTGCTACCTTTCTCAGCACTGTACAGAGATTATTGTCTTGACACTAACTGTCCCTCAGCGCTCACAATCTAATCCAGGCATGGGCAAACTTGGCCCTTCAGCTGTTGAGGAACTACAAGTCCCACAATGCACTGCAGGAGTCTGACAGCCACAGTCATGACTCATAACGGCAAATGCATTGTGGGATTTGTAGTTCATTAACAGCTGGAGGGCCAAGTTTGCCCATGCCTGAAAATCCATACCAAAAGTCATGTCTATATCACAGTCTAGGGCCAATTTTATGCATAGTGTATGTGTCATAGTCTAGGGCCAATTTTATGCATAGTGTATGTGTCATAGTCTAGGGCCAATTTTTAGGGGGAAGCCAATTAACTTCTCCGTATGTTTTTGAGATGTGGGAGGAAACCCATGCAGACACAGGGAGAACATACAAACTGTGCAGATAGTGACCTGGCTGGGATTTGAACCAGGTATCCAGTGCTGCAAGGTGAGAGTGCTAACCACTACACCACCACACTACCTAAATAAATAGCAGCTGCTTAAATAATTAAATAGCCAGGTGCCTCAAGATGAAATAAGTAACCAAATTTGCCCTATATACAACAATTAAAGGGAACCTGAAGCAATAAATATGGCAGCCTCTTTATAATTATTTCCTTTTAAACAATACCAGTTGCCTGGCAGCCCTGCTGGTCTATTTGGCTGCAGTAGTGTCTGAATCACACCAGGAGAAAGCATGCACCTAATAGAGTCAGATTTGACAATAATGTCAGAAACACGCGATCTGCTGCATGCTTGTTCAGGGGCAATGGCTAAAAGTATAAGAGGCAGAGGATCAGCAGCGCAGCCAGGCAATATGAACTGTTTAAAAGGAAATAAATAAGGTAGCCTCCATATCCCTCTCACCAGTGGCGTAGCTAAGGAGCTCTGGGCCCCGGTGCAAGTTTTACATGGGGCCCCCTAAGCACTCTATACAACAATTGATACGGTGCACCAAAAACCTGCCAATGGCAACTACAGTGTCAGAGGTGTAAGAAGGGGATGGGGAGCAGCTTGTTACTGATTACTACTATTCACAGTATCTATAGAAGTGATTATTATGAGCACAGGACCAATAAAGAGCTAATACTGTAATTGAGGGCCCCGATGCGGTCGCAACCTCTGCAACCCCTATTGCTACGCCCCTGCCTCTCACTTCAGGTTTACTGTAAGTAGTAATGTGAGGCAGCGAAAGGTATGTCCCCCAAGTATAGGTAGTGATGTGACCCCCTTGATGTGGCCCCATAGGTAGTAAAAGGGGCCCAAGGAGATGTTTACCCCAGGATAGTGAGAAATGCCCTTCCCGGCATATACTAATATAGGCAGCTAGAGGTACCTCTACTCAGTATAGGTAGTGATAAATGACCCCCCCCCCCACACACACACACACACACACACACACACACACACACACACACACACACACACACACACACACACACACACACACACACACACACACACACACACACACACACACACACACACACACCCACCATTGCAGGCAGTAAGAGATTCTCCCCCTATAGTAAAACTAGTCTATGGTAGACGTTCCCTGAGTATATGTAGTGAGAGATGCCTCCTCTCCCTCCCCCCCCCCCCCCCCCCCTCACTGATAGGTGTCAGTCTCCAGTAGATAGAGCTGTAACAGCCCACCACCTTTCCCATCCCCTCCTCCCCAGGCTAATAGGAGAAAGGAAGTGAGGGACAATAGTATCGCAGACGGCAGGACAGGACACCCACCGTGCGTGCATGAGTGACTCGCTGAGCAGTGTCCATTTCAGCTGCTACCTCGTGTCAGCCCCCCTGTTGCTAGCTCGTCTGGGTCCGTTAGTCATGTCAGTGTCACAAGTTTTAAAAGACAGCCAGCAGCCCAGCACTAGTAGTACGCACACACACTTACATTACAGAGGCGCAGGCACTTGCTTTCTCTTCTTTGCCCGCTTATCCCGTACGGCTGTTACATTGATCAGAGAGCACACCAGCTGTAACAAACTTCACAGCAAAGACTGTGAAGTTGATGTGTAAGCCATCCTGGAAGCTGCTGCTGACTGTAGTGGAGGGGCGGCGCCGGCGGTAGCTACGTAGCGCGACCTTCATGCACGCTGCTACTAATGAACACATTTTGCTACACTGCGCCCCACTGTTGCTAGAAGGGGGGAGGGCGCCCAGGGCACGTGCCATGCCTGCACCCCAGTAGATACGCGTCTGACTAAGTAGCCATGTTTCCCAGATAACAGAATTAATCTGATCTGAAATCTGAGTCACAGGGACAGGCATGGGGCGCAGCACAAGGACAGGAATGGCGCCCATGGTGCTGTGGCGCCTATGGCAGGAGCCATGCCTGCACCCCTCTAGATACGCCTCTGCCAGTCTGATACTTTCTTTGATCATGGCCTGCTGCATTTTCTGTTGGCTTTCAATTGTCTGCTTTGCTTGGTGTTCTCCAGCCTACCACTCAGTGTGCTCTCTTCCCTGGTGACTTCTAGTTTGGCATCTTGCTGGTGGTGTGTCCTGATCCACTGTAGTCTGCTGCCTGGTCTGTTCAGGTACACATCAAGTCTGCTGCCAGCCTTTTTGCCAAGTGTCTCTTGGGACCCCGGTGGATGTGAGTTTGTGGTCAAGTGGAGCGTCCTGAGGCCACTCCTTAAGGGGGGGGTAATGTTACGATCCATATCTGCTGGTGACTTGTTACATGGACTTCCTCTAGTCATCAGCAGAGGTCTCCACTGTCTTCATAAGACTTTGGTAATACTCATGTGGTTCCTCCTATTTTACCAGCAGGGGGCAAACCTCCTCAAGAACTGCATTACCTGGACATTGCTAAGGAGAGGAAATCCGCATCACCTGATTCATCTGCACAGGATATAAGCCAGCATCTGAGAATCAAGCTTTGCTAGTTCATCGTTGCTATTTAGCCTGAGTGCTAGCCCATCCTGTTCTTGTTACCTCGGTCCTGTGTATCTTATCTGCTTACCTTGTATGACTTTGGCTTTTCCTGACGATCCTTTGCCTTGCGATTTATTTGTACTGCGTTTGTTCTCTGATATTGACCCTTGCCTGTCTGACTATCCATACTGCCTGCTGTTTGTCTGTTTATATTGCCTGGTCATATGCTCCGTGTATATATTTGTAAATAGGTTGTACATACTTACTAAGCGGGGTTAGGGATTGTGTGCACACAGATCTTGTGTATATACACTGGTTGCTCTGCATATCCCAGTATATGCAGGGAGCACTTGTATATACAAATTGGGTTGGGATAATCTCCTCCTGTATCCTTTGCATACAAATTCTTGTACAGTTCACTTGTGTTGCCAGTATTGCATTATCCACATGTATGTGTGTGTGTGTATTTATATATTGCAATTCTCACAAATAAACCTTTAAACATCATCCTGGTTTGTTCTCAGTATTTCCATATCAGTGACAACCACACTCCATGCAATTCTTATGCTCTGCACTTGTTGCATTGCATGGGATCTTAACACCATGAAGGCCTCTTTAGCCCATATCTCCCTTATTCTGAAACCAGGGAAAGATCTCTTGATCCACTCTAACTATAGACCTATCTCCCTGATTAATGTCGATCTCAAGATATTAGCAAAAATAATGGCAGATAGATTAGCAATATGCATCCCTAGTATTATCTCTACTGACCAGGTGGGGTTTGTCATGGGGAGAGAGGCAAGAGACAATACTATTAAAACGTATTGCTGGCCCAGCATGCTAGAAGAGAGGAGATCCCGGCACTCCTGCTGGCGGTCGACGCGGAGAAGGCCTTCGACCATTTGTCATGGGCCTTCTTGCGTCGATCGTTAGCTAATCTGGGTTTGTCTCAGGGAACAGGTTTTTATGACAAGGATACAGCTCTGTATAGGAACCCATCTGCAAAAATTAGAGTCAATGGAACACTTTCACCTGGAATAGACATTAGAAATGGAACAAGGCAGGGATGCCCACTTTCCCCTTTGTTGTACATTATTACTATGGAGCACTTGGCGGTAGCTATACGATCTTCTTCGGACATAGCTGGTATACAGGTGGGAACAGATCACTATAAGACAGCTATGTTTGCAGATGACCTGCTTCTATATGTAACCAAACCTAAGCTGTCCCTTCCCAATCTCCTGACAGCTTTCCAGGAGTTTGGCAAGGTTAGCTATTTTAAAGTGAATGCCACTAAAAGCCAAATTCTAAATCTGTCAATGCCCTCCAAAGACATGGCTCTTATTAAATTGTCCTTCCCCTTCATATGTCGTGAAGATCATATCACCTACTTAGGGGTCAACATTACCAAGCACCCTGCTCATCTTTTTAAGGCTAACTTTTTGCCTCTGATAGCTCAATTTGAAAAGGATCTAGAAAGATGGAATAGCTTAGCACATTCTTGGACAGGGAGAATCAATGTTATTAAAATGAATCTTATGCCTAGGGTTTTGTATCCATTGCAAACCTTGCCTATTCATATCCCTTCCACATTTTGGAGAGCTTTGCAATCAATGTGGACTACCTATATCTGGAGGAAACGAAGGCCCAGAATAGCAGCCAGCATTTTGTTTAAAGCTAAGGAAGATGGAGGTCTTGCACTCCCATGCCCAAAAATGTATCAACTGGCATGTCACTTTACAAGGCTGAGGGACTGGGCTATGTCTGATGGATCCAAACAGTGGGTTAGCCTGGAGAACCAATTAGCCCAACGATCACTACAGGCCCTTCCTTGGATCCCACCCAAACTGAGAAATAATCGTACACACCCCTTACCATGGCCAACATTAGTTACTCTAAAGGTGTGGGACACCATGTTAACTCACCACAGAATATCCTCGTATTTTAGTTCCTACACCCCCTTATGGGATAACCTGGCTTTTCTGCCTGGAATGACTAAACATTACTCTATTAGAGACATACTGGGAGAAAATTGTACAGTAGGTACTTTGATAACCCAGGGAACCATACCAACTAAAGATTATTTGAAATCAAGGGGTGTTGGACTGAAGATCCCACTGTTGGACTACCTCCAGCTAGCCCACTTTCTGAAAACAGTTCTTGAGTATGGGGAAACAAGCAGGGACAAAACTCCTATAGAAACAGCCTGTTTTACATCTCCGCCAGCCAGTAAGGCTATAACCGTATACTATGCTATTCTACTGTCAACAATACATGATCAAACCCCATCCTTTGTAGCAAAATGGCACAGAGAGCTAGATAGGCAGCTTTCACAGGAACAGTGGAAGAAGGCATTTATTTTTTCTAATATCTCTTCCCTCTCAGGTAGAGGCAAGGAAAATGCTTACAAGATTATCTCCAGGTGGTACAGAACACCAAGGCAACTTCATATATTATATCCTGATAGCTCTGACATGTGCTGAAGCCTGGCGGTGCCAGCAGTCAGTGGGCGACATGACTCATATATGGATTTCTTGCCCAGTGCTAAACCACTTTTGGACAGCAATACAATTAATCATTGAAAAATGCCTAAATATAAAGATAGATATTACCCCTGAATCGATCCTCTTGCTAATACTTCCTGGTCCAGTTAGGAAATTCAAAAAATCTCTTTTAAGGCATATGCTCGTAGCAGCAAGACTGTTAATCCCTAAATTATGGAAAACTACAGGTTCTCCTACACTAGTGGGCTGGCTGGCGGAGATGGAAAATATCAGGGCGATGGAAGGGATAATACAAGAAACCCACAATAGCACCGGCGTACCTACCGGGGATGCGACCCCCTCAGCCGCAGGGGGGCCCAGGGCTGCTCTGGGGCCCGCTCACTGTGCGTGGGGGGAGCGCTGCTCTGGACCCCCCAGCAAGGTGCTCAACTGGCCGCAGCGTCTAATAGACGCTGCGCCAGTTCATTCCCTGCTGCCCTGCTCCAGCAGCCTGCATAGTCTTTTCTGGTGACTGCTGCCCACATTACGATATTCTGGTGACTGACTGCTGCCCACATTAGGATTTTCTGGTGATTGCTGCCCACATTACGATATTCTGGTGACTGTTGCCCACATTAGGATTTTCTGGTGACTGCTGCCCACATTGCGATTTTCTGGTGACTGCTGCCCACATTGCGATTTTCTGGTGAACTCTGCCCACATTACGATTTTCTGGCCCACATTACGATTTTCTGGTGAACACTGCCCACGTTACGATTGTCTGGTGAATGCTGTCCATGTTACGATTTTCTGGTGAACGCTGCCCACATTACGATTTTCTGGCCCACATTACGATTTTCTGGTGAACACTGCCCACGTTACGATTGTCTGGTGAATGCTGTCCATGTTACAATTTTCTGGTGAACGCTGCCCACATTACGATTTTCTGGTGAACTCTGCCCACATTACGATTTTCTGGTGAACTCTGCCCACATTATGATTTTCTGGTGAACTCTGCCCACGTTACGATTGTCTGGTGAATGCTGTCCATGTTACGATTTTCTGGTGAATGCTGCCCACATTACGATTTTCTGGCCCACATTACGATTTTCTGGTGAACACTGCCCACGTTACGATTGTCTGGTGAATGCTGTCCATGTTACAATTTTCTGGTGAACGCTGCCCACATTACGATTTTCTGGTGAACTCTGCCCACATTACGATTTTCTGGTGAACTCTGCCCACATTACGATTTTCTGGTGAACTCTGCCCACATTATGATTTTCTAAAGGCCCACATTACGATTTTCTGGTGAACTCTGCCCACATTACGATTTTCTGGCCCACATTATGATTGTCTGGTAAAATGCTGCCCACTTTACAATTAATTTACAGTGAAACGCTGCCCCATTACGATTATTTGGCACCTATGGGGGGGGCCCGATCCAAATATTCGCAGGGGGGCCCAGTGATTTCTAGTTACGCCCCTGCACAATAGGCTTCTCAACCACCAGAACTCTTGGTTATTATGGAACATTTTCACGGAATCAGAAGAGGGAAAGGCTATCCTCTATGGGTGAGACGGTAACAGTAAAAAAGGGCGCAGGAGGCTAGTGGACAAATCGGGCGCCGCCATTCACTCCTATAATAAATATCGTTTAATGGGCGCCCGATAGGAAAAAAGGGCGCCGGAGAAAAATAACGTTTTAAAAGCGGCGCCCGGAGACTTAATGTTTTATTACTGCTTCTCATGATTACACATTATTTAATGATTTATACATTTTTAAATATTATTTTTAAACGAAAAACAGTACAATATTTTTTTCAAACATTATTCTTAAACGAAAACCAGTACAATTTTTTTTTCACTTTTGTAAGAGGTAGGCATAAGAGTAGATTAGATAGGTTTTTTGTTTCCCAGAATTTCATCACCTTGACCCCTGAGTTGTTGGCGGTGGAATTCTCTGATCACCTTATTCTATCGGTACGTTTAAATGCTTCAGATGCTCCTCCCAGGGGTAGGGGTATTTGGAGGCTGAATTCGTCCTTGCTACTGGAAAGTGAAGTAAGACGAACCTTTGAGGAGTTTTTTCATGTACAGGTTTCCATCCTGGACTGCTTCAATAATAGGTCTGAGTGGTGGGAAGAGGTAAAAAAACCGCGCTGTGAGATTTTTCAAGGGTCTAGCAATAAACAAAAATATTGATAAGAACAATGCTTACCAACAACTAAGGGAGAAATTTTAAATTTCTTGTCTCCGAAGGCGGAGATCCAGGGGAGATCTCTGAGGTCAAACTTCGCCTCAAGCAGCAGCAGTATGATCGGCTGACTTCTTTGATTCTGGAGAGGGATCATGGCAAATACCTCGCCTGACCCTTATCAGAGTTTCAAACAAAGTTCAGCACTTAAAACGGTCAATGGTTTCAGAGATGGATCGGGGTCTCTGGCAAAGTCCAGGTCGGAGATCTTATTCATCGCTAGAGAATTTTACGCTGATCTGCTTGGGGAGAAGCCACTTGACCAGGCAGGGATGGAAGATTTCTTGGCTTCCACACCTGGTTTGGGAAATATGGATGTTTCTACCCTAGAGTTGACAGGGGAGATCACTGAGGAAGAAGTCGCGAAGGCCATTGGTGGTCTCGCACCGAAAAAGACTCCGGGTCCGGATGGGTTGACGGCTGAGTTTTACAAAGCATTCACACCCATCTTGGCCCCAAAATTGGCTGGTGTTTTTAATGACTGTCTTGCCGTGGGCCAATTACCACCCTCCACGAGGTAATCTGTGGTGATCCTCCTGTCAAAAGGTCGTGATCCAGAGATGATTGAGAATTGGCGTCCCATCAGCCTTCTCAACATCGACAGGAAGATCCTGTCAAAAATTTTATTCTGGCGGTTATCCCAGGCAACAACTATGCTTTCCTGCCATCAGCACTGCTCTGCCTCAGGAAGGAGTACACTCTCAGCGCTTTTAGCTGTTCGGGAAGTCCTGGAGCGGTGTAGGGCTGAGGGTTGGGGAAAGTACCTACTAACATTGGATCCGTCAAAAGCCTTTGATCGAGTCAATCACAAGTACCTGTGGCATCTACTTAGCGTATATGGTTTACAGGGAAGGTTTATCAATTGGTTGCAAACTTTGTATAAAGGGGCTGAAAGTTTCATGCTTATTAATGGATGGGTTGGCCAACCTTTTGAGGTAAGTTCGGGAGTTCGTCAGGGTTGCCCTCTGAGTTCTCTGCTGTATGCGTTTGCCATCGACCCCTTCGTGAGAAGGTTAGATGGCGGCATGCTCGGTGGGGTTCCAGTGGGTGTCCCTGGAGTCTTGCCTTTGAAGGTATTGGCCTATGCTGATGATGTTACTGTAGTGATCTCGAAGGCAGAGGAGGCAGAGGTGGTTGCCTAAGAGATTGCTCGGTACTCATTTGCATCTGGTTCAAAAATCAATCCGGATAAATGCAAAACTTTCTGGATGGGTAAAGATGGTGAGTCCTTTTCACTTCCCGGTCTCTTCCCTCTGCCTCAATTGGAAATCAAGATTCTTGGCATCAAATTTGGCCCAGATGACTATGGCCTGCAAAATTGGGAAAGTAAACTAGAAGATGTCAGTGCAAAAGTAGCACGCTGGAGAAGTTGGAGTTTGACTTTTAGGGAAAGGGTTGACTTGATCAAAACTTACCTGATACCGACCATGTTATATGTTAGCTATGTTGCCATTTTGCCTACATCCCTGTTTAGCAAGATCAACATCACGTTTTTCTAGATGTTATGGGGAACAAGATGAACCCGGTGCGTAGAAACATTACTTTCAAAACTAGACGGGAGGGTGGCCTAGGAATGGATAACCCAATTGTCTTTTTTTTTCTCTGATCTTTATTAAGTATAATATTGGTAACATGCTTACAGAGAACCCGCCTAGTTGGGTTAGTATTTTCCAGACATGGTGTGAGCCTTTCCTTGGAAGTTGGAAAAGTGGTGGCCCAGTGAAAAATCTGAGAGCGCGTCATGGCTATCTTCCGGCCTATGTTGTACCATGTATGAAGAAACTAATGCAGTGGGGATGGGTGGCGGAGGACATCAGATCAGTCGAGAGAAAAGATCTTTCGACTCGGGTGATGGATTCCTGCTATCATGACACACTGGCCTTGAGGGATTGCCCAGGCACGATTTTGGAGGAGGGTTTAAGAGTACTTAACTCACCACGTATACCGAACAAATTGTGGGACATTGCCTGGCTTACTTTCCAAGGCAAGCTTTACGTTGGAGGGAATATGAAGTGTCGGAATGTGACGGAACGTGTCTGTCCTCGTGGGTGTGGAGTGGAGGAGGACATGGATCATTTTCTGATCTCATGTCCCTTCAATGTGGAAGTGTACAAACAGGTGGGTGGGTCCCTCAATATCCCATTCTTGGAGCATCTTAGTTATGCTGAGTGGGCATATGGAGCATTCAACTAACGCCAGGGTTTTGATTTATGCACTTTATATATAGTTAGTTTAGTGGTTAGGAGACACACATGGTTGGCACGGTGTGATTTAGCTATTAGGCAGAAAAACCTGCCTGTTCAGGTGGTGGTGAACAACAGTCTGGGTGAGGTGAGTACGATTCGGTTCTTAGAGAAGCGTAAGCTGGGAAGAGGGGCTTGGGTTCTAGCCTGGCAGAACATTAGGCCTCCTTGACTTGGTGAAGTCTCTCTTTAGTGGGCTTTTCCGTCTCTTATTCTTTCCACTTAGTTTTTGATAATTTTACATCTCTTTTTTGAAGAAAGGTCGCAAACACAGAGAAATAGCTCTCTGTGTTCCTTGTATATGTTTTAGGTCATGGGTTTATTATTTTAGTTTTCTTTTTCTTTGCTCACTGTCTTGTTTAATTATTTTATTTTGCGTCTCGTTTCTCTTTGTCGTCTTTAGTCCTTATTTGTGATGATACTGAAGGGCGCAAAAGTCCCTTGGAACGAATGTTCTGAGTGCAGATATGTTGGTGCATTATTTTGAATGGATGTAGCAATGTAGGAGCTGTTTCCTGTATTTTGGTAGCAGGGGTTTTTTGTTTGTTTGTTTGTTTTTTTTGTCTTGTCAGAAAGAATGTAAGTGCATGAATATCTCTTTGACAGTGCCTGACATTTAATGGTGATACAACATGACATGATGTATACTAAACTTATGTTGTCTTTAAGGTTTTCAAATGAAATGATTTCTGGTAATATTGATATTTCAAGTAGACATACAGAGTTATTATTCTTATAGTAAATATGTACATTATCTGTTTGAAGATGTCTTCCCTTGATAATTGATATGATTATGATAATTTGCAATATTTGATATGCATACTTTTATTATTATTTATTGTATGCTTCTTGATTATTTTAAGTAAAATATCTAACCCTAACCACCCCCCTGGTGTTGCCTAACCCTAATGGTGGCCACTAATGATCCAATCTTTTTCATCCAATCTTACCATTTCTATGTAATATAAGGTAACTGCCTGAAGTATCCATTCAGTATATTCACTCAATTTACTCTTATACAACATAGATCTGGTAAGATTGGATGAAAAAGATTGGATCATTAGTGGCCACCATAAGACCTTCCTGGTGGTGCCTAACCCTAACCATCCCCACTGCACAAAAAAACCACACACATAAACAATAATATATTTAATCCTTAAAATACTTCACTATAAATAACATAAATAGAATAATGTATATATTTTTAACAGAATAAATAGCCTTAAAATCATGTACACATTAATATTATAAATAGAAAAAGGTGTGTGTATATATATATATATATAAATATATATACACACACACACACACACACACACACGTGTGTGTGTGTGTGTGTGTGTGTGTGTGTGTGTGTGTGTGTATATATATAATGTATATATGTATGTATGTGTGTGTGTGTGTGTGTGTATATGTATATATATATATATATATATATATATATATATATATTTTCGGCCTGCAGCACACAACAGGAAAACCGTGACAGGGGCTCCTGCATAGTATTGCATAGAATTTGGTTTGTGCTGCTCAACCCCTGACCACACACACACACACACACACACACACACACAATAATAGAATAGCCTTTGAATCACGTACGCATTAGAATTCTTAAAATAACAGTAATATTAAAAGTGATATATTACTAAGTTAATAAAACTATAATTGATGCATTATAAGTGTAAAAAAACAAAGTTAATACCAAAAGTGATGTATTTCTAATAGAATAAAGGTTGAAAACGATATTTAACCCTTTCTGGACCAGCACCCTCTGCCCCCTTAAAGAGGAACTCCAGTGAAAATAATGTAATAAAAAAAGTGCTTCATTTTTACAATAATTATGTATAAATGTTTTAGGCAGTGTTTGCTCATTGTAAAAGCTTTCCTCTCCCAGATTCACATTCTGACATTTATTACATGGTGACATTGTTACTGTGGGCAGGTTATTTAGCTGTTTCTAGCTGTTAGACAGCTGTAAACAGCCATTTCCTGTCTGTAAACATTGTTACATTGTGGCAGTTTGCCAGGAGTACCGCGGTATTAAGAGACTCTTGTAGGAGGGGTTTCAGCACAAAATTAGTCACACAGCGCCCCCTGATGGTCTGTTTGTGAAAATCATTCTATTTCTCATGTAAAAAAGGGGGTATCAGCTACTGATTGGGATAAGGTTCAATTCTTGGTTGGAGTTTCTCTTTAAGGACCAGAGGGTGCTGGTCCAGCAAACCGCCGCTTCCGGACGAATCGCCGCAAGTTACCGTCGCTCCTGCCGTACACGCCGCTCTGTCCCCGCCGCAGGCTGCTCTCTCTGCCATCGCTATGATGGCAGAGCGCTGTGCGCCGGTCAGGAGCCGCTTTCATTGGCTCCTGACCCTGTCATTCCATGTAAGCCAATGGTCACGGCTTACATGAATGACAGGGCCAGGAGCCAATGAAAACGGCTCCTGCCCGGCTCACAGTGCTCTGCCGTCATAGGGGCAGCAGGGCATCACATTGCGGCGGGGGCAGAGCGGACCGAGCGACGAGGATGGGCTGGGGCGCGCGGTCAATTGGACGTAGAGTTTACTACCGGTCAGGACCGCAGTGCCCCTGCCCGCCGTAGATTTATACTCGCTCGGTCCGCAGGTAGTTAAGCATTATACATATGAAAACGAATTTTAAATGACAAAATAAGTGTAAACGAAAATTTACTTGTTACAGTCCTTTAAGCAAAATTTTAAAAACGGGAAAATAAGTAAAAGCTCCTATAAGCGAAATTTAAAAACGAAAAATAAGTATAACACAAAGTCAAAACGAACTTGTAAACAATATTTGTTATAATCCTTATTCTGTAAATGAACACTTTTGTTAACACGATCCCTGCAACCGCTATTTCTCGGGCGCCCTTTTTTCCTGTCGGGCGCCCAATAGCCGATATTTTGCATTGCAGTCTATGGCGGCGCCCTTTTTGTCCACTAGCCATGCGCACCCTTTTTTACTGGCCCGTCCTGAAATGGCTACTGTAGGAGACTTGCAGTGTTTCACATCACCCTGCTGCAATATCTCTGTAAAATGTTTTCTCTTGTTCATTTTTATGTATGCTTGCATGCACGTTGTTTAACAGGAAGCAGCGTGTGTATCAGCGTGTATGCAGAGAGAAGACCAGCGGCTAGTGACCGGCGATTGGAGTTGTGACTATTACAGCGCTTCACTGCTGCGCTCTGCATCGGAGGGGGGAGCACGGAGGGCGGCCTGGAGAGGGAGGGAGAGGTCGGGCTGCCCTCCCAGCGGCTGACTTCCCCCTCGATTATTGGGGTTGTGTCACCTACCTACCCACCCTGGGGGGCAGCTACCTATCTAACCTATACTGGGGGGCACCTACCTAATTAACCTATACTGGGGCCACCTACCTAATTAACCTATACTGGGGGCACCTACCTAATTGACCTATACTGGGGAGCAGCTACCTATCTAACCTATACTGGGGGAGGCACCTACCTAATCCAACCTATACTGGGGGGCACCTACCTAATCTAACTTATACTGGGGGGCAGCTAACTAATCTAACCTATACTGGGGGCAGCTACCTATCTAACCTATACTGGGGGGCAGCTACCTATCTAACCTATACTGGGGGGCAGCTACCTAATCTAACCTATAGTGGGGGGCAGCTACCTAATCTAACATATACTGGGGGGCAGCTGCCTAATGTAACCTATACTGGGGGGCAGCTACCAATCCAAACTATACTGTTGGGGCAGCAACCTATCTAACCTATACTAGAGGGCAGCTACCTAATCTAACCTATAGTGGGGGGCAGCTACCTAATCTAACCTATACTGGGGGGCAGCTGCCTAATGTAACCTATACTGGGGGGCAGCTACCAATCCAAACTATACTGTTGGGGCAGCAACCTATCTAACCTATACTGGGGGGCAGCTACCTATCTAACCTATACTGAGGGCAGCTACCTATCTAACCTATACTGGAGGCACATACCTATCTAATCTATATTGGGGGCACCTACCTACCTAGCTAGCCTATACTGGTGGCAACTATACTGGCTACCTATATTGAAAGCACCTAACTAACTAACCTATGCTGGGGGCAACTATTCTGGCTCCCTATTAGAGGCACCCACCTAGCTAACCTGTACTGGGGGCACCTACCTATCTAACCTATACTGGGGGCACCTATCTATCTAACCTGTACTGGGGGCACCTATCTATCTAACCTGTACTGGGGGCACCTATCTATCTAACCTGTACTGGGGGCACCTGCCTATCTAACCTCTACTGGGGGCACCTGCCTATCTAACCTATACTGGGGGCAACTATACCGGCTACCTATACTGGAGGCACCTACTTGGCTAACCTATACTGGGGGCAACTATACTGGGGTACCTATGCCTGGCTACCTATACTGGGTGGACCTATAGCTTGCTACCTATACTGAGTGCAGCTAGACCTGGCTAACCTAAACTGCAGACACTTATACCTGGCTAAACTGGGGACACCTATACCTGGCTACGCGGGAGGGGGGGGCGCAATTTTTACACCCTCGTCCTGCTTTCATTTTAGCCTAGAAACTGCCGTGTAGTAAGCGGACTGTATCTGAAAGGTTTGCCTAAGAGACTGTGTTCTAGGACTTTCTACAAAAAAAAAGTCAGAACACCGCAGGCCTCCCCCAGGACATTACAACTCCACTCCTTTGGTACTAGGGAGGGGTGCTCCATTATATAAACAGTTTTCCTGTACAGACATATGCATATATAACTTAAGGTGTCCACACACCACACAATTTTTTAAATATCTGTTCAATTTAAGAATTGCAATTCATTTTTTTGACTGTAACAAGCATGGGTCTGGCAGCTGCTGACTTGCAGGGGGGGGGGGGTCTGCAGCTGCATCTCTCCCTGGCTCTCAAGCGTTATCCGTTCCCTTGGCGTCTAGCACGCCGGGAATGATGTTATCTCCAGCTCATAGGGTTTCTGTCTCGCGCGGAGACAGGACCTTTATGCGGGCAGAAGGCGCGTCAGCTGACCTGCCGGTTGGCTGACGTCACTGATGACTCTTGCCGCACCGATTGGCAGATTCCGTGGTGGGAGTGGCTGGAAGCGTGCCTCCGCTTCTTAAGCCTCCAGTCTTCATTCGTTCCCTGTCTGCTGTCGTGAATACTTTGTGTTAGCGCTCAGACCTTAGACTAGTGCCAGGTGTTGAAAACAAGGACTTCACACCAAGACTAGGATTGTTGTTATATTGTATTTGATTACCTGTGTATGATTCTGGCTATACCTCTGACCTTGCTTCCTGCTTAACGCTTCTGTACTTCTGCCTATCTGATTAGTTGCTGAACTCTGCCTGATTACTGATTACTCTTCTGTCTCACGATTCTGTACTGATACTTACCTCTCTGTTGTCGAACCTAGCCTGTCTGACCTCTCTACTCACCAGTGGGCCCTCGCCACTGGTGAGGTACTATTGTCTCACCAGCTTCTCTGGGGAGATAGTTTCTTATTGCTCCATTAGTGACTGATAGCACCTTTCCAGCTCCTCTGGAAAGGTCTGATCAAGTCTATACAGTCACTTTCATTACTAGTACCTGGCCAGCCCCTCTGGTGAAGGACTAGTCTGTATTTTCCTATTCTCTCACTGTTTGTACCTATTCCATCCCTTTGGAAAGGTCTGTGCTAGTATATATAGTTAGTGTACTGATAGTACTTTACCAGCTCCTCTGGTAAAGTTCCTCTCTACTATTAAAGTTACGGTTGCACTAATACACAACTCTGTCAGTATCTCTACCAGCTATACTTGCATTATTGGTGATTCTGCAGATCACCACATAATCAGGTATAGTGTCTGTATTATTGGTGATACTGCAGATCACCTAAAACCAGACATCTGAGTTGCAGCACCCAACCGTTACACTGATTGTAACATTTCAAAAATATGACCAATGTACCACATATGTTCAATTTTCCCAAATTATGATAAAAATGATTGGAAACTCTGACAAAATTGCTAGGGTGTGTATATTAATAAATTGACAATCTAACACACACACCATACAATCTTTAGAAAGATTGAAGAAAAATATCTGGCATTCCGGATCGATAAAAATCGAAGAAAACGGGAAGATCGGATTTTTAAGTCGAATGGGGAAAAAAAGCTTTCGATTTTTTCGGGAGATCCGATCGTTTTTATCAAATTGCTGTAAAATAGAAGAAGAAGAGAAGACGACAGCAGCCGGAGGCGTGACTGGGCACACGGGAAGCAGGAGGAGGATCCTGAGAACAGAGAAGAGGAGGTTGAGGGAGTATCACAGCAGGTGAGGGGTGGTGGAAAACGCCCTCGCAAGGCCAGACGTGTGTTCCCCCCACCTTCCCCTCGTTGCTATGCACCGAGAATCTCAGTTAAGGGCAGCAGAGGCCAGCATGGAATGCCTCGGGCGGTCCCAGAAGCCATCAGCCAGGTTCAGCTGGCAGAAGAGGTTCAGGCAGGTCCCAGTCAGGAGACTGCGCAGGATGAGAGCAGGGATGACAGCACTGCAGCCCTGCCGGGTGAGACACTTTCTCCTCAATGTATTGTTTATTTAAATGAACGTATGAATTCTATGTCTGCTATGTTTCAATCATTTCTAGAGACAGTTAAGAAAGGTCAGGAAGCAGCAGGGGGAAGGAGGTGGCTCAGGCTGAGAGAGCACTTGCTTTCCCGGCTGAGGTGTGGACAGCACAGAGTAACCCTCCGGCCAGGGCCGGCCCGCCCATGAGGCGGGGTGAAACTTTTGCCTCAGGCAGCACTTCTGGGGGGGCGGCACCCGCCCGTCCGCAGGTGTGGGGAGCCGCCCGAGCTGGAGGGGATAGCGGGCAGGAAGAGGGTATTGGGCCTAGCGGCGGGGAGGGGGGTCGGACCCCCCCTTCCTCACCTGGGTCCCCCGTCCTCCGCTCCCCTCCAGCTTTAAAAAGTGACGTCGCTGGCTGCAGCTATAAGATGCAACGGGCGGGATCACTCACCTCTTCCTCGTTCTAGCGTGCGCTCCACTGACATCACTTCCTGCGGCGTAGCAGGAAGTGACGTCAGTGGAGCGCACGCTGGAACGAGGAAGAGGTGAGTGATCCCCGCCCGTTACCTCTTATAGCTGCAGCCAGCGACGTCACTTTTTAAAGCTGGAGGGGAGCGGAGGACGGGGGACCCAGGCGAGGGGGGGGGGTCCGACCCCCCTCCCCGTCGCTAGGCCCAATACCCCCTTCCTGCCCGCTATCCCCTCCAGCTCGGGCGGCCCCCCACATGCACGGCTTGGGGGGCGGCGATTTCTTTCAAGCTTGCCTCAGGCGGCAAAAAGTCTAGGGCCGGGCCTGCCTCCGGCTTCTAATACTATTCCAGTGATAAGAGCAGGTGTAGCAGAATTGCATTATAAGGAAGCGTTACCATGTATTCCCTCTCCGTTAGGCTTTCATTTAAGCCCTAGCATTAAAGAGAAAATCTGGAAAGGAGAATACATGGACATTTTGTCATTATTGCCTGGTAATAAAGAGTTCGTGAATAAAGAAAAGAAAGACGGTGAAGAGGAGTGAAAACGTCTAGTGCTTCGCTCATTTAATAACTGGTTGCAGGCTTTCTGCATATACGCGAGCATTATAGGAGAAAAGAAGCCAGAGGCATGCTTGGGGCTATTCCAGCATGTTGGTATTATTAATGATGCATATAGACAAATTGGTGGTAGTGCTTGGTACATGTATGACGAAGCTTATCGTCAGAGTTGGGTGTGCAGCCGTCGTTAACATGGGGCACAAAAGACGTAGATCTGTGGATCAGCTATATGCTGCCGAAGCAGAATCTGACTGCCCTCAGATCCTTTAAGAATGGCTTAGGCTGCATTTCCACTTGTGCGGTGCGAATCGCTGTGGTAAAAATTCGCATGCGGATGTGAATTTCGCATGCGGGTCTATGCGAATTCGCATGGATGACGATGTATGCGAATTTAACCATGGCAGTGCTGGTGTGCTTTTCAAATTCGCATACCCAAACCTCATGCGAATTTCCTATTAAATACATTGTATGCGATTCGCATAGCGGTATGCGGTATGCGAATTCTGATGGCTCTGCCATGCGAATTTTTTCTGCACAGAAAAACGCAAAGGAATCCTGACAAGTGGAAACAGTGCCATTCACTTGCATTGTTATGCGAATTTGCATGCGAAAAACGCATGCGAATTCGCGATAGTGGAAATGAGCCCTTATGCTTCGCATATAATGATAGTCAATGTAAATTCCAATCGAATTGTAAATATAAACGTGTAACTTTTGTGGTGGTACACATTCAGCATCTAGATGCTTTAAAAGGATAGGGCATGCAAGTACAAGGAACTACAGAGGAGCTTTTTCTTAAAAGCTCCGTATTGCAAGCCCCCTAGTGGCCAGAACGCACAATGCCTTACCATTTGGTTTCAGCACACAGACCATGCAATCTGTGGTCACAATCGGTGCGCAGAAACCACTGGGATTTTGGCAGCAGACCGACTAGAAGGGAGCTTGTGAGTTACGGTAATAAAAATTACACACTATTTCAGGGTATAACTGCCACCACCTCTGTTCAAATGGGACAAATGAACCCACTAACTGGCTGAATCTAGACCTGCACATAAAACGGTTAAACACACTCTATTCTATCTAGCTATCAACAATAGTAGCGACTCTTCAGAAGCTAGGTTCGGTTTTGTGTTGCTGAATATTAGGTGTAGCCGAACAAATAAATGACGTTAGCGTTGTTTATTATAAATGCAATATAAATAATTAATATATACAGAAAATCATTAAAATCAACAATTATAGAGACAAATAATTGCACAGTATGAAAAATAAAAGTAAGGGAAGAAAATACTTAAGTTCATGTGGAAATATGTCCTTTCTGGGAAAACTCGTAAAGTTCCTTTGTTTCAGTTCAGGAGCGAAGTTCAGACACATGGTCCACCGGCTAGCAGCAGAATGCTCTCGTGAAGATGGGATTTGGAGGACTGCCCCTCCCTGTATGCACCCTGGTTTTATGGAAGCTAGTTTTGGGGGTGGAACAAAGCCAGCCCCCTCCGGTTCACAAACCAATCACAGTTCATTTGCTTTGGAGAGATTTGGGTTTAAACGTATAAAACGCTATCATTCAAAACCAATAAATGCCACATTTGCGCTGATAACAGATTAATATTCCTCTGATTATGATAATTCCTATGACATCAGACTTGATTAGGGTAGAGGGTCCAGTTCCTGAGAAGTTTAATAACTTGGTTGTAGCGTACCCCTTCCCCCTCAAGACTGGTATCAAAAGGTTCAGCAAGACACTACAAACCCAATGATACAACTCTCATAACTATCCTAGATACGGTATTCCGTAAATGGGCAAAAAATCATATACAGCATTCATTTTCTTTCTGCTTCTGACGGAGTCAGGCAGTTTATTCTCATGCTGAGTTTATCCTGTCTCTTCAAAAGGCAGTAACACTTGCCATTTTGGGGCTTACTGCTGGAGAGCTTTCACACCTCGGTGCACTGGCCAGGAAAGGGACTCTTTTGATCAAGTTAATTAACCACACAGGCTTTATCAGAGAGCATACTTGGCTCTCATGAAAAGAACTCTGCTAACACCTATAAAGACAACAGAGACCCCCAGGCTTGACTGCCTGGTATCCATAGACATAAGATTCTGATCTGGCCCGTCAACGGCAATCGGTTTAGGAAACTGATTGTGATTGCATTTTCTGGTCTCACGGCTCTTCCGTGGCACTCTGACTCTGGTGATATTCCAAAAAATCTTGCCTTGGTTAAAGGCGTATCCAAATTCCGGTGAGCAGCCAGCTTCTCATTAAAGGTTTCAGGGATGGTTTAGAAATTCCTAAGTTTGAAGGTCAGGGTTGTAAGGTTATCGCAAATCTGAATTTAATTGAACATTATCCGTCGGTTGCTTTTAAGAAAATATGTAAAGAAGTGGAGTTGGGACAGATAGCAGGACCGTTTGATACACCCCCCTTCCGAGATTTTCGTATTTCTCCACTGGGGGTAGTATCAAAGAAAACCCCAAATGAATTTAGGATGATCCTCCATTTGTCCTTCCCTAAAGACGCCTCGTTAAATGATGAGATTAACAAAGAATTGATTTCAGTTTCGTATGTGACTTTCGATCAGACCCTGAATGTAATTTGCAAATTTGGCAGGTATTCGTTATTAGCGAAGACGGACATACAATCTGCCTTTCCCTGCATTATGTACTACAGCATCTAGACACCCCAGGAACCTACACCAGGATTTTATTTATAGATTTCAGCTCTGCATTTAATACCATAATTCCATCACTGCTACACAGCAAGCTCTCCCAGCTCTCC